>NW_028166048.1:0-310000 GCF_964263955.1 Coregonus lavaretus
GGACGCACTGGAGATCATCTGCAAGGTAACTACCGCCTTAACCAACCTACACGTACACACGCTGGAGATCATCTGCAAGGTAACTACCACCTTAACCAACCTACACGTACACACGCTGGAGATCATCTGCAAGGTAACTACCACCTTAACCAACCTACACGTACACACGCTGGAGATCATCTGCAAGGTAACTACCACCTTAACCAACCTACACGTACACACGCTGGAGATCATCTGCAAGGTAACTACCACCTTAACCAACCTACACGTACACACGCTGGAGATCATCTGCAAGGTAACTACCGCCTTAACCAACCTACAGTACTTACAGCAAAACTGTTCTGAAATGAAATGGCCATATTTTCACTAATAGGTTGTTATTATTAAAGATGGTTTAAAATGTGTAAAGCTTCAACACAGTTTTCAGTAAGTGTTTATCAACTTGTTTGATGACAGACACACTGAAATGTGAAATACTCTCTTGATTCTTCTAATGCCCTCAGTGAGGCTGCGTCCCCATTCTGTTGATATTTCTAATGCCCTCTGTGAGGCTGCGTCCCCATTCTGTTGATATTTCTAATGCCCTCAGTGAGGCTGCGTCCCCATTCTGTTGATATATCTAATGCCCTCAGTGAGGCTGCGTCCCCATTCTGTTGATATTTCTAATGCCCTCTGTGAGGCTGCGTCCCCATTCACTTGCACACTATCAGTCATGGATCTAACAACGTTGGAAGCTCCCTCTAGCCAATGATTACACCAATCCATAAAGTGTTCAAGTGCACACTTTGTGAAAAGGTTGGAGAATTGAGATGCAGCCCGACCCTGTACCAATCCTCTTTCTGACCTCTCTTCTAAACTCCTCACTCTGAATCTTGACTAAACTGTGTTTGTGTGTGTGTGTGTGTGTGTGTGTGTGTGTGTGTGTGTGTGTGTGTGTGTGTGTCCTCTACTTAACTCCACAGGCCCACCAGCTGGATCCCACCAAACATTACATCCGCCTCAAGTTCCTCCTGGAGAACCGAGTCCAGTTCTACATCCCTAAGCCTGAAGAGCACCTGTGTGACTTGGTATGTTTCTGATTTTCTCCTCACAGATTATCTCCTGTCACAGTCTTAGCATCCCACTGAGATCACACACACACACACACACACACACACACACACACACACACACACACACACACACACACACACACACACACACACACACACACACACACACACACACACACACACACACACACACACACACCAGCGTATAAATGAATTAGACTCACTCCTCGTCGTATTCCATTCCTGCTCTTTGTGTAATAAGACATTCATGTTCCTTCCATCTCTCTCCATCTCTCCTCTTTCTCTTGATCTCTCTTTCTCTCTCCATCTCTCCTTTTCTCTCTCCTTTTCTCTCTCTCTCTCTCGCTCTCTCCATCTCTCCACAGCTTTATAAAGAGATAGAGCTGGGCTCCAAAATAACTAAAGTCATCCAGTTCGACAGGGATGAATCCTGTATGATTGGTTACGGTAAGGATGAATCCTGTATGATTGGTTAGGGTTAGGCACCCTATTCCCTATATAGTGCACTACTTTTGACCAGAGCCCTTTGGGACCTGGTTAAAAGTAGTACACTTCACTATAAAGACAATGGGGTGGCATTTGGGACGCAGACAATGTCATATATATCCACATTCACAGATCATTTGACTTGCTAAGAATGCAATTCTGAAGCCACTCCACTTTTAATTACTATCATGTTGTAGTATACAGAGTGCATATTTCCACCAGTGTGTGTTGAGAGAATACTTCCACTAGCGGTTGTGTTGTGATGTATCCTGTTATTGACTTCTAGTCACATCTCAGATTACCTGTATTTCTTAGACTGATCCCTGTCAGGGCAGAGAAAATAAATCCCAGGTGATTTAGTGATGTGCTTTCAATAATGAAATGTCTCTCTCTCTCTCTCTCTCTCTCTCTCTCTCTCTCTCTCTCTCTCTCTCTCTCTCTCTCTCTCTCTCTCTCTCTCTCTCTCTCTCTCTCTCTCTCTCCCCTCCCTCTCTCCCCTCTCTCCCCCCTCCCTCCCTCTCTCCCCTCCCTCCCCTCCCCTCCCGCCCTCCCTCCCTCCCTCTCTCCCCTCCCTCTCTCCCTCCCTCCCTCCCGCCTCTCCTCCAGGGTTCTCTATCTCAGTGGTGGAGGAGGATTCGGTGCAGCAGCTCTACATAACCGATGTGAAGGCGGGAGGATTAGCCTTCGCTAGAGGTTCATTACCACACATCCATCAAATCAGTTTCCATCTACACTCCCATCTATCTGTATCTGAGAATATAATAGACACAGAACAGAGACAAGACAGAGAGGGCAGGGAGTGGGAAGATATCATACGATTAGTTTCATCATCAGCCATCTCAATACAATCTCCACTGAAAAGTACAATCACATAATTACTGCAGTTGATGAGACATTCATAAAACTGTGTGTGTGTTAGGGGAATACTCTCTCCAGTGTTAATGTTGAGGAGGTCAATATGGGGGGTTGTGAAGGATTTATTTTTAGAAATGAAATGCATGAATGCTGCATATTAATGCCTCATTTGATAAGGGTTTAGGGGACTAAAGAAAACAGCCATCCAACTGATTAGCATAACAATCCTCAGGGCTACATGGCTGAATATGACAACACACTGATAAGTGTTTTGATGGACATGTTTATAATTTGAAGAGACAGCCTTGAAAATGTTCATCTTGTCTTAGTGTCATAAATAATCCTTGGTTCCTGCCTGTGCTTGGTAAAGATATGAGGGGGGGGGGAGGCGACATGACCTCCACCTTAGGACCATCTGGCAGAACGCCCAGAATATGTTCTATAAGTTAAGCGCGCTGATAGTAAAGAATGATTCATTTAAGATTGACTTTGAGTGTCCCTGTGTAGAATTTCCATGACCGTGTCTTTGTCCCAAACTGCACCCTATTCCCTACGTAGTGCACTACTTTTGACCTGAGCCCATAGGGCCCTATATAGGGAATAGGGTGCCATTTGGGACACAAGCACAGTCATATCTCTGTAGAATGTATCAGTGTGGCGGTGTGCCGATAAGGATCCATACGGCAGATTAGATCTTGCAGCAAGCCATAGAGGATACATACGGCAGATTAGAGTTTGCAGCAAGCCATAGAGGATCCATACGGCAGATTAGAGCTTGCAGCAAGCCATAGAGGATACATACGGCAGATTAGAGCTTGCAGCAAGCCATAGAGGATACCTACTGCAGATTAGAGCTTGCAGCAAGCCATAGAGGATACATACTGCAGATTAGAGTTTGCAGCAAGCCATAGAGGATACATACGGCAGATTAGAGCTTGCAGCAAGCCATAGAGGATACATACTGCAGATTAGAGCTTGCAGCAAGCCATAGAGGATACATACTGCAGATTAGAGTTTGCAGCAAGCCATAGAGGATACATACGGCAGATTAGAGTTTGCAGCAAGCCATAGAGGATACATACGGCAGATTAGATCTTGCAGCAAGCCATAGAGGACAGCTGTGGTTCCTCAGTGGATGACATTTCTCAGGCCACATAGAAAGAAAAGTGGGTCAGGCCTGTGGAGGGAGGGAGTTTGTTTAGTTTTGTTCAGCTCATACAATACATCTCAGATGAGCATGTATGAACTCACTCTAATATACTATGTTGGTCCTCCAGGTCTGAATGCGGGCGATGAGATCTTGCAGCTGAATGGGAAGGACTCGTGCAGTCTGAACTTCTCAGATATGAAGGAGGCGTTCTCCCAGGCCTCTCTGTCCCTGACCGTCAACACTCTGCCCTCTACGGACCGACGCCAGATCTGTTACCTGCCCCCCCGACGCTCTGACGCACAGGATGACCTCTATACTGACATGTTCTCTATGAGCCAGGGTGAGTTACAGTAGACCTCTATACTGACATGTTCTCTATGATCCAGGGTGAGTTACAGTAGACCTCTATACTGACATGTTCTCTATGAGCCAGGGTGAGTTACAGTAGACCTCTATACTGACATGTTCTCTATGAGCCAGGGTGAGTTACAGTAGACCTCTATACTGACATGTTCTCTATGAGCCAGGGTGAGTTACAGTAGACCTCTATACTGACATGTTCTCTATGAGCCAGGGTGAGTTACAGTAGACCTCTATACTGACATGTTCTCTATGAGCCAGGGTGAGTTACAGGAGACCTCTATACTGACATGTTCTCTATGAGCCAGGGTGAGTTACAGTAGACCTCTATACTGACATGTTCTCTATGAGCCAGGGTGAGTTACAGTAGACCTCTATACTGACATGTTCTCTATGAGCCAGGGTGAGTTACAGTAGACCTCTATACTGACATGTTCTCTATGAGCCAGGGTGAGTTACAGTAGACCTCTATACTGACATGTTCTCTATGAGCCAGGGTGAGTTACAGTAGACCTCTATACTGACATGTTCTCTATGAGCCAGGGTGAGTTACAGTAGACCTCTATACTGACATGTTCTCTATGAGCCAGGGTGAGTTACAGTAGACCTCTATACTGACATGTTCTCTGAGCCAGGGTGAGTTACAGTAGACCTCTATACTGACATGTTCTCTATGAGCCAGGGTGAGTTACAGTAGACCTCTATACTGACATGTTCTCTCTGAGCCAGGGTGAGTTACAGTAGACCTCTATACTGACATGTTCTCTATGAGCCAGGGTGAGTTACAGTAGACCTCTATACTGACATGTTCTCTATGAGCCAGGGTGAGTTACAGTAGACCTCTATACTGACATGTTCTCTATGAGCCAGGGTGAGTTACAGTAGACCTCTATACTGACATGTTCTCTATGAGCCAGGGTGAGTTACAGTAGACCTCTATACTGACATGTTCTCTATGAGCCAGGGTGAGTTACAGTAGACCTCTATACTGACATGTTCTCTATGAGCCAGGGTGAGTTACAGTAGACCTCTATACTGACATGTTCTCAATGAACCAGGGTGAGTTACAGAAGACCTCTATACTGACATGTTCTCTATGAGCCAGGGTGAGTTACAGTAGACCTCTATACTGACATGTTCTCTATGATCCAGGGTGAGTTACAGTAGACCTCTATACTGACATGTTCTCTATGATCCAGGGTGAGTTACAGTAGACCTCTATACTGACATGTTCTCTATGAGCCAGGGTGAGTTACAGTAGACCTCTATACTGACATGTTCTCTATGAGCCAGGGTGAGTTACAGTAGACCTCTATACTGACATGTTCTCTATGAGCCAGGGTGAGTTACAGTAGACCTCTATACTGACATGTTCTCTGAGCCAGGGTGAGTTACAGTAGACCTCTATACTGACATGTTCTCTATGAGCCAGGGTGAGTTACAGTAGACCTCTATACTGACATGTTCTCTATGAGCCAGGGTGAGTTACAGTAGACCTCTATACTGACATGTTCTCTATGAGCCAGGGTGAGTTTCAGTAGACCTCTATACTGACATGTTCTCTATGAGCCAGGGTGAGTTACAGTAGACCTCTATACTGACATGTTCTCTATGAGCCAGGGTGAGTTACAGTAGACCTCTATACTGACATGTTCTCTATGAGCCAGGGTGAGTTACAGTAGACCTCTATACTGACATGTTCTCTATGAGCCAGGGTGAGTTACAGTAGACCTCTATACTGACATGTTCTCTATGAGCCAGGGTGAGTTACAGTAGACCTCTATACTGACATGTTCTCTATGAGCCAGGGTGAGTTTCAGTAGACCTCTATACTGACATGTTCTCTATGAGCCAGGGTGAGTTACAGTAGACCTCTATACTGACATGTTCTCTATGAGCCAGGGTGAGTTACAGTAGACCTCTATACTGACATGTTCTCTATGAGCCAGGGTGAGTTACAGTAGACCTCTATACTGACATGTTCTCTATGAGCCAGGGTGAGTTACAGTAGACCTCTATACTGACATGTTCTCTATGAGCCAGGGTGAGTTACAGTAGACCTCTATACTGACATGTTCTCTATGAGCCAGGGTGAGTTACAGTAGACCTCTATACTGACATGTTCTCTATGAGCCAGGGTGAGTTACAGTAGACCTCTATACTGACATGTTCTCTATGAGCCAGGGTGAGTTACAGTAGACCTCTATACTGACATGTTCTCTGAGCCAGGGTGAGTTACAGTAGACCTCTATACTGACATGTTCTCTATGAGCCAGGGTGAGTTACAGTAGACCTCTATACTGACATGTTCTCTGAGCCAGGGTGAGTTACAGTAGACCTCTATACTGACATGTTCTCTATGATCCAGGGTGAGTTACAGTAGACCTCTATACTGACATGTTCTCTATGAGCCAGGGTGAGTTACAGTAGACCTCTATACTGACATGTTCTCTGAGCCAGGGTGAGTTACAGTAGACCTCTATACTGACATGTTCTCTGAGCCAGGGTGAGTTACAGTAGACCTCTATACTGACATGTTCTCTATGAGCCAGGGTGAGTTACAGTAGACCTCTATACTGACATGTTCTCTATGAGCCAGGGTGAGTTACAGTAGACCTCTATACTGACATGTTCTCTGAGCCAGGGTGAGTTACAGTAGACCTCTATACTGACATGTTCTCTATGAGCCAGGGTGAGTTACAGTAGACCTCTATACTGACATGTTCTCTATGAGCCAGGGTGAGTTACAGTAGACCTCTATACTGACATGTTCTCTATGAGCCAGGGTGAGTTACAGTAGACATCTATACTGACATGTTCTCTATGAGCCAGGGTGAGTTACAGTAGACCTCTATACTGACATGTTCTCTATGAGCCAGGGTGAGTTACAGTAGACCTCTATACTGACATGTTCTCTGAGCCAGGGTGAGTTACAGTAGACCTCTATACTGACATGTTCTCTATGATCCAGGGTGAGTTACAGTAGACCTCTATACTGACATGTTCTCTATGAGCCAGGGTGAGTTACAGTAGACCTCTATACTGACATGTTCTCTGAGCCAGGGTGAGTTACAGTAGACCTCTATACTGACATGTTCTCTATGAGCCAGGGTGAGTTACAGTAGACCTCTATACTGACATGTTCTCTATGAGCCAGGGTGAGTTACAGTAGACCTCTATACTGACATGTTCTCTATGAGCCAGGGTGAGTTACAGTAGACCTCTATACTGACATGTTCTCTATGAGCCAGGGTGAGTTACAGTAGACCTCTATACTGACATGTTCTCTATGAGCCAGGGTGAGTTACAGTAGACCTCTATACTGACATGTTCTCTATGAGCCAGGGTGAGTTACAGTAGACCTCTATACTGACATGTTCTCTATGAGCCAGGGTGAGTTACAGTAGACCTCTATACTGACATGTTCTCTATGAGCCAGGGTGAGTTACAGTAGACCTCTATACTGACATGTTCTCTATGAGCCAGGGTGAGTTACAGTAGACCTCTATACTGACATGTTCTCTCTGAGCCAGGGTGAGTTACAGTAGACCTCTATACTGACATGTTCTCTATGAGCCAGGGTGAGTTACAGTAGACCTCTATACTGACATGTTCTCTATGAGCCAGGGTGAGTTACAGTAGACCTCTATACTGACATGTT
Source organism: Coregonus lavaretus (assembly GCF_964263955.1). Classification (NCBI taxonomy): domain Eukaryota; kingdom Metazoa; phylum Chordata; class Actinopteri; order Salmoniformes; family Salmonidae; genus Coregonus; species Coregonus lavaretus. Next base: position 7,586 of record NW_028166048.1, read on the forward strand.
CTCTATGATCCAGGGTGAGTTACAGTAGACCTCTATACTGACATGTTCTCTATGAGCCAGGGTGAGTTACAGTAGACCTCTATACTGACATGTTCTCTGAGCCAGGGTGAGTTACAGTAGACCTCTATACTGACATGTTCTCTATGATCCAGGGTGAGTTACAGTAGACCTCTATACTGACATGTTCTCTATGAGCCAGGGTGAGTTACAGTAGACCTCTATACTGACATGTTCTCTATGAGCCAGGGTGAGTTACAGTAGACCTCTATACTGACATGTTCTCTATGAGCCAGGGTGAGTTACAGTAGACCTCTATACTGACATGTTCTCTATGAGCCAGGGTGAGTTACAGTAGACCTCTATACTGACATGTTCTCTATGAGCCAGGGTGAGTTACAGTAGACCTCTATACTAACATGTTCTCTATGAGCCAGGGTGAGTTACAGTAGACCTCTATACTGACATGTTCTCTATGAGCCAGGGTGAGTTACAGTAGACCTCTATACTGACATGTTCTCTATGAGCCAGGGTGAGTTACAGTAGACCTCTATACTGACATGTTCTCTATGAGCCAGGGTGAGTTACAGTAGACCTCTATACTGACATGTTCTCTATGAGCCAGGGTGAGTTACAGTAGACCTCTATACTAACATGTTCTCTATGAGCCAGGGTGAGTTACAGTAGACCTCTATACTGACATGTTCTCTATGAGCCAGGGTGAGTTACAGTAGACCTCTATACTGACATGTTCTCTATGAGCCAGGGTGAGTTACAGTAGACCTCTATACTGACATGTTCTCTATGAGCCAGGGTGAGTTACAGTAGACCTCTATACTGACATGTTCTCTATGAGCCAGGGTGAGTTACAGTAGACCTCTATACTGACATGTTCTCTGAGCCAGGGTGAGTTACAGTAGACCTCTATACTGACATGTTCTCTATGAGCCAGGGTGAGTTACAGGAGACCTCTATACTGACATGTTCTCTATGAGCCAGGGTGAGTTACAGTAGACCTCTATACTGACATGTTCTCAATGAGCCAGGATAAGTAGGGGCTAGGCCTGCGTCCCAAATGGCACCCTATTCACTATATAGTGCACTACTTTGACCAACCCAAGACCTATGGGCCCTAGTCAACAGTACTGCACTAAATAGGAAACATTTGGGAACCTGGTGATATTATTATGTTAGAAGGACAGCTGGTCACCATGGTCTGTCTGATAATAGGGTGGTTTTATTACGCTAGAAGGACAGCTGGTCACCATGGTCTGTCTGATAATAGGGTCGTTTTATTACGCTAGAAGGACAGCTGGTCACCATGGTCTGTCTGATAATAGGGTGGTTTTATTACGCTAGAAGGACAGCTGGTCACCATGGTCTGTCTGATAACAGGGTGGTTTTATTACGCTAGAAGGACAGCTGGTCACCATGGTCTGTCTGATAATAGGGTGGTTTTATTACGCTAGAAGGACAGCTGGTCACCATGGTCTGTCTAATAATAGGGTGGTTTTATTACGCTAGAAGGACAGCTGGTCACCATGGTCTGTCTGATAATAGGGTGGTTTTATTACGCTAGAAGGACAGCTGGTCACCATGGTCTGTCTGATAATAGGGTGGTTTTATTATGCTAGAAGGACAGCTGGTCACCATGGTCTGTCTGATAATAGGGTGGTTTTATTACGCTAGAAGGACAGCTGGTCACCATGGTCTGTCTGATAATAGGGTGGTTTTATTACGCTAGAAGGACAGCTGGTCACCATGGTCTGTCTGATAATAGGGTGGTTTTATTACGCTAGAAGGACAGCTGGTCACCATGGTCTGTCTGATAATAGGGTGGTTTTATTATGCTAGAAGGACAGCTGGTCACCATGGTCTGTCTGATAATAGGGTGGTTTTATTACGCTAGAAGGACAGCTGGTCACCATGGTCTGTCTGATAATAGGGTGGTTTTATTACGCTAGAAGGACAGCTGGTCACCATGGTCTGTCTGATAATAGGGTGATTTTATTACGCTAGAAGGACAGCTGGTCACCATGGTCTGTCTGATAATAGGGTGGTTTTATTACGCTAGAAGGACAGCTGGTCACCAGGGTCTGTCTGATAATAGGGTGGTTTTATTATGCTAGAAGGACAGCTGGTCACCATGGTCTGTCTAATAATAGTGTTGTTTTATTATGCTAGAAGGACAGCTGGTCACCATGGTCTGTCTGATAATAGGTTTGTTTTATTACGCTAGAAGGACAGCTGGTCACCATGGTCTGTCTGATAATAGGGTGGTTTTATTACGCTAGAAGGACAGCTGGTCACCATGGTCTGTCTGATAATAGGGTGGTTTTATTACGCTAGAAGGACAGCTGGTCACCATGGTCTGTCTGATAATAGGGTGGTTTTATTACGCTAGAAGGACAGCTGGTCACCATGGTCTGTCTGATAATAGGGTGGTTTTATTATGCTAGAAGGACAGCTGGTCACCATGGTCTGTCTGATAATAGGGTGGTTTTATTATGCTAGAAGGACAGCTGGTCACCATGGTCTGTCTAATAATAGTGTTGTTTTATTATGCTAGAAGGACAGCTGGTCACCATGGTCTGTCTGATAATAGGTTTGTTTTATTACGCTAGAAGGACAGCTGGTCACCATGGTCTGTCTGATAATAGGGTGGTTTTATTACGCTAGAAGGACAGCTGGTCACCATGGTCTGTCTGATAATAGGGTGGTTTTATTACGCTAGAAGGACAGCTGGTCACCATGGTCTGTCTGATAATAGGGTGGTTTTATTACGCTAGAAGGACAGCTGGTCACAATGGTCTGTCTGATAATAGGGTGGTTTTATTACGCTAGAAGGACAGCTGGTCACCATGGTCTGTCTGATAATAGGGTGGTTTTATTACGCTAGAAGGACAGCTGGTCACCATGGTCTGTCTGATAATAGGGTGGTTTTATTACGCTAGAAGGACAGCTGGTCACCATGGTCTGTCTGATAATAGGGTGGTTTTATTACGCTAGAAGGACAGCTGGTCACCATGGTCTGTCTGATAATAGGGTGGTTTTATTACGCTAGAAGGACAGCTGGTCACCATGGTCTGTCTGATAATAGGGTGGTTTTATTACGCTAGAAGGACAGCTGGTCACCATGGTCTGTCTGATAATAGGGTGGTTTTATTACGCTAGAAGGACAGCTGGTCACCAGGGTCTGTCTATAATAGGGTGGTTTTATTATGCTAGAAGGACAGCTGGTCACCATGGTCTGTCTAATAATAGTGTTGTTTTATTATGCTAGAAGGACAGCTGGTCACCATGGTCTGTCTGATAATAGGTTGGTTTTATTACGCTAGAAGGACAGCTGGTCACCATGTTCTGTCTGATAATAGGGTGGTTTTATTACGCTAGAAGGACAGCTGGTCACCATGGTCTGTCTGATAATAGGGTGGTTTTATTACGCTAGAAGGACAGCTGGTCACCATGGTCTGTCTGATAATAGGGTGGTTTTATTACGCTAGAAGGACAGCTGGTCACCATGGTCTGTCTGATAATAGTGTGGTTTTATTATGCTAGAAGGACAGCTGGTCACCATGGTCTGTCTAATAATAGTGTTGTTTTATTATGCTAGAAGGACAGCTGGTCACCATGGTCTGTCTGATAATAGGTTGGTTTTATTACGCTAGAAGGACAGCTGGTCACCATGTTCTGTCTGATAATAGGGTGGTTTTATTACGCTAGAAGGACAGCTGGTCACCATGGTCTGTCTGATAATAGGGTGGTTTTATTACGCTAGAAGGACAGCTGGTCACCATGGTCTGTCTGATAATAGGGTGGTTTTATTATGCTAGAAGGACAGCTGGTCACCATGGTCTGTCTGATAATAGGGTGGTTTTATTACGCTAGAAGGACAGCTGGTCACCATGGTCTGTCTGATAATAGGGTGGTTTTATTATGCTAGAAGGACAGCTGGTCACCATGGTCTGTCTGATAATAGGGTGATTTTATTACGCTAGAAGGACAGCTGGTCACCATGGTCTGTCTGATAATAGGGTGGTTTTATTATGCTAGAAGGACAGCTGGTCACCATGGTCTGTCTGATAATAGGGTGGTTTTATTACGCTAGAAGGACAGCTGGTCACAATGGTCTGTCTGATAATAGGGTGGTTTTATTACGCTAGAAGGACAGCTGGTCACCATGGTCTGTCTGATAATAGGGTCGTTTTATTACGCTAGAAGGACAGCTGGTCACCATGGTCTGTCTGATAATAGGGTGGTTTTATTATGCTAGAAGGACAGCTGGTCACAATGGTCTGTCTGATAATAGGGTGGTTTTATTACGCTAAAAGGACAGCTGGTCACCATGGTCTGTCTGATAATAGGGTGGTTTTATTACGCTAGAAGGACAGCTGGTCACCATGGTCTGTCTGATAATAGGGTGGTTTTATTACGCTAGAAGGACAGCTGGTCACCATGGTCTGTCTGATAATAGGGTGATTTTATTACGCTAGAAGGACAGCTGGTCACCATGGTCTGTCTGATAATAGGGTGGTTTTATTACGCTAGAAAGACAGCTGGTCACCATGGTCTGTCTGATAATAGGGTCGTTTTATTACGCTAGAAGGACAGCTGGTCACCATGGTCTGTCTGATAATAGGGTGGTTTTATTACGCTAGAAGGACAGCTGGTCACCATGGTCTGTCTGATAACAGGGTGGTTTTATTACGCTAGAAGGACAGCTGGTCACCATGGTCTGTCTATGTTGTTTATGTTTGTATTGTTGATGTATTGTTAATATTCTTCATGTTCCAGAGGAAATTCTGGATGACGGGGTCGGTCTGGTGCTGGACAGTTCTGGAGACAGCCTGGATGACGACTTTGAGATGTTCAGCGAGGCAGACCAATGCAGAAAGGTAAGGGTCTCATCTCATTCCTATTGAACGTTTTATTCAAGCAGGGAAGTCCCATTGAGACCAACGTCTCTATTCCATGGGAGTCCTGCATCACATGAATGCAGTAAATACAAAGTGCATAATAATGAACCGGTGATACAAGCATTTAGTTGATGTGAGTATGTTGACACTGTGGTTCACTGGACGTTGTTCTAGGAGGTCAGCACCAGTGGTTCATCTCTGTGGGTCACTGGACGTTGTTCTAGGAGGTCTCTAGCAGTGGTAAATCTCTGTGGATGTGGGTTGCTTTTTGAGTAGAGTTGATTGGACTCCTTTCATGAATGTCATCTGTAGTGTTGTCTCTTTGGGAACTCTCTCTTTGTCCCTTGCATCCTCCCTTCCATCCTCCCTTCCAGCTTTGTGATATTAAAAACAGAATAATCAGGTGATGTCCCCTCTCTGCACCATATTCTGCACCGTCTGTAATCAGGCGATGTCCCCCTGCACCATATTATGCACCGTCTGTAATCAGGCAATGTCCCCTCTCTGCACCATATTCTGCACCGTCTGTAATCAGGCGATATCCCCTCTCTCTGCACCATATTCTGCACCGTCTGTAATCAAGCGACGTCCCCTCTCTGCACCATATTCGGAATTGTCTGTAATCAGACGACGTCCCCTCTCTTCACCATATTCTGCACCGTCTGTAATCAGACGACGTCCCCTCTCTTCACCATATTCTGCACTGTCTGTAATCAGGCGATGTCCCCTCTCTGCACCATATTCTGCACCATCTGTAATCAGGCGACGTCCCCTCTCTGCACCATATTCTGCACCGTCTGTAATCAAGCGACGTCCCCTCTCTGCACCATATTCGGAATTGTCTGTAATCAGACGACGTCCCCTCTCTTCACCATATTCTGAACTGTCTGTAATCAGGCGATGTCCCCTCTCTGCACCATATTCTGAACTGTCTGTAATCAGGCAACGTCCCCTCTCTGCACCATATTCTGAACTGTCTGTAATCAGGCAACGTCCCCTCTCTGCACCATATTCTGAACTGTCTGTAATCAGGCGATGTCCCCTCTCTGCACCATATTCTGCACCGTCTGTAATCAGGTGATGTCACCTCTCTGCACCATATTCTGAACAGTCTGTAATCAGGCGACGTCCACTCTCTACACCATATTCTGCACCGTCTGTAATCAGGCGACGTCCCCTTCTGCACCATATTCTGCACCGTCTGTAATCAGGCGACGTCCCCTCTCTGTACCATATTCTGCACCGTCTGTAATCAGGCGACGTCCCCTTTCTGCACCAAATTCTGCACCGTCTGTAATCAGGCGACGTCCCCTTTCTGCACCAAATTCTGCACCGTCTGTAATCAGGCGACGTTCCCTTTCTGCACCATATTCTGCACCGTCTGTTATCAGGCGACGTCCCCTTTCTGCACCAAATTCTGCACCATCTGTAATCAGGCGACGTCCCCTTTCTGCACCAAATTCTGCACCGTCTGTAATCAGGCGACGTTCCCTTTCTGCACCATATTCTGCACCGTCTGTTATCAGGCGACGTCCCCTTTCTGCACCAAATTCTGCACCGTCTGTAATCAGGCGACGTCCCCTTTCTGCACCAAATTCTGCACCGTCTGTAATCAGGCGACGTCCCATCTCTGTACCTTATTCTGCACCATCTGTAATCAGGCGACGTCCCCTTTCTGCACCAAATTCTGCACCGTCTGTAATCAGGCGACATCCCCTCTCCACCAAATTCTGAACTGTCTGTAATCAGGCGACGTCTACTCTCTACACCATATTCTGCACCGTCTGTAATCAGGCGACGTCCCCTCTCTGCACCATATTCTGCACCGTCTGTAATCAGACGACGTCCCCTCTCTGTACCATATTCTGCACCGTCTGTAATCAGGCGACGTCCCCTTTCTGCACCAAATTCTGCACCGTCTGTAATCAGGCGACGTCCCCTTTCTGCACCAAATTCTGCACCATCTGTAATCAGGCGACGTCCCCTTTCTGCACCAAATTCTGCACCGTCTGTAATCAGGCGACGTTCCCTTTCTGCACCATATTCTGCACCGTCTGTTATCAGGCGACGTCCCCTTTCTGCACCAAATTCTGCACCGTCTGTAATCAGGCGAAGTCCCCTTTCTGCACCAAATTCTGCACCGTCTGTAATCAGGCGACGTCCCATCTCTGTACCTTATTCTGCACCATCTGTAATCAGGCGACGTCCCCTTTCTGCACCAAATTCTGCACCGTCTGTAATCAGGCGACATCCCCTCTCCACCATATTCTGAACTGTCTGTAATCAGGCGACGTCTACTCTCTACACCATATTCTGCACCGTCTGTAATCAGGCGACGTCCCCTCTCTGCACCATATTCTGCACCGTCTGTAATCAGGCGACGTCCCCTCTCTGTACCATATTCTGCATCGTCTGTAATCAGGCGACGTCCCCTTTCTGCACCAAATTCTGCACCGTCTGTAATCAGGCGACGTCCCCTTTCTGCACCAAATTCTGCACCGTCTGTAATCAGGCGACGTTCCCTTTCTGCACCATATTCTGCACCGTCTGTTATCAGGCGACGTCACCTCTCTGCACCATATTCTGCACCGTCTGTAATCAGGCAACGTCCCCTCTCTGCACCATATTCTGCACCATCTGTAATCAGGCGACGTCCCCTTTCTGCACCAAATTCTGCACCGTCTGTAATCAGGCCACGTCCCCTTTCTGCACCAAATTCTGCACCGCCTGTAATCAGGAGACGTTCGACGTCCCCTTTCTGCACCAAATTCTGCACCGTCTGTAATCAGGCGACGTCCCCTCTCTGCACCATATTCTGCACCGTCTGTAATCAGGCGATGTCCCCTTTCTGCACCATATTCTGCACCGTCTGTAATCAGGCGACGTCCCCTCTCTGCACCATATTCTGCACCGTCTAATCAGGCGACGTCCCCTCTCTGTACCTTATTCTGCACCATCTGTAATCAGGCGACGTCCCCTTTCTGCACCAAATTCTGCACCATCTGTAATCAGGCGACGTCCCCTTTCTGCACCAAATTCTGCACCGTCTGTAATCAGGCGACGTTCCCTTTCTGCACCATATTCTGCACCGTCTGTTATCAGGCGACGTCCCCTTTCTGCACCAAATTCTGCACCGTCTGTAATCAGGCGACGTCCCCTTTCTGCACCAAATTCTGCACCGTCTGTAATCAGGCGACGTCCCATCTCTGTACCTTATTCTGCACCATCTGTAATCAGGCGAAGTCCCCTTTCTGCACCAAATTCTGCACCATCTGTAATCAGGCGACGTCCCCTTTCTGCACCAAATTCTGCACCGTCTGTAATCAGGCGACGTCCCCTCTCTGCACCATATTCTGCACCGTCTGTAATCAGGCGACGTCCCCTTTCTGCACCATATTCTGCACCGTCTGTAATCAGGCGACGTCCCCTCTCTGCACCATATTCTGCACTGTCTGTAATCAGGCGACGTCCCCTCTCTGTACCTTATTCTGCACCATCTGTAATCAGGCGACGTCCCCTTTCTGCACCAAATTCTGCACCGTCTGTAATCAGGCGACGTCCCCTCTCTGCACCATATTCTGCACCGTCTGTAATCAGGCGACTTCCCCTCTCTGTACCTTATTCTGCACCATCTGTAATCAGGCGACGTCCCCTTTCTGCACCAAATTCTGCACCGTCTGTAATCAGGCGACGTCCCCTTTCTGCACCAAATTCTGCACCGTCTGTAATCAGGTGACGTTCCCTTTCTGCACCATATTCTGCACCGTCTGTTATCAGGCGACGTCCCCTTTCTGCACCAAATTCTGCACCGTCTGTAATCAGGCGACGTCCCCTTTCTGCACCAAATTCTGCACCGTCTGTAATCAGGCGACGTCCCCTCTCTGTACCTTATTCTGCACCATCTGTAATCAGGCGACGTCCCCTTTCTGCACCAAATTCTGCACCGTCTGTAATCAGGCGACGTCCCCTTTCTGCACCAAATTCTGCACCGTCTGTAATCAGGCGACGTTCCCTTTCTGCACCATATTCTGCACCGTCTGTTATCAGGCGACGTTCCCTTTCTGCACCAAATTCTGCACCGTCTGTAATCAGGCGACGTCCCCTCTCTGCACCATGTTCTGCATCGTCTGCCACCAGCTCATTGACTCTTGGCTGGAGAATAGAGTAATACAGACATACAGTTTCTTCTTGCCACTCCTAAATAAATGTGCATGATTCAGACTCTCGTTCGTGACCCAATTTTTCCTTTATCTGCGATTGCCAGTTTTACATATGATGCAGAAAGTCCTTACAGAGAATTGGAGCCATTTCAAAGCTTTGAAAATAAATACATCTCCATCATCACATCTAGTTACTTTAGCTGCTCAACACCTTTGTTAATATGTCAGCTTTGGCTACATAGTTGGATGAATCCTCTGTGGACCAGGCATGCTACAGCCAAGGGAATGGAGGAATGGGATGGAGGAATGGGATGGAGGGGAGGAATGGGATGGAGGGGAGGGATGGAGGAATGGGATGGAGGAATGGGATGGAGGGGAGGGATGGAGGAATGGGATGGAGGAATGGGCTTCTGTTTGAAGGGAAGGGCAGAGCAGAGGGAGAGAAATTGGTGACCCTTTGATTAGGCCTGTCTGTATTCTAATTGCTTGATTATAATTATGAATGGTGATTAAGATCGTTTAATGGAGGCGGTGTTCGTTATACTTGTTATAAACTCAGGAGAATAACTCCCTCATAAATTAACAGACTGAATAAACTCATCAGGGTGAACTAACCAAGCCTGCATGCCATAGAATAGCAGGGCTGTGTCCCAAATATCACCCGATTCCCTACATAGTGTACTGGGCTCAGGTCAAAAGTACTGCGCCATATAGGGAATAGGGTGCCATTTGGGACTTTACCCAGGAGTAGCTGCATAGCATAAAATGGCAGGGGCAGTTTACACAGAAACATATGGATACAGGCTAGGCTAGATCATTAGAATGCAGAAGAAGTGGTATGTAGCTACATTTAGGTTCCACCTGAAAGTCTAGTGTCTAACTGACACCTGCTGTAGTTCATACTTCCTCTCATTGGTCAGTATTTTCACTGCATCTCTCTGTCTCTGTGTCTCTGTGTCTCTGTCTCTGTCTGTCTCTCTCTCTCTCTCTCTCTCTCTCTCTCTCTCAAATCTAATTTTATTGGTCACATACACGTGTTTAGCAGATGTAGTGAAATGCTTGTGTTTCTAGCTCCAACAGTGCAGTATATCTAACAAGTAATATCTAAGAATTTCACAACATATACCCAATGACCCAGTGATTTCTAATCTAAGTATATAGGCAGCAGCCTCTAATGTGTTAGTGAAGGCTATTTAACAGTCTGATGGCCTTGAGATAGAAGCTGTTTTTCAGTCTCTCGGTCCCAGCTTTGAAGCACCCGTACTGACCTCGCCTTCTGGATGATAGCGGGGTGAACAGGCAGTGGCTCGGGTGGTTGATGTCCTGGAGGGCTGGTAGTTTGTCCCCGGTGATGCGTTGGGCAGATCGCACCACCCTCTGGAGAGCCCTGCGGTTGCGGGCGGTGCAGTTGCCGTACCAGGCGGTTATACAGCCCGACAAGATGCTCTCAATTGTGCATCTGTGAAAGTTTGTGAGGGTTTTAGGTGCCAAGCCAAATGTCTTCAGCCTCCTGAGGTTGAAGAGGCGCTGTTGCGCCTTCTTCACCACATTGTCTGTGGGTGGACCATTTTAGTTTGTCAGTGATGTGTACGCCGAGGAACTTGAAGCTTTCCACCTTCTCCACTGCGGTCCCGTCGATGTGGATAGGGGCATGCTCCCTCTGCTGTTTCCTGAAGTCCACGATCAGCTCCTTCGTTTTGTAGACGTTGAGTGAGAGGTTATTTCCCTGGCACTACACTCCCAGAGCCCTCACCTGCTCCCTGAATCTGTTTCGTCATTGTTGGTAATCAAGCCTACTACCGTTGTGTCGTCTGCAAACTTGATGATTTAGTTGGAGGGGTGCTTGGCCACGCAGTGAACAAGGGAGTACAGGAGGGGGCTGAGCACGCACCCTTGTGGGGCCCCAGTGTTGAGGATCAGCGAAGTAGAGGTGTTGTTTCCTACCTTCACCACCTGGGGGCAGCCCATCAGGAAGTCCAGGACCCAGTTTCACAGGGCGGGGTTCAGACCCAGGGCCTCGAGTTTAATGATGAGCTTGGCGGATACTATGGTGTTGAATGCTGAGCTATAGTCAATGAACAGCATTCTTACATAGGGCAGTGTGCAGTACTGTGGAATGCAGAGTTTGGTTTTCGCCAGGCATTACTGGAACCATGTCGTCCAAAAAGTTATACTTTTGAATCATCTGTCCATAGAACATTCTTCCAAGAGTCTTGATGATCATCCAGGTGTTTTTTGGCAAACTTGAGTCAAATTTTTGGACGAGATGGGTCCCATTATGCCTGGCGAAAACCAAACACTGCATTTCACAGTAAGAACATCATACCAAAGGTCAAGCATGGTGGTGGTGGTGTGATGGTTTGGGGATGCTTTGCTGCCTCAGGACCTGGACGACTTGCATTAATAGAAGGAACCATGAATTCTGCTCTGTATCAGAGAATTCTACAGGAGAATGTCAGACCATCCGTCTGTGAGCTGAAGCTGAAGCGCAGCTGGGTCATGCAGCAAGACAATGATCCAAAACACACAATCAAGTCTACATGAAAATTGCAAAAAAAGCAACAAATTGTAAGTTTTGGAATGGCCTAGTCAAAGTCCAGACCTAATCCCAATTGAGATGTTCTGGCAGGACTTGAAACGAGCAGTTCATGCTTGAAAATCCACACGTCACTGAGTTAAAGCAGTTCTGCATGGAAGAGTGGGCCAAAATTCCTCCACAGCGACGTGAGAGACTGATCAACAACTACAGGAAGCATTTGGTTGGAGTCATTGCAGCTAAAGGTGGCACAACCAGTTATTGAGCGTAAGGGGGCAATTACTTTTTCACACAGGGGAATTGGGTGTTTCATAACTTTGTTTATGAAATAAATATGTAATTGTTGTGTTATTTGTTCACTTATGTTCCCTTTATCTAATATTAGGTTTTGGTTGAAGATCTGATAACATTCATTGTCACAAATATGCAAAAGTAGAGAAAATTAGAAAGGGGGCAAATACTTTTTCATAGCACTGTACATACAGAATAATACGAAATGCTATGAGATCAGGTTGCAGCAGTGTGCAGTCAAAAGAAAACGAAATGCTTGCTAAATTGGTTAACTACTTGATTAAATGAGTCTGTTTTCAACAAATCAACTGGTTTTTAGACTATTTTAACCAAGCAAGAGAAATAAACTTGCAATCACTACTGAGTGAATGAACAAAATTGAAAGGAACGCTTCCAGACATTTAAAATCATCAGTTGAAGTCAAGGCGTTAAGAACATGATTCATAGTGTAAGTGTTGGAGTTCCCACCTGTGGATCAGAACATTGCCAGAACATTGCCAGAACATTGCCCCCAAGCCATAAGACTCCTGAACAGCTAATCATGGCTACCCGGACTATTTGCACTGCCCCCCCACCCCACCTTTTTACGCTGCTGCTACTCTGTTAATTATTTATGCATAGTCACTTTAACTCTACCCACATGTACATATTACCTCAACTACCTCAACTAGCCGGTGCCCCCGCACATTGACTATGCAACGGTACCCCCCTGTATATATAGCCTCCCTACTGTCACTTTATTTTACTTCTGCTCTTTATTTCTCAACACTTTTTTTGTTGTTGTTTTATTTTACTTTTTTATAAAAAAATGTATGCACTGTTGGTTAAGGGCTGTAAGTAAGCATTTCACTGTAATGTCTGCACCTGTTGTATTCGGCGCATGTGGCCAATAACGTTTGATTCTTTATTATTATTTGATTATTATTTGATTTGATTGCGGGTTCACCTCCTGGAGGAGATATTTTGACCATTGTTTCGTTTGATCGTTTTGTCCCTCCCTCCACACACACATACTTATTGTAATGTATTAGTTGGCTCTTAAAAGAGCCTTTGGGTTCATGGAGTGGCAGCCAAGTGACACTGAGTGTTGACAGTTTGAGGTACCGCGAAGGAAAGATAGTCATGACGTGCGTTGACATGTTGCAATTGATGGTGGAATAACCAATCACGATGAGGCATCGCCAGCTGTGAACTCTTCAGACGACCAACAGTGAATCAAATGTTGCAAAGGTAAAACGTTTGATATCATTTTCGCCTGGCACAATCAATTTGACTACATTACATTTTTGTCTAATATGTTGGCATCCGTAACCTTCTCTTTTTATTTACCAATGTAGTAATGTGATATAGGCGTTTTGCACTGAATCATACATTATTGTGGTCCTCTGTAGCTCAGCTGGTAGAGCACGGCGCTTGTAACGCCAGGGTAGTGGGTTCGATCCCCGGGACCACCCATACACAAAAAATGTATGCACACATGACTGTAAGTCGCTTTGGATAAAAGCGTCTGCTAAATGGCATATTATTATATTATATTATAATGGATTCATATAATATTACTGTTTATATCCACACAGTCATCACTTCCGTTAAACAGCTCTAAATCGCTTTGGCACAGTAGGCATCAAGTTACTTGCCGATAATGTTGCATAAAACGTTTGAAAAGTCTATTATTTTTTCCGTTGCCCACTTATAGGCATGACCAGTTTAGGCATCTTTTTTAACAACGTGATATTCTGCTTGAAATAACATGAGGTAGGTTAATGAAATAATCGGAAGAGAAACATGTGATTATTTATTAGCCTAGTGATTATAAGTATTTAGGCATATATATCATGTGAACTAGGCCTTGTGAAATCATTGTCAAAAGCGCAAGAGGCACTGTTGTGTGTAGGTCTAGATTATTTATGGGTGGATCATATAGAAATATCAAAACATTCTTTCAACTCCAAAGCAGTTGCCTGTCTATGGTGCAGGAACCACTGACTCACTGCCTTTTTCTATTATCAACACACCTGCTGGTAACTCTTAACTGGGTAGGACAGCTCATGAGGTGTCCTAAATATCTGTCTACCGGGTGGGACTATTGTGGCTAAAGAGGCGTCATGCGTAGCTTTTATTTTTACCCAAAAGAGTAGGAGTAAAATGTCTATTCTCAGCACTTACGACCAATTGTCTACCAATCCAGGCTCTGTCGTAGCCGGCCGTGACCGGGAGACCCATGGGGCGGCGCACAATTGGCCCAGCGTCGTCCAGGGTAGGGGAGGGAATGGCAGGCAGGGATGTTGGTAGAGCATGGCGTTTGCAACGCCAGGGTTGTGGGTTCGATTCCCGCAGGGGGCCAGTATGAAAAAAATATATATATATATGTATGCACTCACTAACTGTAAGTCGCTCTGGATAAGAGCGTCTGCTAAATTACTAAAATGTAAATGTAATGGAACTCTGAGACGCTTTGTGGATACGGGCCAAGCGCTCAGACTCTCAAGGAAGAGGTCGTTGCCCTCATCCGTGAGATGCACGACATCCCTACGGTACTGCCCAGGGACACAGTGCTTTATGGCAGAGTGGTGGATTGTGGGCATGCGCCTGTCACGGAGAAATTCAAACACCAGCTGCTTGACAGAACGCCGGGCCATCTCTATGGGCTTTCTGATGTCCTCCTCCCACTGGGCCATCTCTATGGGCTTGTTGATGTCCTCGTCCCACTGGGCCATCTCTATGGGCTTGTTGATGTCCTCGTCCCACTGGGCCATCTCTATGGGCTTGTTGATGTCCTCGTCCCACTGGGCCATCTCTATGGGCTTGTTGATGTCCTCGTCCCACTGGGCCATCTCTATGGGCTTGTTGATGTCCTCGTCCCACTGGGCCATCTCTATGGGCTTGTTGATGTCCTCGTCCCACTGGGCCATCTCTATGGGCTTGTTGATGTCCTCGTCCCACTGGGCCATCTCAATGGGCTTGTTGATGTCCTCGTCCCACTGGGCCATCTCTATGGGCTTGTTGATGTCCTCATCCCACTGGGCCATCTCTATGGGCTTGTTGATGTCCTCGTCCCACTGGGCCATCTCTATGGGCCTGTTGATGTCCTCGTCCCACTGGGCCATCTCTATGGGCTTGTTGATGTCCTCGTCCCACTGGGCCATCTCTATGGGCTTGTTGATGTCCTCATCCCACTGGAACGTCCAACTCCTCCACTGTGTGATGTCAGAGTAGGCCACCGTTGTCCCGGGGAACATTCTGATGACAACCTCCAAATCAGCTCTCATGTGACGCACCAGGGCTGTCCCCAAGTCGTTTCCACCGAGGTGGATGACTATGATATATTCACGATCACACCTCACCTTGGCGAGAGATAATATTTCAGAACCCTTCCATTGAGAACAGCTCACACTCCTGTAGTCATCCAGCCAGCTACATTGTGTAATCTCACCTGTAGTCATCTAGCCAGCTACGTTGTGTAATCTCTCCTGTAGTCATCTAGCCAGCTACGTTGTGTAATCTCTCCTGTAGTCATCTAGCCAGCTACGTTGTGTAATCTCTCCTGTAGTCATCTAGCCAGCTACGTTGTGTAATCTCTCCTGTAGTCATCTAGCCAGCTACATTGTGTAATCTCTCCTGTAGTCATCTAGCCAGCTACATTGTGTAATCTCTCCTGTAGTCATCTAGCCAGCTACATTGTGTAATCTCACCTGTAGTCATCTAGCCAGCTACATTGTGTAATCTCTCCTGTAGTCATCTAGCCAGCTACGTTGTGTAATCTCTCCTGTAGTCATCTAGCCAGCTACGTTGTGTAATCTCTCCTGTAGTCATCTAGCCAGCTACGTTGTGTAATCTCTCCTGTAGTCATCTAGCCAGCTACGTTGTGTAATCTCTCCTGTAGTCATCTAGCCAGCTACGTTGTGTAATCTCTCCTGTAGTCATCTAGCCAGCTACGTTGTGTAATCTCTCCTGTAGTCATCTAGCCAGCTACGTTGTGTAATCTCTCCTGTAGTCATCTAGCCAGCTACATTGTGTAAACACTCCTGTAGTCATCTAGCCAGCTACATTGTGTAAACACTCCTGTAGTCATCTAGCCAGCTACATTGTGTAATCTCTCCTGTAGTCATCTAGCCAGCTACGTTGTGTAATCTCTCCTGTAGTCATCTAGCCAGCTACGTTGTGTAATCTCTCCTGTAGCCAGCTACATTGTGTAATCTCTCCTGTAGTCATCTAGCCAGCTACATTGTGTAAACACTCCTGTAGTCATCTAGCCAGCTACATTGTGTAAACACTCCTTTAGTCATCTAGCCAGCTACATTGTGTAATCTCTCCTGTAGTCATCTAGCCAGCTACGTTGTGTAATCTCTCCTGTAGTCATCTAGCCAGCTACATTGTGTAATCTATCCTGTAGTCATCTAGCCAGCTACATTGTGTAGTCTCTCCTGTAGTCATCTAGCCAGCTACATTGTGTAATCTCTCCTGTAGTCATCTAGCCAGCTACATTGTGTAATCTCTCCTGTAGTCATCTAGCCAGCTACGTTGTGTAATCTCTCCTGTAGTCATCTAGCCAGCTACGTTGTGTAATCTCTCCTGTAGTCATCTAGCCAGCTACGTTGTGTAATCTCTCCTGTAGTCATCTAGCCAGCTACGTTGTGTAATCTCTCCTGTAGTCATCTAGCCAGCTACGTTGTGTAATCTCTCCTGTAGTCATCTAGCCAGCTACGTTGTGTAATCTCTCCTGTAGTCATCTAGCCAGCTACATTGTGTAAACACTCCTGTAGTCATCTAGCCAGCTACATTGTGTAAACACTCCTGTAGTCATCTAGCCAGCTACATTGTGTAATCTCTCCTGTAGTCATCTAGCCAGCTACGTTGTGTAATCTCTCCTGTAGTCATCTAGCCAGCTACGTTGTGTAATCTCTCCTGTAGTCATCTAGCCATATACATTGTGTAGTCTCTCCCGTAGTCAGTTCTTGTGCTGACGTTGCTTCCAGAGGCAGTTTGGAACTCGGTAGTGAGTGTTGCAACCGAGGACAGACAGTTTTTGACGTGCCGACTTGTTGGAAAGGTGGCATCCTATGACGGTGCCACGTTGAAAGTCACTGAGCACTTCATTAATGTCACGATCGTCAAAAGGAGCGGACCAATGCGCAGCGTTGCGAGTGAACATGATGACTTTATTTAATAAAGTGCAACACGAGAAAACAAAACAAAAGACGATACGTGAAGTCCAAAAGTTACAAATACTGAATACGGAACATGGAACAAAAACCCACAAACACAAGGTGAAAACACACAGATTAAATATGGCTCCCAATCAGAGATAACGAGCCGACAGCTGACACTCGTTACCTCCGATTGGGAGTCACACGACCAAATAAGGAAAACACATGACTAACAAGAACAACCAAAACCAAACACACCCAAACCCAACATAACCAAACCAAACCCAACAAAACAAATACACCCTGGCTCAACTACAAGTCCCGGAGCCAGAGTGTGACAGTACCCCCCCCTAAAGGCGCGGACTGCGACCGCGCCTCAACTAGGGCTAACCAAGGGAGGGCTGGGTGGGCATACCTCTTCGGCGGTGGTTCAGGCTC
Organism: Coregonus lavaretus; assembly: GCF_964263955.1. Classification (NCBI taxonomy): domain Eukaryota; kingdom Metazoa; phylum Chordata; class Actinopteri; order Salmoniformes; family Salmonidae; genus Coregonus; species Coregonus lavaretus. The sequence continues at coordinate 25,071 of NW_028166048.1, forward strand.
TGGTCGTGATCCCCACCCCACCATAGTCACTACCCGCTTTCGTAGCCTCCTCCAACTGACCACCCTCCAAATTAACCCCACCGGATTAAGGGGCAGCACCGGACTAAGAGGCAGCACCGGACTAAGGGGCAGCACCGGACTAAGGGGCAGCACCTGACTGACTGGCGGATCCTGGCTGGCTGGCGGATCCTGGCTGGCTGGCGGATCCTGGCTGGACGGCTCTGGCGGATCCCGGCTGGCTGGCGGATCCCGGCTGGACGGCTCTGGCGGATCCCGGCTGGACGGCTCTGGCGGATCCCGGCTGGACGGCTCTGGCGGATCCCGGCTGGACGGCTCTGGCGGATCCCGGCTGGACGGCTCTGGCGGATCCCGGCTGGACGGCTCTGGCGGATCCCGGCTGGACGGCTCATGGCTGGCTGACGGATCTGGCTGCTCATGGCTGGCTGACGGATCTGGCTGCTCATGGCTGGCTGACGGATCTGGCTGCTCATGGCTGGCTGACGGATCTGGCTGCTCATGGCTGGCTGACGGATCTGGCTGCTCATGGCTGGCTGACGGATCTGGCTGCTCATAGCTGGCTGACGGATCTGGCTGCTCATGGCTGGCTGACGGATCTGGCTGCTCCTGGCTGGCTGACGGATCTGGCTGCTCATGGCTGGCTGACGGATCTGGCTGCTCATGGCTGGCTGACGGATCTGGCTGATCCTGTCTGGCGGAAGGCTCTGGCTGATCCTGTCTGGCGGAAGGCTCTGGCTGATCCTGTCTGGCGGAAGGCTCTGGCTGATCCTGTCTGGCGGAAGGCTCTGGCTGATCCCGTCTGGCGGAAGGCTCTGGCTGCTCCCGTCTGGCGGAAGGCTCTGGCTGATCCGGTCTGGCGGAAGGCTCTGGCTGCTCCTGTCTGGCGGAAGGCTCTGGCTGATCCTGTCTGGCGGAAGGCTCTGGCTGATCCTGTCTGGCGGAAGGCTCTGGCTGATCCTGTCTGGCGGAAGGCTCTGACTGATCCTGTCTGGCGGAAGGCTCTGGCTGATCCTGTCTGGCGGAGAGCTCTAGCGGCTCCGGTCTGGCGGACGGCTCTGAAGGCTCATGGCAGACGGGCGGCTTTGCAGGCTCAGTACAGACGGGCAGTTCAGACGGCGTTGGGCAGACGGACAGTTCAGACGGCGTTGGGCAGACGGGCAGTTCAGACGGCGTTGGGCAGACGGGCAGTTCAGGCGCCGTTGGGCAGACGGGCAGTTCAGACGGCGTTGGGCAGACGGGCAGTTCAGGCGCCGTTGGGCAGACGGGCAGTTCAGGCGCCGTTGGGCAGACGGGCAGTTCAGACGGCGTTGGGCAGACGGGCAGTTCAGACGGCGTTGGGCAGACGGACAGTTCAGGCCCCGTTGGGCAGACGGCAGACTCTGGCCGTCTGAGGCGCACCGTAGGCCTGGTGCGTGGTGCCGGAACTGGAGGTACCGGGCTGAGGACACGCATCTCAGGGCTAGTGCGGGGAGAAGCAACAGGGCATGCTTGGCCCTGGGGACGCACCGTAGGCCTGATGCGTGGTGCCGGAACTGGAGGTACCGGGCTGAGGACACGCATCTCAGGGCTAGTGCGGGAAGCAGCAACAGGGCATGCTGGACCCTGGGGACGCACCGTAGGCCTGATGCGTGGTGCCGGAACTGGAGGTACCGGGCTGAGGACACGCATCTCAGGGCTAGTGCGGAGAGAAGCAACAGGGCATGCTGGACCCTGGGGACGCACCGTAGGCCTGATGCGTGGTGCCGGAACTGGAGGTACCGGGCTGAAGACACGCATCTCAGGGCTAGTGCGGGGAGCAGCAACAGGCCGGGCTGGGCTGGCGACGCACACCGTAGGCTTCGTACGTGGCGCAGGAACAGGCCGGGCTGGGCTGGCGACGCACACCGTAGGGTTAGTGCGTGAAGCAGGAACAGGCCGGGCTGGGCTGGCGACGCACACCGTAGGTTCTGTGCGTGGAGCAGGAACAGGCCGGGCTGGGCTGGCAACGCACACGGTAGGTTCTGTGCGTGGAGCAGGAACAGGCCGGGCTGGGCTGGCGACGCACACCGTAGGTTCTGTGCGTGGAGCAGGAACAGGCCGGGCTGGTCTGGCGACGCACCCCGTAGGTTCTGTGCGTGGAGCAGGAACAGGCCGGGCTGGGCTGGCGACGCACACCGTGGGCTTGATGCGTGGAGTAGGAACAGGCCGGTCCGTACTGGGAACACACACCACTGGCCTTAACTGGGGATCAGGAACGGGCCGGACCGGACTGGTAACACACATCAGTCTCTCACGCCGTGCCGCAACAACTTCCCTTCCCCTACTCGCCAATGGCTCCCGTAATCCGATAGCCTTCTCTCCACGTCTCCCTGTGGCCGCCTCCTGCTGCCCAGCTGCCCAAGCCATGTGCCCCCCCCAAAAAATTTATTGGGGTTGCCTCTCGTCCACGGGCTTCCAGCCTCGCCTCCGTGCTGCCTCCTCATACCACCTCCTCTCGGCTTTGGCTGCCTCCAGCTCTTCACGAGGGCGGCGATATTCTCCCGGTTGTGCCCAAGGACCCTTTCCATCCAATATCTCCTCCCATGTCCATGAATCCTTGACAGGTGGATACTGTTGCCGCTTGACACGCCGCTTGGTCCTTTGATGGTGGGTTTTTCTGTCACGATCGTCAAAAGGAGCGGACCAATGCGCAGCGTTGCGAGTGAACATGATGACTTTATTTAATAAAGTGCAACACGAGAAAACAAAACAAAAGACGATACGTGAAGTCCAAAAGTTACAAATACTGAATACGGAACATGGAACAAAAACCCACAAACACAAGGTGAAAACACACAGATTAAATATGGCTCCCAATCAGAGATAACGAGCCGACAGCTGACACTCGTTACCTCCGATTGGGAGTCACACGACCAAATAAGGAAAACACATGACTAACAAGAACAACCAAAACCAAACACACCCAAACCCAACATAACCAAACCAAACCCAACAAAACAAATACACCCTGGCTCAACTACAAGTCCCGGAGCCAGAGTGTGACAATTAAGGCTATTCTACTGCCAATGTTTGTCTATGGAGATTGCATAGCTGTGTGCTCGATTTTATACACCTCTCTGCAACGGGTGTGGCTGAAATAGCCGAATCCACTAATTTGAAGGGCTGTCCACATACTTTCGTATTTATAGTGTAGTTTGAATTACAACAGCAACATAGCTACCGTAGTAGGTCAAAGCTGTGTGCTGGAAAACCTTGCTAGAGCATGGGTGGAGGAGGCGTTGTGGTGCTCATGTGAATTTCCTTTATTTTTCCGCTTTAGACCAACGCCTATTCTCACTTAAAACATCGTTTTTTTGTTTTTAATGTACCTTCCTGTTTGGTTGCCTAGTCTGCTATCACAGTTGGATCCCACGGGTGCCGTTTGGGACGGGCCTTACATGTTTGGGACGGGCCTTACCTGATTGAGACGGGCCTTACGTGTTTGAGACGGGCCTTACATGTTTGGGACGGGCCTTACCTGTTTGGGACGGGCCTTACATGACATACAGCCATTGAGAATCATAATTTCACATACAGGTATTTTACGTGTCAGTACTTCACCTCTCTTGGACCATCATTTCACATACAGGTATTTTACGTGTCGGTCCTTCACCTCATGGGAAAATCAAAAGAAATCAGCCAAGACCTCCGATAATTTTTTTTGGGGACCTCCACAATTCTGGTTCATCTTTGGGAGCAATTTCCAAATGCCTGAAGGTACCACGTTCATCTGTACGCAAGTATAAACACCATGGGACCACGCAGCCGTCATACCGCTCAGGAAGGAGACGTGTTCTGTCTCCTAGAGATGAACGTACTTTGTTGCGAAAAGTGCAAATCAATCCCAGACAATGTTAACATATGTTTCCCATGCCAATAAAGCCCTTCAATTGAAATTGAAATTGAATTGAGAGAGCAACAATGTAGGAGAGAGGGAGAGAGAGAGAGAGACACAGAGTTGGAGAGAGAGAGAGCCACAGAGTTGGGGAGAGAGAGAGAGAGAGAGAGAGAGAGAGAGAGAGAGAGAGAGAGAGAGAGAGAGAGAGAGAGAGAGAGAGAGAGAGAGAGAGAGAGAGAGAGACAGAGAGAGAGAGAGAGAGAGACATTGTAGGGGAGGGAGAGAGAGAGAGAGAGAGAGACATTGTAGGGGAGAGAGAGAGAGAGAGAGAGAGAGAGAGAGAGAGAGAGAGAGAGAGAGACATTGTAGGGGAGGGAGAGAGAGAGAGAGAGAGAGACATTGTAGGAGAGAGAGAGAGAGAGAGAGAGAGAGAGAGAGAGAGAGAGAGAGAGAGAGAGAGAGAGAGAGAGAGTGTTAGAGAGCCACACACAGCGTTGGAGAGATAGAGAGGGACTGCTCTGCTCTGCTTAATGTTGGACTCTTCTCTTCTTCCGCTGACTGAGGCTTTGACTGACTGACGGTCCTCTCCTACGCTTTGGAATCTTTGGCTGTCCGTCCGTCCGTCTGACTGTGCTCTCTGCCTCTCCTTCTGTCTGTCCGTCTGTCTGTCCGCCTGCCTTCCCATGTCTGCCCTGAAGAGGAGCAAGCGCTCCTCAGAGTCCATCTATGACATGCTGCATCTGGTGAGCTGCTCTCTAAAATAACTACTACTCTTTACTCTTTGGTTTTCTTCACTGTGGTTTGTCATCTCTGTCATTTTGTTAGTTCATACCGTCAACTGTCATTTTCTTGTTGGTTGCGCTATGCCATGTACTACGCTGTGAGAGACTGTTGTGGCTTGCTAACGTAGAATAACTGAAGGCTACCTGGTGTGGTGAGGGTGTGTGTGTTTCCTGATGCTTTTAATCACTGCATCCCAAATGGCACCCTATCCCCTGGATAGTGCACTATGGGCCCTGGTCTAAAGTAGTGCACGTTTGGGACGCACGCCTTCTCTAGGCTGCTAGGAAACATTACAGGAAGCTGTGAGTCAGCGCTGTCAGCTAGCAACGCTCTCCAATCTGTCACCACAGTCCCTAAGCGCTGCCAGCTAGCAACGCTCTCCAATCTGTCATACTGTCCTTCTATAAGCTGAAGCTGTGACTCTCCTCAGCGCTGTCAGCTACCAAAGCTCTCCAATCTGTCATACAGTCCTTCTGTGAAGTTTTTAGTTATACAGTTTGAAGTCGGAAGTTTACGTACACTTAGGTTGGAGTCATTAAAACTAGTTTTTCAACCACTCCACAAATTTCTTGTTAACAAACTATAGTTTTGGCAAGTCGGTAATTTTTCCAACAATTGTTTACAGACAGATTATTTCACTTATAATTCACTGTATCACAATTCCAGTGGGTCAGAAGTTTACATACACTAAGTTGACTGTGCCTTTAAACAGCTTGGAAAATTCCAGAAAATTATGTCATGACTTTAGAAGCTTCTGATAGGCTAATTGACATAATTTGAGTCAATAGGAGGTGTACCTGTGAATGTATTTCAAGGCCTACCTTCAAACTCGGTGCCTCTTTGCTTGACATCATGGGAAAATCAAAAGAAATCAGCCAAGACCTCTGAAAAAAAATGTGTAGACCTCCACAAGTCTGGTTCATCCTTGGGAGCAATTTCCAAACGCCTGAAGGTACCGCGTTAATCTGTACAAACAATAGTATGCAAGTATAAACACCATGGGACCACGCAGCCGCCATACCGCTCAGGAAGGAGACGTGTTCTGTCTCCTAGAGATGAACGTACTTTGGTGCGAGAAGTGCAAATCAATCCCATAACAACAGCAAAGGACCTTGTGAAGATGCTGGAAGAAACAGGTACAAAGTATCTATATCCACATTAAAACGAGTCCTATATCGACATAACCTGAAAGGCCGCTCAGCAAGGAAGAAGCCACTGCTCCAAAACCGCCATAAAAAAAGACAGATTACGGTTTGCAACTGCACATGGGGACAAAGATCGTACTTTTTGGAGAAATGTCCTCTGGTCTGATTAAACAAAAATAGAACTGTTTGGCCATAATGACCATCGTTATGTTTGGAGGAAAAAGGGGAGACTTGCAAGCCGAAGAACATCATCCCAAGGCCTGACAAACAGCGCCGGAAGAAGATGGCTGCCGTTTTACAGCCCTCTAACCAATTGTACTATTATGTGTGTTTTTCCGCGTTATTTGTAATTTATTTTGTACATAATGTTTCTGCCATCGTCTCTTATAACCAAAGAGAGCTTCTGGATATCAGGACAGCGATTACTCACCTCGCATTGGACGAATATTTTTTCTTCAACGAGGCGTTCGCGAAGGATATCATACAGACACCCGACAAGGCCCAGATCCCCGTCATTCGCGTGAGGAAGAGACGGAGATATCGCGGACGCAGATCCGGGTGCCTCGTAAGGATCCGACGGCGAGCGAGTAAACTGCCTCTCCCATCAATCCTATTAGCCAACGTTCAATCTTTTGAGAATAAAATTGACGATTTAAGATTACGGTTATCCTACCAACGGGACATTAAAAACTGTAATATCTTATGTTTCACGGAGTCGTGGCTGAACGACAACAATGATAACATTCAGCTAGCGGGCTATACGCTACATCGACAGGACAGAACTGCAGACTCTGGTAAGACAAGGGGTGGCGGTCTCTGTATATTTGTAAACAACAGCTGGTGCACAAAATCAAATACCAAGGAAGTCTCGAGGTTTTGCTCGCCTGAGGTAGAGTATCTTATGATAAGCTGTAGACCACACTATTTACCAAGAGAGTTTTCATCTATATTTTTCATAGCTGTCTATTTACCACCACAAACCAATGCTGGCATTAAGATTGCACTGAATGAGTTGTACAAGGCCATTAATCAACAGGAAAACGCTCATCCAGATGCAGCGCTCCTAGTAGCCGGGGACTTTAATGCAGGGAAACTTAAATCCGTTCTACCTAATTTCTACCAGCATGTTAAATGTGCAACCAGAGGGAAAAAAACTCTAGACCACCTTTACTCCACACACAGAGACGCATACAAAGCTCTCCCTCGCCCTCCATTTGGCAAATCTGACCATAACTCTATCCTCCTGATTCCTGCTTATAAGCAAAAACTGAAGCAGGAAGCACCAGTGATTCGGTTAATAAAAAAGTGGTCAGATGACGCAGATGCTAAGCTACAGGACTGTTTTGCTAGCACAGACTGGAACATGTTCCGGGATTCTTCAGACAGCATTGAGGAGTACACCACATCAGTCACTGGCTTCATCAATAAGTGCATCGATGATGTCGTCCCCACAGTGACCGTACGTACATACCCCAACCAGAAGCCATGGATTACAGGAAACATCCGCACTGAGCTAAAGGGTAGAGCTGCCGCTTTCAAGGAACGGGACTCTAACCCGGACGCTTATAAGAAATCCCGCTATGACCTCCGACGAACCATCAAACAGGCAAAGAGTCAATACAGGTCTAAGATTGAATCATACTACACTGGCTCTGACGCTCGTCGGATGTGGCAGGGCTTGAAAACTATTACAGACTACAAAGGGAAGCACAGCCGCGAGCTGCCCAGTGACACAAGCCTACCAGACGAGCTAAACCACTTCTATGCTCGCTTCGAGGCAAGCAACACTGAAGCATGCATGAGAGCACCAGCTGTTCCGGACGACTATGTGATCACGCTCTCCGTAGCCGATGTGAGTAAGACTTTTAAGCAGGTCAACATTCACAAGGCCGCAGGGCCAGACGGATTACCAGGACGTGTACTCCGAGCATGTGCTGACCAACTGGCAAGTGTCTTCACTGACATTTTCAACATGTCCCTGACTGAGTCTGTAATACCAACATGTTTCAAGCAGACCACCATAGTCCCCGTGCCCAAGAACTCTAAGATAACCTGCCTAAATGACTACCGACCCGTAGCACTGACGTCTGTAGCCATGAAGTGCTTTGAAAGACTGGTCATGGCTCACATCAACAGCATAATCCCAGAAACCCTAGACCCACTCCAATTTGCATACCGCCCCAACAGATCCACAGATGATGCAATCTCTATCGCACTCCACACTGCCCTTTCCCACCTGGACAAGAGGAACACCTACGTGAGAATGCTATTCATTGACTACAGCTCAGCATTCAACACCATAGTGCCCTCTAAGCTCATCACTAAGCTAAGGATCCTGGGACTAAACACCTCCCTCTGCAACTGGATCCTGGACTTCCTGACGGGCCGCCCCCAGGTGGTAAGGGTAGGTAACAACACATCTGCCACACTGATCCTCAACACGGGGGCCCCTCAGGGGTGCGTGCTCAGTCCCCTCCTGTACTCTCTGTTCACCCATGACTGCATGGCCAGGCACGACTCCAACACCATCATTAAGTTTGCCGACGACACAACAGTGGTAGGCCTGATCACCGACAACGATGAGACAGCCTATAGGGAGGAGGTCAGAGATCTGGCCGTGTGGTGCCAGGACAACAACCTCTCCCTCAACGTGACCAAGACAAAGGAGATGATTGTGGACTACAGGAAAAAAAAGAGGACTGAGCACGCCCCCATTCTCATCGACGGGGCTGTAGTGGAACAGGTTGAGAGCTTCAAGTTCCTTGGTGTCCACATCACCAACGAACTATCATGGTCCAAACACACCAAGACAGTCGTGAAGAGGGCACGACAAAGCCTATTCCCCCTCAGGAGACTAAAAAGATTTGGCATGGGTCCTCAGATCCTCAAAAAATTCTACAGCTGCACCATCGAGAGCATCCTGACTGGTTGCATCACCGCCTGGTATGGCAACTGCTTGGCCTCTGACCGCAAGGCACTACAGAGGGTAGTGCGTACGGCCCAGTACATCACTGGGGCAAAGCTCCCTGCCATCCAGGACCTCTATACCAGGCGGTGTCAGAGGAAGGCCCTCAAAATTGTCAAAGACTCCAGCCACCCTAGTCATAGACTGTTCTCTCTGCTACCGCACGGCAAGCGGTACCGGAGTGCCAAGTCTAGGTCCAAAAGACTTCTCAACAGCTTCTACCCCCAAGCCATAAGACTCCTGAACAGCTAATCATGGCTACCCGGACTATTTGCACTGCCCCCCCACCCCATCCTTTTTACGCTGCTGCTACTCTGTTAAGTATTTATGCATAGTCACTTTAACTCTACCCACATGTACATATTACCTCAACTACCTCAACTAGCCGGTGCCCCCGCACATTGACTCTGCAACGGTACCCCCCTGTATATATAGCCTCCCTACTGTCACTTTATTTTACTGTATATATAGCCTCCTTACTGTCACTTTATTTTACTTCTGCTCTTTTTTTCTCAACACTTTTTTGTTGTTGTTGTTTTATTCTTACTTTTTTTGTTTAAAATAAATGCACTGTTGGTTAAGGGCTGTAAGTAAGCATTTCACTGCAATGTCTGCACCTGTTGTATTCGGCGCATGTGACCAATAAAATTTGATTTGATTTGATTTGATCCCAACCGTGAAGCACGGGGGTGGCAGCATAATGCTGTGGGGGTGCTTTGCTGCAGGAGGGACTGATGCACTTCACAAAATAGATGGCATCATGAGGAAGGACAATTATGTGGATATATTGAAGCAACATCTCAAGACATCAGTCAGGAAGTTAAAGCTTGTTCGCAAATGGGTCTTCCAAATGGACAATGACCCCAAGCATACTTCCAAAGTTGTGGCAAAAAGGCTTAAGGACAACAAAGTCAAGGTATTGGAGTGGCCATCACAAAGCCCTGACCTCAATCTTATAGAACATTTGTGGGCAGAACTAAAAAAGCGTGTGTGAGCAAGGAGGCCTTCAAACCTGACCCAATTACACCAGGAATGGGCCAAAATTCATCCAACTTATTGTGGGAAGCTTGTGGAAGGCTACCTGAAACGTTTGACCCATGTTAAACAATTTAAAGGCAATGCTACCAAATACTAATTGAGTGTATGTAAACTTCTGACCCACATGGAATGTGATGAAAGAAATAAAAGCTGAAATAAATCATTCTCTCTACTATTTTTCTGAAATTTCACATTCTTAAAATAAAGTGGTGATCCTAACTGACCTAAGACAGGGAATTTACTAGGATTAAATGTCAGGAATTGTGAAAAACTGAGTTTAAATGGATTTGGCTAAGGCGTATGTAAACTTCCGACTTCAACTGTACACTTCTTTTTTGCTAAGATTTTATTTGACCTTTTATCAACAATACAAAACATCCACATACAAACGACAACATCACACAAACATCCACATCGCCCCTGCCCAGGCCCGCTAGCACACACCCCCATCTACATCTCCAGCGCCAGCATCACTTTACGCCACATGGCCTCAAACTGCACCATTTTGTTTCTCTCCGTAGTCCATGCACTTTACATTTTTAGATAATGAAGAATTTGACCTTTCCATTGCGTTAATGATGGAGGATTGGTTGATTTCCAGTTTTTAAGTACACGTATTTTGAAGATGATTGATAGAAAAGTATCTTCCAAATCATCGGGTGTCTCACTGCACCCTCATATGATGTGTCTTGAAATATGCAGACAGACGGATTAAAAGTACATTTACATAGTAATACTTCTGACAGCGAGTCTTTCTAACTACGCCCATAACGTTTGGACTTTATAACATTCCCAGAAGGCATGAATTATTGAGTCATTAGTAGTTTTACACTTCAGACATGACTCTGCCATTGTGCTGTAGAATTTGTGAATGTCGTCTCTTGTTTAATACATTCTGTACATTGGTTTATGCTGTATTAAGCGTACATTTTAGTTAACTGTAATTTAGTTAGGTATGTTCCAACACTCCCTCCATCTTGTGCCAATATCAGTTATTTTTAAGTCTTTGTTTAATAGTTTATATATTTTTTCTAAGAGATTGTCAGTTGGATCAGCTCTCTGCAAGGTTTTCTATATCTCACCTATCATATGAATATCTTTTTCTGACTCAAATAGGATTCCCTCAAGATTGCGCTGATGTCCAAAAGATTTCAAATAATAATTCAGTAATATAAAACTTTTTAAGTAGGATGTATTATTGAAAGTATCTACGTTGGTCAATTTATCGATGAATTCTGAAAAGCTATCTTAGGATTGTCCCATAAGGTAGTGTTTTTAGGGAGTGATATTGGTTCTTGTAGAATGTTTCATTGTCTTCCATATTGTTATAGTGTTCTTAACTAGGAAGTTATTAATGTTGTTAGCTTTATCTTTTGAAAATAAACACATACAAATATTCTGGGGATGAGCATATTATTTACTTCTGTACCCTGCACCAGGACAAGGCTAGGACAGACTGTAGGTTAAGTTTCCAAAAAGCTTTTGACTGACTGTGTCGGCCAGTGATTGGCACTATCCTTGGTGATCTAACATTGGTGCTGTGCTAGCCTATGGTGTAGGGGAGGTCTTTGGCTTGGCACTGAAATCTCCGTCCTGTACTGTTCCTGGATCTGTTTGTGCTGTCCTGCCAACTTGTCACTCATAATGTCACTCACAAAGAACTCTGCTTCTAGTCTGATCCTGGATCTGTTTGTGCTGTCCTGCCAACTCCTTATCACTCATTGTCACAAGGAGTTGGCAGGACAGTACAAACCGGAGCCACATATTTCTAAATACATGGCTCTGGTACAAACCATAGAAATATAATGAATAGAACGTCCTTGGAATCTCTAACCCTGACAATTTGACTGGTATGCTCATGGGTACGCTCGCAATGGCTGCCTGGGATTTTGATGCAATAATTTCCATGGTAATGTAGAATGTTCATTCAAATGATGACCAAAGGTATGTGGATACCCCTTCAAATTAGAGAATTTGGCTATTTCTGACACACCCGTTGATGACAGGTGTATAAAATCGAGCACACAGCCATGCAATCTCCATAGCCAAACATTGGCAGTAGAATGGCCCAAACTGAAGAGCTCAGTGACTATCAACGTGGCACCGTCATAGGATGCCACCTTTCCAACAAGTCAGTTTGTCAAATTTCTGCCCTGCTAGAACTGCCCCGGTACTGTTAAGTCGTGCTTTGCGCTTATGGGTACACTCGCAATTGCCGCCAGTCCACCCATTATTCCATAATTGACTTGAATGGGGATGGCTGTTCTCTTCATTCTATTTCTATGGTACAAACAGATCTGGGATCAAGCTAGTAGTAGTGGCGGTATTGACTAGTAGTGGTGGAGGTATTGACTAGTAGTGGTGGAGGTATTGACTAGTAGTGGTGGAGGTCTTGGCTAGTGGTGGTGGAGGTCTTGGCTAGTGGTGGTGGAGGTATTGACTAGTAGTGGTGGAGGTATTGACTAGTAGTGGTGGAGATATTGGCTAGTAGTGGTGGAGGTATTGGCTAGTAGTGGTGGAGGTATTGGCTAGTAGTGGTGGAGGTATTGACTAGTAGTGGTGGAGGTCTTGGCTAGTAGTGGTAGAGGTATTGGCTAGTAGTGGTGGAGGTATTGACTAGTAGTGGTGGAGGTATTGACTAGTAGTGGTGGAGGTATTGGCTAGTAGTGGTGGAGGTATTGACTAGTAGTGGTGGAGGTATTGACTAGTAGTGGTGGAGGTATTGACTAGTAGTGGTGGAGGTATTGGCTAGTAGTGGTGGAGGTATTGGTTAGTAGTGGTGGAGGTCCTTACACAATGAAGTTGGGAGGACATACATGGGAGGACATTCATTTTAATAACCAAACTCTCCCATGAAGGGTAGCCTAACATAAAGTGGGGACCATCTACTCAAATCTGTATTTTTTCCCAATATTACATTGGAATTCTCCTTAATCATAAGATGAAAACTGGGTCGAATCTGAATGCCAGGTATGTAAATCCCTTATTTTCTAGTGTGAGCAATCAAACAGGCAAAGCATCAATACAGGACTAAGATCAAATGCTACTACGCCGGCTCTGACGCTCGTCGGATGTGGCAGGGCTTGCAAACTATCACACATTACAAAGGGATACCCAGCCGTGAGCTGCCCAATGACACAAGCCTACCAGATGAGCTAAATGCCTTCTATGCTCACTTCGAGGCAAGCAACACTGAACCATGCATGAGAGCACCAGCAGTTCCGGACGACTGTGTGATCTCGCTCTCCGTAATCGATGTGAGTAAGACCTTTAAACAGGTTAACATTCACAAGGCCGTGGGGACAGACGGATTACCAGGACGCGTACTCAAAGCATACGCTGGCAGGTGGTTTGACTCTGGCAGGTGGATTTTCTACCTCTCCCTGACCCAGTATGTAATACCTACATGTTTCAAGCAGACCACCATAGTCCCTGTGCCCAAGGACTCTAAGGTAACCTGTTAAATGACTACCGACCGGTAGCACTCACATCTGTAGCCATGAAATGCTTTGAAAGGCTGGTCATGGTTCACATCAACACCATCATCCCAGACACTCTGGACCCACTTGAAGCACTTGTTACTTACAGTGAGGGAAAAAAGTATTTGATCCCCTGCTGATTTTGTACTTTTGCCCACTGACAAAGACATGATCAGTCTATAATTTTAATGGTAGGTTTATTTGAACAGTGAGAGACAGAATAACAACAACAAAAATCAGAAAAACGCATGTCAAAAATGTTATAAATTGATTTGCATTTTAATGAGGGAAATAAGTATTTGACCCTTCTGCAAAACATGACTTAGTACTTGGTGGCAAAACCCTTGTTGGCAATCACAGAGGTCAGACGTTTCTTGTAGTTGGTCACCAGGTTTTCTCACATCTCAGGAGGGATTCTTCTCCAAGTCATTAAGGTTTCGAGGCTGACGTTTGGCAACTCGAACCTTCAGCTCCCTCCACAGATTATCTATGGGATTAAGGTCTGGAGACTGGCTAGGCCACTCCAGGACCTTAATGTGCTTCTTCTTGAGCCACTCCTTTGTTGCCTTGGCCGTGTGTTTTGGGTCATTGTCATGCTGAAATACCCATCCACGACCCATTTTCAATGCCCTGGCTGAGGGAAGGAGGTTCTCACCCAAGATTTGACGGTACATGGCCCCGTCCATCGTCCCTTTGATGCGGTGAAGTTGTCCTGTCCCCTTAGCAGAAAAACACTCCAAAGCATAATGTTTCCACCAACATGTTTGACGGTGGGGATGGTGTTCTTGGGGTCATAGGCAGCATTCCTCCTCCTCCAAACACGACGAGTTGAGTTGATGCCAAAGAGCTCGATTTTGGTCTCATCTGACCACAACACTTTCACCCAGTTCTCCTCTGAATCATTCAGATGTTAATTGGCAAACTTCAGACGGGCCTGTATATGTGCTTTCTTGAGCAGGGGGACCTTGCGGGCGCTGCAGGATTTCAGTCCTTCACGGCGTAGTGTGTTACCAATTGTTTTCTTGGTGACTATGGTCCCAGCTGCCTTGAGATCATTGACAAGATCCTCCCGTGTAGTTCTGGGCTGATTCCTCACCGTTCTCATGATCATTGCAACTCCACGAGGTGAGATCTTGCATGGAGCCCCAGGCCGAGGGAGATTGACAGTTATTTTGTGTTTCTTCCATTTGCGAATAATCGCACCAACTGTTGTCACCTTCTCACCAAGCTGCTTGGCGATGGTCTTGTAGCCCATTCCAGCCTTGTGTAGGTCTACAATCTTGTCCCTGACATCCTTGGAGAGCTCTTTGGTCTTGGCCATGGTGGAGAGTTTGGAATCTGATTGATTGATTGATTGCTTCTGTGGACAGGTGTCTTTTATACAGGTAACAAACTGAGATTAGGAGCACTCCCTTTAAGAGTGTGCTCCTAATCTCAGCTCGTTACCTGTATAAAAGACACCTGGGAGCCAGAAATCTTTCTGATTGAGACGGGGTCAAATACTTATTTCCCCTCATTAAAATGCCAATCAATTTATAACATTTTTGACATGCGTTTGTCTGGATTCTTTTTTTGTTATTCTGTATCTCACTGTTCAAATAACCCTACCATTAAAATTATAGACTGATCATTTCTTTGTCAGTGGGCAAACGTACAAAATCAGCAGGGGATCAAATATTTTTTCCCTCACTGTATAGTACTGCTGTGCACAATAATAAACCACATTCAAGAGTTTGACCAGTCTAGGTAAATAATCAGACCAGGACAAGTAGAGTGTAGAGTGTAAAAGATAATGCCGGGTTGTATTAAAATAGGAATAAGGTAATATGATCACTTAATATACAACGCGCGCAAGTTAGTACAGTTACCATAGAAAAACTGTTGCTACAGTTACCATAGAAAAACTGTTGCTACAGTTACCATAGAAAAACTGTTGTTACAGTTACCATAGAAAAACTGTTAGTACAGTTACCATAGGAAAAACTGTTGCTACAGTTACCATAGAAAAACTGTTGCTACAGTTACCATAGAAAAACTGTTAGTACAGTTACCATAGGAAAAACTGTTGCTCCAGTTACCATAGAAAGACTGTTGTTCCAGTTACCATAGAAAAACTGTTGCTACAGTTACCATAGAAAGACTGTTGCTCCAGTTACCATAGAAAAACTGTTGCTCCAGTTACCATAGAAAAACTGTTGCTCCAGTTACCATAGAAAGACTGTTGTTCCAGTTACCATAGAAAAACTGTTGCTACAGTTACCATAGAAAGACTGTTGTTCCAGTTACCATAGGAAAAACTGTTGCTCCAGTTACCATAGAAAGACTGTTGCTCCAGTTACCATATAAAAACTGTTGCTCCAGTTACCATAGAAAAACTGTTGCTCCAGTTACCATAGAAAAACTGTTGCTCCAGTTACCATAGGAAAAACTGTTGCTCCAGTTACCATAGAAAGACTGTTGCTCCAGTTACCATAGAAAGACTGTTGCTCCAGTTACCATAGAAAGACTGTTGTTCCAGTTACCATAGGAAAAACTGTTGCTCCAGTTACCATAGAAAGACTGTTGCTCCAGTTACCATAGAAAAACTGTTGCTCCAGTTACCATAGAAAGACTGTTGCTCCAGTTACCATAGGAAAAACTGTTGCTCCAGTTACCATAGAAAAACTGTTGCTCCAGTTACCATAGAAAGACTGTTGCTCCAGTTACCATAGAAAAACTGTTGCTCCAGTTACCATAGAAAGACTGTTGTTCCAGTTACCATAGAAAAACTGTTGCTACAGTTACCATAGAAAGACTGTTGTTCCAGTTACCATAGGAAAAACTGTTGCTACAGTTACCATAGAAAGACTGTTGCTCCAGTTACCATAGAAAAACTGTTGCTCCAGTTACCATAGAAAGACTGTTGCTCCAGTTACCATAGAAAGACTGTTGCTCCAGTTACCATAGAAAAACTGTTGCTCCAGTTACCATAGAAAAACTGTTGCTCCAGTTACCATAGAAAGACTGTTGCTCCAGTTACCATAGAAAGACTGTTAGTACAGTTACCATAGAAAAAACTGTTGCTCCAGTTACCATAGAAAGACTGTTGCTCCAGTTACCATAGAAAGACTGTTGCTCCAGTTACCATAGAAAAACTGTTAGTACAGTTACCATAGGAAAAACTGTTGCTCCAGTTACCATAGAAAGACTGTTGCTCCAGTTACCATAGAAAAACTGTTAGTACAGTTACCATAGGAAAAACTGTTGCTCCAGTTACCATAGAAAGACTGTTGCTCCAGTTACCATAGAAAAACTGTTAGTACAGTTACCATAGGAAAAACTGTTGCTCCAGTTACCATAGAAAGACTGTTGTTCCAGTTACCATAGAAAAACTGTTGCTACAGTTACCATAGAAAAACTGTTGCTCCAGTTACCATAGAAAAACTGTTGCTACAGTTACCATAGAAAAACTGTTAGTACAGTTACCATAGGAAAAACTGTTGCTCCAGTTACCATAGAAAGACTGTTAGTACAGTTACCATAGAAAAACTGTTGCTCCAGTTACCATAGAAAAACTGTTGCTCCAGTTACCATATAAAAACTGTTGCTCCAGTTACCATAGAAAAACTGTAATAACCATATAATCACAATGGATAAGTAACAACCTGATAGTAATCTGGTTATGTACAAGAACCTTTAGGCAGTCAATAGTATTTGTAGGTAATTATCATCTAACTGGGTAATTATCATCTAACTGGGTAATTATCATCTAACTGGGTAATTATCATCTAACTGGGTAATTATCATCACCCTTTAAATCTAAACCTGATAGAAATACAATGTACTAATACACTTTGAGTATATAAAATCAGTTTCAGAAATGTATCAAAAAATCTATAGTTCAATACAATCAATTCACCCATTCAATAATACAATAATCCCACAACATCAATAAATAACCCACAGTGTAACCAAAGTGAGTGCAATAGAAATGTCCAGCCTATACTGAAAGGAGCAGAGCAGTGAGTGTGAATTGTGAAAAGTTTCCTCCTACTACACCGGTGCAGCAAATGAAGGGCTCAATGTCCTTCCAAGGAAAAAACGGTTGAGGTCCGTTTTCTCGGGCGGCTTGCCATCCTTGGTTGGAACAGAGAATCTAATCCTCACAAAAAAACCTGACCTGTTGCGCAAACAAGGCCAAAAGAATACACTGAGCAACAAGAGTTCAAGTATAATGAGTAACATTCATTCAATTCACTTTGGTACAAAATAAACATTATTTTAACATTAAGTCAAATAAATCAAATGGCTTTTCTAACCATTTTTTCAATGCTACGTGTACTCCAAGACCTTCATGGGGTCACAGCTAGGAGAATAAAAAAATATCCAACAACGTGGCATAAACAGACTTCTTCACCGAGTGCATTAACTAAGGGCTAAAAGAGCAGTAAAACAAACAAATGCATCTAGTGCAACTTAAATAAATCCTCAAAACATGAGGGGGAAAATAATACAGTTCACATTCAAGAGCTATTTTACAGTTCAAATAATTAGAAATTGCAATTAGCTTTAATGGATAGCAAGTAGTAATGCTCAATGTTAAGTGAATGGAGCGGTTAGCATTCTAACTAGCTTAGCTGATAACAGAGCTAGCACATTTAGTTAGCCAAAGTCTAGGGCTCACAAACTCACCGAAATCTTGCTCAAAACTATCTCTCAAACTGGAAAGGCAGCTTCAGATGAAGTAGCAAGTTGTAGTGGTTCAGTTTATCCCAAATATTCAACATTATAACTATTTTCAAGCACTTTTCTCTGGTGGAATCTTCATTCATCAGCGGCCTAGAATCTTCTGGTCGTCAGCGGGGAGATTCAAGCGGGCAAATTGGGGGGCGGAACCAAAAGTGTGCTACTTGGCGACTGATTGGCTAGAAGTCATGTGTCACTAATGCAGCGCCAAACACTTGATTTGTACACTGATTCTCACAGGGCATTGTCTATAGCAGTGCTGCATTCAAAACCAACGTTTCACAATCTTCTTTTTGAAATTACAGTGAGTCTTCTAGCTCTAGTGACCCACTTTCACCTGGACTCCCTGGACCCACTCCAGTTCACATGCCGCCACAACAGATCCACAGATGACGCATTCTCTATTGCACGCTACACTGCCCTTTCCCACCTGGACAATAGGAACACCTATGTGAGAATGCTGTTCATTGACTACAGCTCAGCGTTAAACACCATAGTCCCCTCCAAGTTAATCACTAAGCACAGGACCCTGGAACTGAACTCCTCCCTCTGCAACTGGATCCTGGACTTCCTGACGGGCCTTCCCCAGGTGGTAAGGGTAGGTAACAACACATCTGTCACGCTGATCCTCAACACGGGGGCCCCTCAGGGGTGCATGCTCAGTCCCCTCCTGTACTCCCTGTTCACCCACGACTGCGTGGCCGCTCACGACTCCAACACCATCGTTACGTTTGCTGACGACACGACGGTGGTATGCCTGATTAGCGACAACGATGAGACCGCCTATTGAGAGGAGGTCAGTGACCTGGCAGTATGGTGCCAGGATAACAACCTCTCCCACAACAACAGCAGGACAAAATAACCTATCTTGGACTACAGGAAACGGAGGGCCGAGCATGCCCCCATCCACATCGACAGGGCTGTAGTGCAGCGGGAAGAGAGCTTCAAGTTCCTCTGTCCACATCACTAAGGAATTAACAGGGTCCACACACACCAACACAGTCGTGAAGAAGGCACGACAACGCCTCTTCGGCATGGGCCCTCAGATCCTCAAAAGATTCTACAGCTGCACCATTGAGAGCATCTTGACTGGCTGCTTCACCGCTTGGTATGGCAACTGCTTGGCATCTGACTGCAAGGCGCTACAGAGGGTAGTGCGTACGGCCCAGTACTTCACTGGGGCCAAGCTTCCTGCCATCCAGGACCTCTATACCAGGCGGTGTTAGAGGAAGGCCCTAAAAATTGTCAAAGACTCCAGACACCCTAGTCATAGACTGTTCTCTCTGCTACCGCACGGCAAGCGGTAGCGGTGCACCAAGTGTGGAACCAACAGGACCCTGAACACCTTCTACCCCCAAGCCATAAGACTGCTAAATAGTTAACCAAATAACTACCCGGACTATCTGCATTGACCCGTTCTTTACAAACAGTTTTGACTCATCACATACGCTGCTGCTACTGTTTATTATCTATCCTGTTACCTAGTCACTTTATCCCTACCTATATGTACATATCTACCTCAACTACCTCGTACCCCCTGCACGTCGACTCAGTACTGGTACCGTGTGTATACAGCCAAGTAATCGTTACTCATTGTGGATTTATTTCTTGTGTTATTATTTTTCTATATTTTCCTCTCTGCATTGTTGGGATGTGCCTGTAAGTAAGTAAGTAAGTAAGCATTTCACTCTTAGTCTACAAGTTTCAAGTTTTAATGTCACATGCACAAGTACAGCGAAATGCCTTTCTTGCAAGCTCTAAACCCAACAATGCAGTAATCAATAACGGTGTAATACGGTGTAATTGTCTCCTGAGTGGCGCAGTGGTCTAAGGCACCGCATCGCAGTACTAACTGTGCCACTAGAGATCCTGGTTCGAATCCAGGCTCTGTCGCAGCCGGCCGCGACCGGGAGACTCATGGGCGGCGCACAATTGGCCCAGCGTCGTCCAGGGTAGGGGAGGGAATGGCCGGCAGGGATGTAGCTCAGTTGATAGAGCATGGCGTTTGCAACGCCAGGGTTGTGGGTTCGATTCCCACGGGGGGCCAGTATAAAAAATACAAAAAATAAAAATTGTATTCACTAACTGTAAGTCGCTCTGGATAAGAGCGTCTGCTAAATGACTAAAATGTAATGTAAATGTAATACTAGAAATAGAAAAAGGAACAAAAACACAGGAGAAATAATAAGAAGAAGAAGAACAGGGTAAAATACAGGAGAAATAACAAGAAGAAGAAGAACAGGGTGAAATACAGGAGAAATAAGAAGAAGAAGAACAGGGTGAAATACAGGAGAAATAATAATAATAAGAAGAACAGGGTGAAATACAGGAGAAATAATAAGAAGAAGAAGAACAGGGTGAAATACAGGAGAAATAATAATAAGAAGAAGAACAGGGGTCAAATACACCTGTTGTTTACGAAGCAACAAATACTATTTGATTTGATAGTTAAAGATGGTAATGTGACTTGTTTAGAGGCAGTAAGATTTTTTTGAATGTAATGTCAGTAATCTATAAGATGTTAGATTGTGACCTGGATCTCTTGATCGCACTACTCTGCAGAAGAGGAGTTGATTGAGTTCAGTGGATAGATTAGCATGGCGTCATTATGTTTATCTACATCAGAGGGCTCTTTCCCAGTCTCTCTCTTCTTCGCTGGTAAATTAGGCCCTGTGTTAGACTAGCGTCCTGTCCAGGAGGTGTCCTTACACATCAAAGCTGCCTCACACTACAGAAACAGGAGATAGGCTCCTGCCCTATGGGCTGTTCTGGCTCGGACAATGCTTTCTTTACAGCGCCTTCAGAAAGTATTCATACCCGTTGACTTATTCCACATATTGTTGTGTTACAGCCTGAATTCAAAATGTCTTACCCATTTACACACAATACCCCATAATGACAATGTGAAAACATGTTTTTAGAAATTGTTGCAAATGTATTGAAAAGGAAATACAGAAACATTTCATTTACATAAGTATTCACACCCCTGAGTCAATTCATGTTAGAATCACCTTTGGCAGTGATTACAGCAGTGAATCTTTCTCTAAGACCTTTGCACACCTGGATTGTACAATATACTTTTTAAAATTCTTCAAGCGTTGTCAAGTTGGTTGTTGATCATTGCTAGACAGCCATTTTCAAGTCTTGCCATAGATTTTCAAGCCAATTTAAGTCAAAACTGTAACTAGGCCACTCAGGAACATTCCATGTCATCTTGGTAAGCAACTCCAGTGTATATTTGGACTTGTGTTTTAGGTTATTGTCCTGCTGAAAAGGTGAATGAGTCTGCCAGTGTTTGGTAGAAAACAGACTGAACCAGGTTTTCCTCTAGGATTTTGCCTGTGCTTAGCTCCATTACGTTTATTTTTTATCCTGAAAAACTCACCAGTCCTTGCCGATGACAAGCATACCCATAACATGATGCAGCCACCACCATGCTTGAAAATATGAAGAGTGGTACTCAGTGATGTGTTGGATTTGCCCCAAACATGACGCTTTGTATTCAGGACATAAAGTTAATTTCTTTGCCACATTTCTAGCAGTTTTACTTATTGCGAACACGATGCATGTTTTGGAATATTTGTATTCTGTACAGGCTTCCTTCTTTTCACTCTGTCATTTAGGTTAGCATTGTGGAGTAACTAGAATGTTGTTGATCCATCCTCAGTTTTCTCCTGTTATAGCCATTAAAAGCTGTAACTGTTTTAAAGTCACTATTGGCCTCATGGTGAAATCCCTGAGCGGTTTCCTTCCTCTCCGGCAACTGACATCCAAAGTGTAATTAATAACTTCACCATTGCAAAGGGATATTCAATGTCTGCTTTTTTTTATTTTTACCAATCTACCAATAGGTGCCGTTCTTTACGAGGTATTGGAAAACCTCCCTGGTCTTTGTGGTTGAATCTGTGTTTGAAATTCACTGCTCGACAGAGGGACCTTAAAAGATAATTGTGTGTGTGGGTTACAGAGATGAAGTAGTCACTCAAAAATCATGTTAAACACTTATTGCACACAGAGTCCATGCAACTTATTAAGCACATTTTTACTCCTGAATTTATTTAGGGTTGCCATAACAAAGGGGTTGAATTCTTATTGACTCAAGACATTTCAGCTTTTCATTTTTTATTAATTTGTAAAAATCTGTAAACATAATTCCACTTTGACATTTTAGGATATTGTGTGTAGGCCAGTGACACAAAATCTAAATGTAATCCATTTTAAATTCGGGCTGTAACACAACAAACTGTGGAAAAGGTCAAGGGGTGTGAATACTTCCTGAAGGCACTGTGTTACGTTTGTTTACATCAGAGGGCTCTCCCATGTCTCTTCACTGGCAAATTAAAAATGTCAGCTTTTCTGTTCTTTTCTAAGAGTCCTACTCCGCCAGCACCTCGCCTACTCAGGATTGTGTTTTCCATTCTCCAAATGAGGCATTTCATCCATATCTGAACACAGACACAGCTACAGGTAGTAGGAAAGAAACCATTGATAGAAGACATGTATTGTGGTTCTACTTCTTTCTCTATGTGTAGGATGGGCAGAGTTGGTCTTTGGATCTTTCAAGCAGCTCTTCAATACAAGACAGTGAGTCTCACTCTGAATAGGGCTTAAGGAAACTGTTGCTTAGCCAAATGGCACCCTATTCTCTATTAAGTACACTACTTTTAACCTGAGCCCTATGGGATACCCCTGTACGGAAAAGGGAGCCATTTGGGATGCAGCCTCAGTGTGTTGTATGTCACTGCTGCAGGAGAACATCATGTTAGTGGTCCTCTGTAGCTCAGCTGGTAGAGCACGGCGCTTGTAACGCCAAGGTAGTGGGTTCGATCCCCGGGACCACCCATACACAAAAATGTATGCACGCATGACTGTATGTCGCTTTGGATAAAAGCGTCTGCTAAATGGCATATTATTATTATTTATTACTTTTTTTAAATAAAACACGAAAGCATTAGGTGAGATGTGAGAGGTGGCACTGGGGATTATCCGTCTCTTCAGCTTTGGAGAAAAGAGAGGTGCCACTGGGGATTATCCATCTCCTCTTCAGCGTTAGAGGAGAGCGGTGCCACTGGGTATTATCAAATCAGATTGTATTGGTCACATACACATATTTAGCAGATGTTATTGTGGGTGTAGCGAAATGCTTGTGTTCCTAGCTCCAACAGTGCAGTAGTATCTAACAATTCACAACAATACACACAAATCTAAAAGTAAAATAATGGAATTAAGAAATATATAAATATTAGGACGAGCTATGTTGGAGTGGCATTGACTAAAATACAGTAGAATAGAATACAGTATATACATATGAAATGAGTAAAGCAGTATGTAAACATTATTAAAGTGACTAGTGTTTCATTATTAAAGTGACCAGTGATTCCATGTCTATGTATATAGGGCAGCAGCCTCTAAGGTGCAAGGTTGAGTAACTGGGTGGTAGCCGGTTCCTCCCTGTAGGCTGTCTCGTCATTGTTGTTAATCAGGCCTACTACTGTTGTGTCGTCTGAAAACTTGGTTCAGTTGGAGGCGTGCGTGGCCACACAGTAATGGGTGAACAGGGATTACAGGAGGGGGCTGAGCTGTTGGAGGATCAGCGAAGTGGAGCTGTTGTTTCTTACCTTCACCACCTGGGGTGGCCCGTCAGGAAGTCCAGGACCCAGGAAGGGAGGAGCAAAATGGAGTCGTGATTTGATTTGCCGAAGGGAGGGCGGTGGAGGGCCTTGTAGGCATCACAATCACACCATGAGTAGTTAATCATGAAACATACACCACCACCTTTCTTCTTCCTGGAGAGTTCTTTGTTGTACTGAGAACCCAGCTGGATGAATGGCCGGGGACAGTATATCCGGAGAGAGCCATGATTCCGGGAAACAGAGTATGTTACAGTCCCTGATGTCTCTCTGGAAGGAGATCCTCGCCCTGAGCTCGTGGTCAAAACATGTTTTGACCATGACAGTTTACAATACAGGGTTACTCTAAGCAGGTTAGTCACCTCAAATTGCTCAATTTCCACATTATTCATTACAAGATTTAGTTGAAGTCCAGGGTTTAGTGAATGATTTGTCCCAAATACAATGCTTTTAGTTTTTGAAATATTTAGGACTAACTTATTCCTTGCCACCCATTCTGAAACTAACTGCAGCTCTTTAAGTGTTAGTGTTACAGTGAATTCACTCGCTGTAGTAGCTGACGTGTATAGTGTTGAGTCATCCGCATACTTAAACACACTGGTTTTACTCAAAGCAAGTGGCATGTCGTTAGTAAAGATTGAAAAATGTAAGGGGCCCTGGGGAATTCCTGATTCTACCTGGATTACTGAATGTTGGAGAGGCTTCCATTAAAGAACACCCTCTGTGTTCTGTTAGACAGGAAACTCTTTATCCACAATATAGCAGGGGGTGTAAAGCCATAACACATACATTTTTCTAGTAGTAGACCATGATCGATAATGTCAAAAGCCGCTCTGAAGTCTAACAAAACAGCTCCCACAATCTTTTTATCATCAATTTCTCTCAGCCAATCATCAGTCATTTTTGTGTAAGTGCTGTGCTTGTTGAATGTCCTTCCCTATAAGCTTGCTGAAAGTCTTTTGTCAATTTGTTTACTGTAAAATAGCATTGTATCTGGTCAAATACAATTTTTTCCAAATGTTTACTAAGGGTTGGTAACAGGCTGATTGGTTGGCTATTTGAGCCAGTAAAGGGGGCTTTCCTATTCTCAGGTAGCTGAATGACCCTCCAGACCTGAGGGAACACACTTTCTAGTAGGCTTAAATTGAAGATATGGCAAATAGGAGTGGCAATATCGTCCGCTATTATCCTCAGTATCCTCAGTAATTTTCCATCCAAGTTGTCAGACCCCGGTGGCTTGTCATTGTTGATAGACAACAATATTTTTTTCACGTCTTCCACACTCACTTGACGGAATTCAGAATAAAATAGTTTGTCTTTCATAATTTGAGCAGTTATATTTGGATGTGTAGTGTCGCCGTTTGTTGCTGGCATGTCATGCCTAAGTTTGCTAATCTTGCCAGTGGGTTTTGTGATGATTTGATGAATAATGGAGCTGAGTTTGCCTTTTATCCCTACATTTAATTGAAGGTGCTCCAAAGCTTTTTACTATCATTCTTTATATCATTTATCTTTGTTTCATAGTGTAGTTTCTTCTTTTTATTCATTTTAGTCACATGTGTTCTCCTAGATATGGATACTGCTTTAAAGCAAATTTCTGCAGCATTAATAATGATGTGATCAATACATGTTGATGGTTTCATTCCTGTGCTGTTTATAATTACCATGGTAGGTTGACTGAATAACTGAACCAGGTTGCAGGTACTGGTTACAGTTTGAAGCTTTTTCTTGAGTGGGCAGCTTGATGAAAGCAAGTCAATATTAAAATCACCCAGAAAATACACCTTTCTGTTGATACATTACCAAGCATTTCACCCATATTATCCAGATACTGACTGTTAGCGCTTGGTGGTCTATAGCAGCTTCCCACAAGAATGGGCTTTAGGTGAGGCAGATGAACCTGTAGCCATATTACTAACATGAGATCCTCTCTAAGCTTTACATTAATTTGGTTCTGAATATAAACATCAACACCTCCACCATTGGCATTTCTGTCTTTTCTGTAGATGTTATAACCCTGTATTGCTACCACTGTATCATCAAAGGTATTGTTTAAGTGAGTTTCAGAGATAGTCAGATTATGAATGTCATCTGTTATTAGCAAGTTATTAATTTCATGACCTTGTTTCTTAAACTACATACTGTATGTTAATGCGGGCTATTTCTAGCACTTTTCTGGGATGCTTGTTTGTTTTCATTGCTTTACTGGGTAAGCTTAGCAGAAGTAGACATGCTCATCTTATTTATGTTTGAGTTGATAGTGCAGGGTGAGCTGCACACGGTGGACTTCCTTCTCCTACCGCCTCAGTGCTAACAGTATAACTCTGGTTCATAGGCACATGATTACTGCATAGAATAGCTGTAGGATCAACAGAGGAATTCAGGGCAGCAAGAGGGACATAAATTAAGGTTCTTTATGTGCTCTCTGATACAAAAAATTAATAAAATAAAAATTGGTCATTTAGCAGACGCTCTTATCCAGAGCGACTTACAGGAGCAAATTAGGGTTAAGTGCCTTGCTCAAGGGCACATCGACAGATTTTTCACCTAGTCGGCTCGGGGATTAGAACTAGCGACCTTTCGGTTACTGGCACAACGCTCTTAACCACTAAGCTACAACAGCTCTCCCAACTGCGTCCCAAATGGCACCCTATTCCCTACATAGTGCACTACTTTTTACTATGTCCAATAGGGAATAGGATGCTATTTGTGACACAGCCATGGTCTACAACAGCTATTCTGTCATGGGTTTGTCAGCACGCTGAGTCATGGACAAATTAAGGATAGGCATTTAAAATTATTTCAGTATTCGAATAATAATATGATTTTCGGTTATCCGGGTAGTTGAAATACATGTGTTTTAAATAACCTTTTTTTTTGGGGGGGGGGAACTTCGTGCAACTCGAGACAGCCGGTGCGCTGCGCTCTGACAGTCTGTTTGTGGCACGTCGGGAGAGAGAGAGAGAGGGAGAGAAGGTAGCCAAACTGACTCGCGCTAGTTAGAGAAACTTGTTGCTGTTATCGATCATACCATCTGGTAATGCCTGTATTGTCTGCATCAAGTTGTTGTAAAGAGGCTAGCTAGCTACATCAGCCAGCTAAGTTAGCCAGCTAGCTAGCTAAAGTAGCAAGGCTAATTGAGGCTGTTTTGCTGCGCTCCCTGTCCAACGTCTACAACAACTCCATTCATATGAAACAACTGCCAACCTGTTGGTTGATCATTGTAGCCTACTCCTTCTCATTTAGCCAACTTAATTCCGACATTTTTATTTCACTTCATTTGCTACAGCGTTGCTGTGATTAACTGACAATAACAACAAGCTACACCTGTGAAACTGCTGTTTTTATTCAAATGTAAAATGTAATGTCCTTGTAGCCTATGTAGCAATGTCACATAGATCATTTAATGACATTTTAGCCTATTTTCTTCCTCAAACATGAATGTCAATTTGGATATTCAAATAACCGTGCTCATCCCTGAGAGAAATTATAAAACCTGATCCTTTGTGGTAGCTATGAGATGTGAATAGGCCCTTAAGAATTACAAGTATAACTGCTAATATCTCCCCTAACAGTTTAGCAAAATAGTTTTGCAGACAGAAAGACAATTTAAATCTCTAATTCTTCTTAGATTGTTTGGCATATGGATTTAATTTGATTTGTGCTACCTCAGCTGTGTTGGCTTCAAATAAAATCTAATCAAATTGTATTTGTCACATGCGCCGAATACAACAGGTGTAGACCTTACAGTGAAATGCTTACTTACAAGCACTTAACCAACAATGCAGTTTTAAGACGAATAAGTGTTAAGTAAAAAATAGATAAGTAAAAAATATAAATAAAATAATGAAAGAGCAGCAGTAAAATAACAGTAGCGAGGCTATATACAGGGGGTACCGGTACAGAGTCAATGTGTGGGGGTACAGGTTAGTTGTGGTAATTGAGGTAATATGTACATGTAGGTAGAGTTAAAGTGACTATGCATAGATCAAAAACAGAGAGTGGCAGCAGCGTAAAAGGAGGGGGGGGGGACAACGCAAATAGTCCGGGTAGCCATTTGATTAGATGTTCAGGAGTCTTATGGCTTGGGGGTAGAAGCTGTTAAGAAGCCTTTTCTTAACCTAGACTTGGCGCTCCGGTACCGCTTGCCGTGCTGTAGCAGAGAGAACAGTCTATGACTAGGGTGGCTGGAGTCTTTGACAATTTTTAGGGCCTACCTCTGACACCGCCTGGTATAGAGGTCCTGGATGGCAGGAAGCTTAGCCCCAGTGATGTACTGGGCCATACGCACTACCCTCTGTAGTGCCTTTGTAACCGGTGTGAAATGGCTAGCTAGTTAGCGGTGCGCACAAGTAACATTTCAATCGGTGACGTCACTCGCTCTGAGACCTTGAAGTAGTTGTTTCCCTTGCTCTGCAAGGGCCGCGGCTTCTGTGGAGCGACAGGTAACGGTGCTTCGAGGGTGACTGTTGTCGATGTGTGCAGAGGGTCCCTGGTTCAAGCCCAGGTAGGAGCGAGGAGAGGGACGGAAGCAACACTGTTACACCTTGCGGTTGGAGGCCGAGCAGTTGCCATACCAGGCAGTAATGCAACCAGTCAGGATGCTCTCGATGGTGCAACTGTATAACTTTTTGAGGATCTGAGGACCCATGCCAAATCTTTTCAGTCTCCTGAGGGGGAATGGGCTTTGTCGTGCCCTCTTCATTACTGTCTTGGTGTGTTTGGACCATGATAGTTTGTTGGTGATGTGGACACCAAGGAACTTGAAGATCTCAACCTGCTCCACTACAGCCCCGTCGATAAGAATGGGGGCGTGCTCAGTCCTCTTTTTCCTGTAGTCCACAATCATCTCCTTTGTCTTGATCACGTTGAGGGAGAGGTTGTTATCCTGGCACCACATGGCCAGGTCTCTGACCTCCTCCCTATAGGCTGTCTCATCGTTGTCGGTAATCAGGCCTACCACTGTTGTGTCGTCGGCAAACTTAATGATGGTGTTGGAGTCGTGCTTGGCCAGGCAGTCATGGAGGGGACTGAGCACGCACCCCTGAGGTGTCCCTCAGCGTGGCAGATGTGTTGTTACCTACCCTTACCACCTGGGGGCGGCCCGTCAAGAAGTCCAGGATCCAGTTGCAGAGGGAGGTGTTTAGTCCCAGGGTCCTTAGCTTAGTGATGAGCTTTGAGGGCACTATGGTGTTGAACGCTGAGCTGTAGTCAATGAACATCATTCTCACGTAGGTGTTCCTTTTGTCCAGGTGGGAAAGGGCAGTGTGGAGTGCAATAGAGATTGTATCATCTGTGGATCTGTTGGGGCGGTATGCAAATTGGAGTGGGTCTAGGGTTTCTGGGATAATGGTGTTGATGTGAGCCATGACCAGCCTTTCAAAGCACTTCATGGCTACAGATGTGAGTGCTACGGGTCGGTAGTCATTTAGGCAGGTTACCTTAGTGTCCTTGGGCACTTAGCAGACGCTTTTATCCAAAGCGACTTACAGTCATGCGTGCATACATTTTTTTTGTGTATGAAACAACTTGACCACTATGGTGGTCTGCTTGAAACATGTTGGTATTACAGACTCAGTCAGGGACAGGTTGAAAATGTCAGTGAAGACACTTTCAAGTTGCTCAGCGCATGCTTGGCTTGACATTAATTCCATGCCATATCAATCGTACCACATGAGTATAATTATTTAAGTCTGTTCCTGTAACAACAGTGCAATATCTCCAATGCTTTTCTCTCTTTCACACCAGTCTATAGACCGGTTAGCTGACAACAGCACGCTTCAATGGGGCAGAAGCCCAGCTAACAACAAACATTCCCACTACTTTGGAGAGCCTTTCCTTAAGTCTCATTAGGTCATTAACTCATGTTTTCATAGGACTGTTCCCGTGATGTGCAAGGAATGTTTCCAAGAGACCATTCCCTTATTGTCAAATAGTACTTACCCAGAACATGGTTACCATGTTCTCAGAATTTAAAGATTTTAATGTACTAGACACGTTTCATGGGAACGTTGCAAAAACATTGTGTCCAGTTTTCTGTGGGTCAGGAGAATATTCCATCAACATCCCACCAAACATAAACAGAACATGGTTGCAATGTTCTCAGAACATAAGATAGTAATGTTTCTAGACAGGTTTCATGGGAACGTTGCAAAATGATACTCCTGATGAATCACTATGCTCAATTTTATTGATAGTTGTATAGTTGTCTAATGTTGGTGGGGCATATTCACCTTTTTTTAATGGTACTCCTGAATCACTATTTTCAATAAAGTTGTTTCAGATCTTCACAAGTGCCTAGGGAGGAGGGTTTCTTCTGGACAGGGCCTAACTATACTGACCCAATAAGCACATACCCTAGAGATATCCCTTATTGGGACAGTGGTTAGGGTGTTCGTCATTGGTGCTGGTGGCCTGGGTTCGAGACCCGCTAGGGGAGTCACCCAACTGTCACATTCTTAGCAATATTTGTTAATGTCATTTTTTGACAACAGTTACAACACACTTATCTGATATAATTAAAATGAGTTTCAGATTTGGAATCTGTAGGATGGTAAACAACTACTTCAAGGTCTCAGAGCGAGTGACGTCACCGATTTGAAATGCTACTAGTGCGCACCGCTAACTAGCTAGCCATTTCACACCGGTTACAAAGGCACTACAGAGGGTAGTGCGTACGGGCCCAGTACTTCACTGGGGCCAAGCTTCCTGCCATCCAGGACCTCTATACCAGGCGGTGTCAGGGGTAGGCCCTAAAAATTGTCAAAGACTCCAGCCACCCTAGTCATAGACTGTTCTCTCTGCTACCGCACGGCAAGCGGTACCGGAGCGCCTTGAGTACAAATTATGATCACATTTCCACTACCTCTCATAAATTATTAGTATTTATTAATTATATATAGCTGAACATCTCGCCATGGTCTTTTTGAAATCCAAATCACATACTATGTATATAATTAATTTAAACGTTCCAAAATGGATGTAGTAGCTGAAGATTGCCCTTTAACATATTGCAATTTCTGTGATTTGTCCCAAGTGATTCTGTTGCAATTTGTCTGTTTTCTTTTTTTTGGAGTTGGAACTCTGTGTTTTGGTGTAATTGGCATCACCATTTTACATTTTAGTCATTTAGCAGACGCTCTTATCCAGAGCGACTTACAGGAGCAATTAGGGTTAAGTGCCTTGCTCAAGGGCACATCGACAGATTTTTCACCTAGTCGGCTCGGGGATTAGAACCAGCGACCTTTCGGTTACTGGCACAACGCTCTTACCCACTAAGCTACCTGCCGTTGCTTAAATGTCAAATGTGAGAAAGTACAGACATGCTACTCTAAATATACAGATTTTCTGAGAATTTGGCCGCCATGTTCTGAGTACGTTTTCCATCAGAAGCAGCACTACCACCTGGGCCATGTTTCAGAAACAACTTAGGAATGTTCCGGAGAGAAATGCAATGACGAGAGCTGATGTTACTCCTAATCAGAGACACGTTCTACGTGTTCTACGTGTTCTATGTGGATTTCAAAAAGATGATAGCTGAGCATCTCAAAGAGAACTCTCTATCTATCTATCTATCTATCTATCTATCTATCTATCTATCTATCTATCTATCTATCTATCTATCTATCTATCTATCTATCTATCTATCTATCTATCTATCTATCTATCTATCTATCTATCTATCTATCTATCTATCTATCTATCCATCTATATATATATATATATATATATATACATAGTTAGGACCTGTCCAGAAGAAACCCTAACCCTTTCTCCCTAGGCACTTGTGTAGATCTGAAACAACTTGATAGGTATAAGCAACAGGATGAATGCACTTTGAAGTTAATCTTGAAGTTAATCTAGTGATTCAGTAGTATGATTAAAACAGGTTAACATGCCCCACCAACAGTATCATTTAAAACAGGTTGACATGGTCCATCAACATTAGAAAACTATACAGAAAGACATCAATGATGAGAGAATAGTTAAATTAACTGAAACTGACACAGACATGGTGGCGTATCAGGAATATCTGAATGCCGTTAATCACGAGGTTGTGAGTTCAAATCCCAGGTGAGGACATGTTGATTAATAATTACTGTAAAAATGAACATGCACAATGTAATAATGTATGTCAAAGTGTGTCAAATATGTCAGTAGAAAACACTATGTTAAAAGCTCTGTGTATGAGTGAGTATCCCTAACATTGCCAAAAGACAAAGAGCTGTGACTGGATCAGGGGTTCACCAATCAGGGCCTTGATGGGCTTGGCAACAGTAACAAGGCGTGATGTGGATCAGTGGGTCACCAATCATGGCCTTGATGGGCTTGGCAACAGTAACAAGGCGTGATGTGGATCAGTGGTTCACCAATCAGGGCCTTGATGGGCTTGGCAACAGTAACAAGGCGTGATGTGGATCAGTGGTTCACCAATCAGGGCCTTGATGGGCTTGGCAACAGTAACAAGGCGTGATGTGGATCAGTGGTTCACCAATCAGGGCCTTGATGGGCTTGGTAACTGTAACATGGCGTGATATGTAATATGTTATTTTTTTGGTGGGGGGGTTAGCTAGCAACGATGACAATAAGCTGCCATGTGGGGATTTGTAGATGGCTCGTTTCAGCTGGTTTTATCTGGTTCTTGATACCATGTCTTGTTTTGAGGTGTTTTGACTGATGTCACGACTTTGTCTAAAATTCGATAGCTATCTTACCAACTGTAATGATGTATTTGAGAGACAACAAGTGGTCATTGTGCAAATGAATTTATATTTTCTATAAACATCGGAGACAAAATATAGTTGACATGTTGTCAACAATCTAAGCCAGCCCCGTCTGTTTTGTTGCTTAACAAACAACCCGTCTATTTCTGCCCTAGAGAGTATCAATACATCAGCCATCAGTAGGAGGGAAACACAAGGGGAAGAGAGAGAGAGAGATCAATACATCAGCCGTCAGTAGGAGGGAAACACAAGGGGAGAGAGAGGATCAATACATCAGCCATCAGAAGGAGGGAAACACAGGGGGAGAGAGAGATCAATACATCAGCCATCAGTAGGAGGGAAACACAAGGGGAGAGAGAGATCAATACACCAGCCATCAGTAGGAGGGAAACACAAGGGGAGAGAGAGGATCAATACATCAGCCATCAGTAGGAAGGAAACACAAGGGGAGAGAGAGAGAGAGATCAATACATCAGCCATCAGTAGGAGGGAAACACAAGGGGAGAGAGAGAGAGAGAGATCAATACATCAGCCGTCAGTAGGAGGGAAACACAAGGGGAGAGAGAGGATCAATACATCAGCCATCAGAAGGAGGGAAACACAAGGGGAAGAGAGAGAGAGAGATCAATACATCAGCCATCAGTAGGAGGGAAACACAAGGGGAGAGAGAGAGAGAGAGATCAATACATCAGCCGTCAGTAGGAGGGAAACACAAGGGGAAGAGAGAGAGAGAGATCAATACATCAGCCGTCAGTAGGAGGGAAACACAAGGGGAGAGAGAGGATCAATACATCAGCCATCAGAAGGAGGGAAACACAAGGGGAAGAGAGAGAGAGAGATCAATACATCAGCCATCAGTAGGAGGGAAACACAAGGGGAGAGAGAGAGAGAGAGATCAATACATCAGCCGTCAGTAGGAGGGAAACACAAGGGGAAGAGAGAGAGAGAGATCAATACATCAGCCGTCAGTAGGAGGAAAATACAAGGGGAAGAGAGAGGATCAATACATCAGCCATCAGTAGGAGGGAAACACAAGGGGAAGAGAGAGGATCAATACATCAGCCATCAGTATTGGAAAACACAAGGGGAAGAGAGAGAGAGAGATCAATACATCAGCCATCAGTAGGAGGGAAACACAAGGGGAAGAGAGAGGATCAATACATCAGCCATCAGTAGGAGGAAAACACAAGGGGAAGAGAGAGAGAGGATCAATACATCAGCCATCAGTAGGAGGAAAACACAAGGGGAAGAGAGAGAGAGGATCAATACATCAGCCATCAGTAGGAGGGAAACACAAGGGGAAGAGAGAGAGAGGATCAATACATCAGCCATCAGTAGGAGGGAAACACAAGGGGAAGAGAGAGGATCAATACATCAGCCATCAGTAGGAGGGAAACACAAGAGGAAGAGAGAGAGAGAGAGATCAATACATCAGCCATCAGTAGGAGGAAAACACAAGGGGAGGGAGAGGATCAATACATCAGCCATCAGTAGGAGGGAAACACAAGGGGAAGAGAGAGGATCAATACATCAGCCATCAGTAGGAGGGAAACACAAGAGGAAGAGAGAGAGAGAGATCAATACATCAGATATCAGTAGGAGGGAAACACAAGGGGAGAGAGAGAGAGAGAGATCAATACATCAGCCGTCAGTAGGAGGAAAACACAAGGGGAAGAGAGAGAGAGAGATCAATACATCAGCCATCAGTAGGAGGAAAACACAAGGGGAAGAGAGAGAGAGAGATCAATACATCAGCCATCAGTAGGAGGAAAACACAAGGGGAAGAGAGAGAGAGAGATCAATACATCAGCCATCAGTAGGAGGAAAACACAAGGGAAGAGAGAGAGAGAGAGATCAATACATCAGCCATCAGTAGGAGTGAAACACAAGGGGAAGAGAGAGAGAGAGAGATCAATACATCAGCCATCAGTAGGAGGAAAACACAAGGGGAAGAGAGAGAGAGAGATCAATACATCAGCCATCAGTAGGAGTGAAACACAAGGGGAAGAGAGAGAGAGAGATCAATACATCAGTAGGAGGGAAGCACAAGGGGAAAAGAGAGAGAGAGATCAATCAGCCATCAGTAGGAGGGAAGCACAAGGGGGAGAGAGAGATCAATACATCAGCCATCAGTAAGAGGAAAACACAAGGGGAAGAGAGAGAGAGAGAGAGAGAGAGATCAAGAGAGACGTAGATGGAGAGTGACTGTTATGACCAAAATAGACAGAATGAGTTCAATGATTTTTTTAGCGCTCCCTCTCCTCTTCTCCATCCTCTCCCTCTCCTCTCCCCTCTCCTCCTCTCCTCTCCTCTCCTCTCCTCTCCTCTCCTCTCCTCTCCTCTCCTCTCCTCTCCTCTCCTCTCCTCTCCTCTCCTCTCCTCTCCTCTCCTCCTCCTCTCCTCTCCTCTCCTCTCCTCCATCCTGCCTCTCCTCTCCCCTCCCCTCCCCTCCCCTCCCCCCCCTCCCCTCCCCCCTCCCCTCCTATCCTCTCCTCTCCTTCCTCCCCTCCTCTCTGCGTAGTTACTAATTGCCAGTGGAACTGAAGGAAAGTGACACCCGTACCTACGTTCCTTCCTCCTGCCTGCCTTGGAGAGACTGATCAGGGGGTAGAGACAGACAGAGGAGGGTAAGGGAGAGAGAGAGAGAGAGAGTGTGGTGAACAGAAACAGAGAGAGAGGGGGAGAGACAGATCAAGCAGGAGGTGGCGGCTGATGTAAACAGATTCTTCTGTCCTCTTTATCTGTTCTTCTGATTACACCTCCATCCCTCCCTCCATCGCCTGCCTGCAGGACTGAGGTACAAGCAGACTTACTCTGTTTTTTCTCTCGCTCTCTCTCTCTCTCTCTCTCTGTCTCTGTCTCTGTCTCTGTCTCTGTCTCTGTCTCTGTCTCTGTCTCTCTCTCTCTCTCTCTCTCTCTCTCTCTGTTTCGGTCTCTCTCTCTCTCTCTCTCTCTCTCTCTCTCTCTCTCTCTCTCTCTCTCTCTCTCAATTCTCAATTAAATTTAAGGGGCTTTATTGTCATGGGAAACATATATTTACATTGCCAAAGCAAGTGAAATAAACAATAAACAAAAGTGAGAAGAAACCAATTTAGAACTAACTATTAGAAATTGACAGGAAACATTGCACTCAAAAAGGTTGAAAAAGGTAGACATTTCAAGTGTTATATTATCAGCTATGTACAGTGTTTTAGCAATGTGCAAACAGTTGTAGTACGAATAGTGGGGAATATAAATGAACAGATAAATATTGGTGGAATTTACAATGTTGTTTGTGCTCCAGTGGTTGCCCTTTTCTCATGGCAACTGGCCACAAATCTTGCTGCTGTGATTGCGTATTGTGGTATTTCGCCTAACAGATATGGGAGTTTATCGATGTTGGATTTGTTTTGAAATTCTTTGTGATCTGTGGGAAATATTTTTGGGTTGGTTCTTTCCATTTTGTCAAATAGTTATCTTTTTGCTTTCCCATAGTTTGGTTGGGTGTGATTGTGTTGCTGTCCTGGGGTCTGTGGGGTCTGTTTTGTGTTTGTGAACAGAGCCCCAGGACCAGCTGGCTGAGGGGACTATTCTCTAGGTTCATCTCTCTAAGGGCTTTATGGTGGAATGTGTGGGCATCACTTCCTTTTAGGTGGTTGTAGAATGTAAGTTATTTTCTGGATTTTGATAACTAGCGGGAATAGTCCTAATTCTGCTCTGCATGCATTGTTTGGGGTTTTCCGTTGTACACAAAGGATATTTTTGCAGAATTCTGCATGCAGACTCTCACTTGGGTGTTTGTCCCTTTTGTGTATTATTGGTTGATGGGTGGACCCCAGACCTCACAACCATAGAGGGCAATGGGTTCGATAACTGATTGAAGTATTTTTTACTAGATCCTAATTGGGATGTTGAGTTTTATGTTCCTTTTGATGGCATAGAAGGCTCTTCTTGCCTTGACTCTTAGATCGTTCACAGCCTTTTGGAAGTTACATGTGGTGTTGATGTTTAGGCCGAGGTAGGTATATTATTTGTGTGATCTAAGGCAACAGTGTTTAGATATAATTTGTTTTTGTCCTGGCAACTAGATCTTTTTTGGAACGCCATTATTTTTGTCTTACTAAGATTTACTATCAGGGCCCAGGTCTGACAGAATCTGTGCAGAAGATCTAGGTGCTGCTGTAGGCCCTCCTTGGTTGGGGACAGAAGCATCAGCAAATCATCAGCAAACATTTCCGAGTCTAGTAGGGTGAGGCCGGGTTCTGCAGCCTGTTCTAGTGCCCTCGCCCTACTAGACTGATGAAGAGTTGAAATGTTGAAGAGGGTGGGCCTTAAGCTGCATCCCTGTCTCACCCCATGGCCCTGAGGAAAGAAATATGTGTGTGTGTTGCCAATTTTAAATTATCTCTCCCTCTCTCTCTCTCCCCCCTCCCCTTTCTCTCTCCTCTCACCTCCCTCTCTCCTCTCGATCCCTCTCTCTATCTACCTTTCTCCGCCATCCCTCTCTCACCCCTCTCTCTCTCCCTCTGTCCTCTCCATCCCTCCCTCTCTCTCTCTCTCTCCCTCTCTCCTCTCCATACCTCTCTCTCTCTCTCTCTCTCTCTCTCTCTCTCTCTCTCTCTCTCTCTCTCTACCTCTTCTCTCCATCCCTCCCTCTCTCTCTCTCTCTTTCTCTCTCATATCTCTCCCTCTTTCTTCTTTCTTCTCTCTCTCTCTCTCTCTCTCTCTCTCTCTCTCTCTCTCTCTCTCTCTCTCTCTCTCTCTCTCTCTCTCTCTCTCTCTCTCTCTCTCTCTCTCCCTCTCTCTCGCTCTCTCTCTCTCTCCCCTTCTCTCTCGCTCTCTCTCTCTCTCTCCCCCTTCTCTTCGCTCTCTCTCTCTCCCACCCTCTATCTCTCTCCATCTCTCTCCTCTCATCTGTCTCTCGGTCTCTCGTCCCCTCTCCCTCTCTCCCCCTCTGTCTCTCACCCTCTCTCCCTCCTTTTCTCGCTCCTCTCATCCCTCTCTCGCTCCTCTCATCCCTCTCTCTCCTCTCCTCTCTCCATCCACCATCCATCCATCCATCCATCTCTCTCGCTCTCTCTCTACCTCTCTCTACCTCTCTCTCCCTTTCACCTCGCCATCATCCATCCATCCCCCTCTCTCTCATACCTCTCCCTCTCTCTCCCTCCTCCTCTCCCTCTCTCCCCCCTCTGTCTCCACCCCTCTCTGTGTCTCTCTCTACCCCACTCTCTCTCTCTACCTCTCCCTCTTTCTCCCTCTCTCCTCTCCTTTCCATCCCTCTCTCTCTCGCTCTCTCTCTCTTCCTTCCTCTCTCTCGCTCTCTATCTGTAGAGTACAGAGCAGGTCGCAGCATTCTGCCGCAGTCTCCATGACATGAATCCGTCTGAGTGTGCCACAACCTCCTCGTCCCCCAGCTTGGACTCGCCCTTCCGTCCCCCTGCCACCGGCACCGCCAGCCGCCAGCTCTCCGACGCCGACAAGCTACGCAAAGTAATCTGTGAGCTGGTGGAGACGGAACGCACCTATGTCAAAGTCAGTACTACCGTAGTATAATATAATGTATAATATAATACTATCTCTGCTGTGGGTGTGTGTGGTGTTTGTTGGGGGGGGGGGGGGGGGTTTGTGGGAGGTGTCATAACTGGGTTATAGAATATAGAAAAGCAATACATATTATTGTATTATAACTGGGTTACAAAGAAGCTCTGAGATATCAAATACATAATTTAACCTCAATACATATGTAATCTGATCTAACTAGAAACAGAGATCTCAATACATACAGTACCAGTCAAAAGTTTGGACACACCTACTCATTCCAGGGTTTTTCTTTATTTTTACATTGTAGAATAATAGTGAAGACATTAAAACTATGAAATAACACATATGGAATCATGTAGTAACCAAAAGAGTGTTAAACAAATCAAAATATAGTTTTTAGATTCTTCAAAGTAGCCACCCTTTGCCTTGATGACAGCTTTGCACACTCTTGGCATTCTCTCAACCAGCTTCACCTGGAATGTAATCTGACCTAATTAGAAACAGAGATCTCAATACATATGTATTCTGACCTAATTAGAAACAGAGATCTCGATACATACAGTGCGTTTGGAAAGTATTCAGATCCCTTCCCTTTTTCCACATTTTGTTACGTTACAGCCTTATTCTAAAATTGATTAATTGATTTTTTCCCTCATCAATCTACACACAATACCCCATAATGACTAAAGGAAGACAGGTTTTTAGAAATGTTTGCTAATTTAGTAAAAACAAAAAACAGATACTTATTTATATAAGTATTCAGACCCTTTGCTATGAGACTCTAAGGAATTGTCCGTAGAGCTCCAATACAGGATTGTGTCGAGGCACAGATCTGGGGAAGGGTACCAAAACATTTCTGCAGCATTGAATGTCCCCAAGAACATTCTTAAATGGAAGAATTTTGGAACCACCAAGACTCTTCTTAGAGCTGACCGCCCGGCCAAACTGAGCAATTGGGGGGAGAAGGGGCCTTGGTCAGGGAGGTGACTAAGTGTCATGAATCC
This sequence comes from Coregonus lavaretus, assembly GCF_964263955.1. NCBI lineage: Eukaryota > Metazoa > Chordata > Actinopteri > Salmoniformes > Salmonidae > Coregonus > Coregonus lavaretus. The sequence continues at coordinate 63,957 of NW_028166048.1, forward strand.
CGCTTCCTGAGTCGGTTTCTGCCTGAGTTGCCTGTTTTCTGTCCTGGAGTCTTTTTTCCTGAGTTTCCTGAACGCACCCTGTCTGGTTGCCGGGCGACGAAGCAAGGCGGGGAGATCTCTCCATTAGCCGCACCTGCATCTCATCAGCTATCTGCACACCTGGTTCTGATCATCACCTCTCCACTTCATAAGCTCTGACCTGACATCCATTCCCTGCCGGATCGTTAGCCATGAACATTACTCTCCCGGAATATTCACTCCACCTCTGCCTGATCGTCTGTTGCTTCAGAAACATCCTTGGATCTGCCCATTCACTCCCATCAACTCACCTCCACTGCCAGCTCCGTCACCTGGATTGTCCTGCTTCCCACATTTAAGTCTTTAAATAAATACTCACCTTCATTCAACTCACCTTGTCCTGGTCTGCTTCTGGGTTCCGCTTTACAGAATCGTGACACTAAGAACCCGATGGTCACTCTGACAGAGCTCCAGAGTTCCTCTGTGGAGATGGGAGAAACCTTCCAGAACGACAACCATCTCTGCAGCACTCCACCAATCAGGCCTTTATGGTAGAGTGGCCAGACGGAAGCCACTCCTCATTAAAAGGCACATGACAGCCCGCTTGGAATTTGCCAAAAGGCACCTAAAGGACTCTCAGACCATGAGAAACAAGATTCGCTGGTCTGATGAAACCAAGACAGAACACTTTGGCCTGAATACCAAGCGTGGTGGTGGCAGTATCATGCTGTGGGGATGTTTTTCAGCGGCAGGGACTGGTAGACTAGTCAGGATTGAGGGAAAGATGAACGGAGCAATGTACAGAGAGATCCTTGATGAAAACCTGCTCCAGAGCGCTCAGGACCTCAGACTGGGATGAAGGTTCACCTTCCCACAGGACAACGACCCTAAGCACACAGCCAAGACAATGCAGGAGTGGCTTCGGGACAAGTCTCTGAATGTCCTTGAGTGGCCCAGCCAGAGCCCGGACTTGAACCCGATCGAACATCTCTGGAGAGACCTGAAAATAGCTGTGCAGCGACGCTCCCCATCCAACCTGACAGCGCTTGAGAGGAAATACAAGTATGCCAAGCTTGTAGCGTCATACCCAAGAAGACTCGAGGCTGTAATCACTGCCAAAGGTGCTTCAACAAAGTACTGAGTAAAGGGTCTGAATACTTATGTAAATGTGATATTTCAGTAATTTTTTAAAAATAAATTTGCAAACATTTCTAAAAACCAGTTTTTGCTTTGTCATTATGGGGTATTGTGTGTAGATTGATGAAGGGGAAAAAACGATTTAACGAATTTAATTTAATTCGTAACAAAATGTGGAAAATGTCAAGGGGTTTGAATACTTTCCGAATGCACTGTATGTAATCTGATCAAACTAGAAACAGAGATATCAATACATATGTAATCTGATCTAACTAGAAACAGTGATCTCAATACATACACTATATATACAAAAGTATGTGTACACCCCTTCAAATTTGTGGATTCGCCTTTCATCCGCACAGCCATGCAATCTCCATAGACAAACATTGGCAGTAGAATGGCCTTACTGAAGAGCTCAGTGACATTCAACGTGGCAACGTCAGAGGATGCCACCTTTCCAACAAGTCAGTTCATCAAATTTCTGCTCTGCTAGAGCTGCCCTGGTCAACTGTAAGTGCTGTTATTGTGAAGTTGAAACATCTAGGAGCAACAAAGTCTCAGCCGCAAAGTGGTAGGCCACACAAGCGCACAGAACGGGACCGCTGAAGCGTGTAGCGCATAAAAATCGTCTGTCCTCGGTTGCAACACTCACTACCGAGTTCCAAACTGCCTCTGGAAGCAACCTCAGCATGAAATGAGTTTCCATGGCCGAGCAGCCGCACACAAGCCTAAGATCACCATGTGCAATGCCAAGCGTCGGCTGGAGTGGTGTAAAGATTGCCGCCATTGGACTCTGGAGCAGTTGAAACGCGTTCTCTGGAGTGATGAATCACGCTTCACCATCTGGCAGTCCGACGGACAAATCTGGGTTTGGCGGATGCCAGGAGAACGCTACCTGCTCCATTGCATAGTGCTAACTGTAAAGTTTGGTGGAGGAGGAATAATGGTCTGGGGCTGTTTTTCATGGTTCGGGCTAGGCCGCTTAGTTCCAGTGAAAGGAAATCTTAACACTACAGCATACAATGACATTCTAGACGATTCTGTGCTTTCGACTTTGTGGCAACAGTTTGGGGAAGGCCCCTTTACTGTTTCAGCATGACAATGCCCCCGTGCACAAAGCGAGGTCCATACAGAAATGGTTTGTTGAGATCGGTGTGGAAGAACTTGACTGGCCTACACAGAGCCCTGACCTCAACCCCATCTAACAACTTTGGGATGAATTGGAACGCTTGACTGCGAGCCAGGCCTAATCGCCCAACATCAGTGCCCGACCTCACTAATGCTCTTGTGGCTGAATGGAAGCAAGTCCCCCGCAGCAATGTTCCAACATCTAGTGGAAAGCCTTCCCAGAAGAGTGGAGGCTGTTATAGCAGCAAAGGGGGGACCAACTCTGTATTAATGCCCATGATTTTGGAATGAGATGTTGGACGAGCAGGTGTCCACATACATTTGGTCATGGAGTGTATGTAATCTGATCTAACTAGAAACAGAGACACTTTAACAAACCCAGTCAGTGTGAGACCTACACAATAAAGGACCTATATATTTACATGTGATTAGGAACTGTATTATTTGCCAGTTGATGTGTAGTACAGCTTGATGACTTTAATGACTTGTGACCTGAGATGTGGCCAGAGTCTTTTCTATTCTCCCTCTCCATGTGTGTACATATCCATGAGGTGACATCCAGTGGTCGGTGTGTGTGCGACCGTATGTGTGTTTTTGTGCGTGCATGTGTCTCCACCCCATCCCCAATCAATGGGTGTTTGAGCGTGCGTCCAGCACCCTAATCAAGCCTAAAATCACTCTTTGTCTTGCAGGATCTTAATTGTCTCATTGGGAGGTACTTGACCCCCCTGCAGAAGGAGACCTGCCTCACTCAGGACGAGGTATGACACACACAGTGGGAGAGATACTGGAGCTGCCTTGTAAATGTCTCTGGTGCTAACACTTTTTTTTTTGTAGAATGGCTGTTGCGTAACCATGTACAGGCTGTGCTGTGTGTAGGAGGAAGAGAGAGAGAGGAAGAGAGAGAGGAAGAGAGAGAGAGAGAGAGAGAGGAAGAGAGAGAGAGGAAGAGAGAGAGGGAGAGAGAGAGGAAGAGAGAGAGAGGAAGAGAGAGAGAGGGAGAGAGAGAGGGAGAGAGAGAGGAAGAGAGAGAGAGGAAGAGAGAGAGAGGGAGAGAGAGAGAGGGAGAGAGAGAGGAAGAGAGAGAGAGAGAGAGAGAGACAGAGAGAGACAGAGAGAGAGAGAGAGAGAGAGAGAGAGAGAGGGAGAGAGAGAGGAAGAGAGAGAGAGAGAGAGAGAGAGAGAGAGAGATAGGAGGAGGAGGTTTAAAGAGGGAACAGAAAGGGATAAATATAAGGCTGAGACTGTGATGTTGATGGAACAGATGGTTCTATTGCTTTAATAGGATCGCCTCACTTCAACACCCTCACTGCTGCTTCCCAAATGGCACCCTATCTCCTATCAAGTGCACTACATTTGACCAGGGCTCATAAGGCTCTCATCAAAAGTAGTGCACTATATAGAATGTAGAATATGTAATAGGGCACTTGAGTTGTAATTTGTTGATATATTGTGAAATAATATATTTCCCTCCTTCCTTTTGTGTGGCTCCAGCTGGACATTCTGATTGGGAACCTGCCGGAGATGGTGCAGTTCCAGGTGGAATTCCTGAAGACTCTAGAAGACGGGACCAGATTGGTTCCAGACCTGGAGAAGCTGGAGAGAGTGGACCAATTCAAGGTACAAAATAACACCCAGCCTGGTACCAAATAACAGCCTGCCTGGAACCAATGAACACCCAACCTGGTACCAAATAACACCCAGCCTGGTACCAAATAACACCCAGCCTAGTACCAAATAACACCTAGCCTGGTACCAAATAACACCCAGCCTGGAACCAAATAACACCCAGCCTGGTACCAAATAACACCCAGCCTGGTACCAAATAACAGCCTGCCTGGAACCAATTAACACCCAACCTGGTACCAAATAACACCCAGCCTGGTACCAAATAACACCCAGCCTGGAACCAAATAACACCCAGCCTGGAACCAAATAACACCCAGCCTGGAACCAAATAACACCTAGCCTGGTACCAAATAACACCCAGCCTAGTACCAAATAACACCTAGCCTGGTACCAAATAACACCCAGCCTGGTACCAAATAACACCCAGCCTGGTACCAAATAACACCCAGCCTGGAACCAAATAACACCCAGCCTGGAACCAAATAACACCCAGCCTGGTACCAAATAACACCTAGCCTGGTCCCAAATAACACCCAGCCTGGAACCAAATAACACCCAGCCTGGAACCAAATAACACCCAGCCTGGAACCAAATAACACCCAGCCTGGTACCAAATAACACCCAGCCTGGTACCAAATAACACCCAGCCTGGAACCAAATAACACCCAGCCTGGAACCAAATAACACCCAGCCTGGAACCAAATAACACCCAGCCTGGAACGAGGACTTCAATTGACTGTCGAACCTACATCTGACATTTTAACTGGCCGCCGCAACCAAAACACATTGTGTAACCACGACTCTCTCCTCTCCTTCTCAGAAAATCCTCTTCTCTCTAGGAGGTTCCTTCCTGTACTATGCAGACCGTTTTAAGATCTACAGTGCGTTCTGCGCCAGTCACACTAAAGTCCCCAAGGTGCTCGTAAAGGGTGAGTTAAACACAGTTAGTGTGTGTGTGCTTGTGTGTGTGCTTGTGTGTGTGTGTGTGTGTGTGTGTGTGTGTGTGTGTGTGCTTGTGTGTGTGTGTGTGTGTGCTTGTGTGTGTGTGCTTGTGTGCTTGTGTGTGTGTGCTTGTGTGTGTGTGTGTGTGTGCTTGTGTGTGTCCAAGCTGCTCATAAAGGGTGTGTATATCACAGTTAAAACCTGAAGCATTCCTCCCTGGCACCTCTGGTGTTTCCACTGACCCGACCTGCTCCACCCTGCACTACAGAGATGGGCTGCCCCACATGATACAGAAATATCTCATTTACATAGGTATTCACAGCCCTGAGTCAAAACATGTTAAAATCACCTTTGGCAGCGATTACAGCTGTGTCTTTCTGGGTAAGTCTCTAAGAGCTTTCCACACCTGGATTGTACAATATAAGCCCATTATTATTTAAAAAATTCTTCAAGCTCTGTCAAATTGGTTGTTGATCATTGCTAGACAACCATTTTCAAGTCTTGCCATAGATTTTCAAGCAGATTTAATTAAGTCCAAACTGTAAGTCGGCCACTCAGGAACATTCACTATTTTCTTGGTAAGCAACGCCAGTATAGATTTGGCCTTGTGTTTTAGGTTATTGTCCTGCTGAAAGGTGAATTCATCTCCCAGTGTCTGTTGTAAAGCGTACTGAACCAGGTTTTCCTCTAGGATTTTGCCTGTGCTTAGCTCCATTCTGTTAATTTTTTATCCTGGAAAACTCCCCAGTTCTTAACGATTACAAGCATACCCATAACATGATGCAGCCACCACTATGCTTGAAAATATGGAGAGTGGTACTTAGTAATGTGTTGTATTGGATTTGCCCCAAAACATAACACCTTGTATTCCTGACAAAAAGTTAATTACTTTGCCACATTTTTTGCTGTGTTACTTTAATACCTTGTTGCAAACAGGATACATGTTTTGGAGTATTTTTATTCTGTACAGGCTTCCTTCTTTTCACTCTGTCAATTAGGTTAGTATTGTGGAGTAACTACAATGTTGTTGATCCATCCTCAGTTTTCTCCTATCACAGCCATTCAACTCTTAACTGTTTTAAAGTCACCATTTGCCTCATGGTGAAATCCATGAGCGGTTTCCTCCCTCTCAGTGTTGAATGACCTCTTCGTAGCTACAACGGAATGTGTTTCTTAGGACAGTGTTGAATGACCTCTTCATAGCTACAACGGAATGTGTTTCTTAGGACAGTGTTGAATGACCTCTTCATAGCTACAACGGAATGTGTTTCTTAGGACAGTGTTGAATGACCTCTTCGTAGCTACAACAGAATGTGTTTCTTAGGACAGTGTTGAATGACCTCTTCGTAGCTACAACGGAATGTGTTTCTTAGGACAGTGTTGAATGACCTCTTCATAGCTACAACGGAATGTGTTTCTTAGGACAGTGTTAAATGACCTCTTCGTAGCTACAACAGAATGTGTTTCTTAGAACAGTGTTGAATGACCTCTTCATAGCTACAACAGAATGTGTTTCTTAGGACAGTGTTGCTCAACTCTGGTCCTTGACTACCCCCAAACTCTACCTCACACATTATTATTGGAACCCCGGACATACACACCTTATTTAACTATTCAAGGGCCAGATGATTTTCTAAAGATCACTTATTAGGAGCCGCAAACATACTTTGGGTCCAGTTCCTGTGCATAGGAGGAAGAGGAATTGATTGTAAATCCATTAAAAAATAGAGTGATGTTTCGGTCGTAGACCTTTATCAGACAAAGGTTTGGCTGTATATGACACTCCCCTTTACTCTGCTTCCAGCTAAGACAGAAGACAAAGGGTTGTTCTTTAATTACCTTTTATTAACAGATCACATGGTAGCAGCAGACGGTCGAGGGGCTTCTTTATGTTGGATCTTATTTAATAGTCCAGCTCTTCTGAAACGTTTTGGAGGTTATGTGTGTAAAACCTTCTCTCCTCCCATCTCATTGCGTCTAGCTAAGACCGATGCAGACTTCAAGGCGTTTCTGGAAGAGAGGAACCCTAAACAGCAACACTCCTCAACCCTGGAGTCCTACCTGATCAAACCCATCCAGAGAGTCCTGAAGTACCCACTTCTACTGAGGGAGCTGTACTCACTGACTGACCCTGAGAGTGAAGAGCACTATCACCTGAATGGTAAGGAGGGAGGGGGGAGGAGGGAGGAGGGAGGAGGGAGGGGGGAGGGGGGAGGAGGGAGGAGGGAGGGGGGAGGGGGGAGGAGGGAGGAGGGAGGGGGGAGGGAGCTGTACTCACTGACTGATCCTGACAGTGAAGAACACTATCACCTGAATGGTAAGGAGGGAGGGGGGAGGGGGGAGGAGGGAGGAGGGAGGGGGGAGGAGGGAGGAGGGAGGGGGGAGGGGGGAGGAGGGAGGGGGGAGGGAGCTGTACTCACTGACTGATCCTGACAGTGAAGAACACTATCACCTGAATGGGGAGGAGGGAGGGGGGAGGGGGGAGGAGGGAGGGGTATGTATATGTATGTGTATGTGTATATACAGTGGGGAGAACAAGTATTTGATACAGTGCCGATTTTGCAGGTTTTCCTACTTACAAAGCATGTAGAGGTCTGTAATTTTTTATCATAGGTACACTTCAACTGTGAGAGACGGAATCTAAAACAAAAATCCAGAAAATCACATTGTATGATTTTTAAGTAATTAATTTGCATTTTATTGCATGACATAAGTATTTGATCACCTACCAACCAGTAAGAATTCCGGCTCTCACAGACCTGTTAGTTTTTCTTTAAGAAGCCCTCCTGTTCTCCACTCATTACCTGTATTAACTGCACCTGTTTGAACTCATTACCTGTATAAAAGACACCTGTCCACACACTCAATCAAACAGACTCCAACCTCTCCACAATGGCCAAGACCAGAGAGCTGTGTAAGGACATCAGGGATAAAATTGTAGACCTGCACAAGGCTGGGATGGGCTACAGGACAATCGGCAAGCAGCTTGGTGAGAAGGCAACAACTGTTGGTGCAATTATTAGAAAATGGAAGAAGTTCAAGATGACGGTCAATCAACCTCGGTCTGGGGCTCCATGCAAGATCTCACCTCGTGGGGCATCAATGATCATGAGGAAGGTGAGGGATCAGCCCAGAACTACACGGCAGGACCTGGTCAATGACCTGAAGAGAGCAGGGACCACAGTCTCAAAGAAAACCATTAGTAACACACTACGGCGTCATGGATTAAAATCCTGCAGCGCATGCAAGGTACCCCTGCTCAAGCCAGCGCATGTCCAGGCCCGTCTGAAGTTTGCCAATGACCATCTGGATGATCCAGAGGAGGAATGGGAGAAGGTCATGTGGTCTGATGAGACAAAAATAGAGCTTTTTGGTCTAAACTCCACTCGCCGTGTTTGGAGGAAGAAGAAGGATGAGTACAACCCCAAGAACACCATCCCAACCGTGAAGCATGGAGGTGGAAACATCATTCTTTGGGGATGCTTTTCTGCAAAGGGGACAGGACGACTGCACCATATTGAGGGGAGGATGGATGGGGCCATGTATCGCGAGATCTTGGCCAACAACCTCCTTCCCTCAGTAAGAGCATTGAAGATGGGTCGTGGCTAGGTCTTCCAGCATGACAACGACCCGAAACACACAGCCAGGGCAACTAAGGAGTGGCTCCGTAAGAAGCATCTCAAGGTCCTGGAGTGGCCTAGCCAGTCTCCAGACCTGAACCCAATAGAAAATCTTTGGAGAGAGCTGAAAGTCCGTATTGCCCAGCGACAGCCCCGAAACCTGAAGGATCTGGAGAAGGTCTGTATGGAGGAGTGGGCCAAAATCCCTGCTCCAGTGTGTGCAAACCTGGTCAAGACCTACAGGAAACGTATGATCTCTGTAATTGCAAACAAAGGTTTCTGTACCAAATATTAAGTTCTGCTTTTCTGATGTATCAAATACTTATGTCATGCAATAAAATGTAAATTAATTACTTAAAAATCATACAATGTGATTTTCTGGATTTTTGTTTTAGATTCCATCTCTCACAGTTGAAGTGTACCTATGATAAAAATTACAGACCTCTACATGCTTTGTAAGTAGGAAAACCTGAAAAATCGGCAGTGTGTCAAATACTTGTTCTCCCCACTGTATGTGTGTATGTATGTGTATGTATGTGTATGTGTATATACAGTGGGGAGAACAAGATTTGATCACATTGTATGATTTTTAAGTAATTCATTTGCATTTTATTGCATGACATAATTATTTGATACATCAGAAAAGCAGAACTTAATATTTGGTACAGAAACCTTTGTTTGCAATTACAGAGATCATACGTTTCCTGTAGGTCTTGACCAGGTTTGCACACACTGCAGCAGGGATTTTGGCCCACTCCTCCATACAGACCTTCTCCAGATCCCTCAGGTTTCGGGGCTGTCGCTGGGCAAGTGTCCAAACACGGCGAGTGGAGTTTAGATCAAAAAGCTCTATATTTGTCTAATCAGACCACATGACCTTCTCCCATTCCTCCTCTGGATCATCCAGATGGTCATTGGCAAACTTCAGACGGGCCTGGACATGCGCTGGCTTGAGCAGGGTGACCTTGCGTGCGCTGCAGGATTTTAATCCATGACGGCATAGTGTGTTACTAATGGTTTTCTTTGAGACTGTGGTCCCAGCTCTCTTCAGGTCATTGACCAGGTCCTGCCATGTAGTTCTGGGCTGATCCCTCACCTTCCTCATGATCATTGATGCCCCACGAGGTGAGATCTTGCATGGAGCCCCAGACCGAGGGTGATTGACCGTCATCTTGAACTTCTTCCATTTTCTAATAATTGCGCCAACAGTTGTTGCCTTCTCACCAAGCTGCTTGCCTATTGTCCTGTAGCCCATCCTAGCCTTGTGCAGGTCTACAATTGTATCCCTGATGTCCGTACACAGCTCTCTGGTCTTGGCCATTGTGGAGAGGTTGGAGTCTGTTTGATTGAGTGTGTGGATGTCTTTTATACAGGTAACGAGTTCAAACAGGTGCAGTTAATACAGGTAATGAGTGGAGAACAGGAGGGCTTCTTAAAGAAAAACTAACAGGTCTGTGAGAGCCGGAATTCTTACTGGTTCGTAGGTGATCAAATACTTATGTCATGCAATAAAATGCAAATTAATTACTTAAAAATCATACAATGTGATTTTCTGGATTTTTGATTTTGATTCCGTCTCTCACAGTTGAAGTGTACCTATGATAAAAATTACAGACCTCTACATGCTTTGTAAGTAGGAAAACCTGCAAAATCGGCAGTGTATCAAATACTTGTTCTCCCCACTGTATATATATATATATATATATATATATATATATATATATATATATATATATATATATATATATATATGAAAAACATAGGGGATTGGAAGTGATGCAGACAATTACATTGATGGAAGTTACAATCTATCTGCAATATTAAGCTGATCTACCCCCCCCCCCCCCCTAAAAAAAAAACAAAAAAATGGAGGGAGGGAGGGAGGGGGTGGGGTATATGTGACAATAAAACATATATTTTGTGTGAATGGGATTAGGGTTATTAGGGTTATTAGGGTTATTAGGGTTGTTAGGGTTATTAGGGTTGTTAGGGTTATTAGGGTTGTTAGGGTTATTAGGGTTGTTAGGGTTATTAGGGTTATTAGGGTTGTTAGGGTTATTAGGGTTATTAGGGTTGTTAGGGTTGTTAGGGTTGTTAGGGTTATTAGGGTTATTAGGGTTATTAGGGTTGTTAGGGTTGTTAGGGTTGTTAGGGTCATTAGGGTTATTAGGGTTGTTAGGGTTATTAGGGTTGTTAGGGTTGTTAGGGTTGTTAGGGTTATTAGGGTTATTAGGGTTATTAGGGTTGTTAGGGTTGTTAGGGTTGTTAGGGTTATTAGGGTTATTAGGGTTGTTAGGGTTATTAGGGTTATTAGGGTTGTTAGGGTTATTAGGGTTGTTAGGGTTGTTAGGGTTGTTAGGGTTATTAGGGTTATTAGGGTTGTTAGGGTTATTAGGGTTATTAGGGTTGTTAGGGTTATTAGGGTTGTTAGGGTTGTTAGGGTTGTTAGGGTTGTTAGGGTTAGTATAATAATGATCCTCTTCTCTTCTCTCTGCATCCTGTCCAGTTGCTATGAAGGCCATGAACAAGGTGGCCAGTCACATCAATGAGATGCAGAAGATCCACGAGGAGTTTGGGTTGGTGTTTGACCAGCTCATAGCGGAACAGAGTGGAGACAAGAAAGAGGTGCGGTTGTTGTTGGAAGTCTCCTCATGTTCTCCAGGTGTGTCTGTGGTGTCCAGTGGCTGTGTGGCTCAAATTACACCCCAACACCCAACACACTGTACTTCTTTAGAAAATTGCCATGGCTCTGGTCTAAGGAAGTGCACTATATAAGGGAATAAGGGGTGTCGTTTGAGAATTTCTCAGAGTATGTTGAGGGATTGCATTGCTGTAACATTAGTGTGTTGTAACATGGGTGTAACATGGTTGTGTTGTGTGTTCTAGGTTGCTGATCTGTCGATGGGTGACTTGCTGCTACACACCAGCGTAGCCTGGATCAACCCTCCCTCCTCCCTGGGCAAATGGAAGAAAGACCCCCAACTGGCTGCATTCAGTACGTTAAGGACAAGACGTAGTGTGCATCCGATATGGCCTTCTCAGAACCATGCAGATAATGTGGTTCTAGTTGTCTAGAACAGGACAAAGCTACTTAGAACCTTCTCTAGATCCCTCTTAAACTGGCTGTCTGTTACATAAGGATACATGTACCACTCTGTCTAATGACAGACGTAGTGTCCCAAATGGCACCCTTATTCCATATATAGTGCACTACTTTTGACCACAGCCCATTTGGGACTGAGCGCAAGCCTGCTCACTCAATTAACATAATACTATATTATGGTAGCTTATTCATGTATTTGAGAAAGTATTACTCAAACACTGAAATCTTTCTGCTAACCCTTTCATCACCCTCTTCATGGTTCAGTCTTCAGAACAGCCGTGGTGTTTGTGTGTAAGGATGGCTCCAAGCAGAAGAAGAAAATGGTGAGTTCCATCTCTTAATACAACCCACGTTCAACCATGGTTTCTGTAAATCCTACCAGTCTTAATACAACCCACGTTCAACCATGGTTTCTGTGAATCCTACCAGTCTTAATACAACCCACGTTCAACCATGGTTTCTGTGAATCCTACCAGTCTTAATACAACCCACGTTCAACCATGATTTCTGTGAATCCTACCAGTCTTAATACAACCCACGTTCAACCATGGTTTCTGTGAATCCTACCAGTGATATTCCATTCCCATCAAGTGGTTCTAATATATTTGGTTTTGTTGAAGCACCACTTCCATGACTAGTCCAGTGGGTCAGTGGTACCTTCCATGACTAGTCCGGTGGGACAGTGGTACCTTCCATAACTAGTCCAGTGGGACAGTGGTACCTTCCATAACTAGTCCAGTGGGACAGTGGTACCTTCCATAACTAGTCCAGTGGGACAGTGGTACCTTCCATGACTAGTCCAGTGGGTCAGTGGTACCTTCCATAACTAGTCCAGTGGGACAGTGGTACCTTCCATAACTAGTCCTGCGGGTCAGTGGTACCTTCCATAACTAGTCCAGTGGGACAGTGGTACCTTCCATAACTAGTCCAGTGGGACAGTGGTACCTTCCATAACTAGTCCAGTGGGACAGTGGTACCTTCCATAACTAGTCCAGTGGGACAGTGGTACCTTCCATAACTAGTCCAGTGGGACAGTGGTACCTTCCATAACTAGTCCAGTGGGACAGTGGTACCTTCCATAACTAGTCCTGCGGGTCAGTGGTACCAGCTGATGTATTTTAAAACGCATATCACACAGCCATCTAAACCAACCTGCAGCTCACATGACACAAATGTACTAAAATTGTCACACCCCTGTAACTTATAAACTTAGAAAGGCTTTATAGAGCATTCATAAAGTCTTCATAAGCACTACATAGATGCTTTGGCAATCATTTATGCGTCTGTTTGGGTGCGTAGCTGTCTGTTTGGGTTCGTATCTAAGGTCTATCTGTGTGTCTCTCAGGGTGGCTCCCATCGAGTGTCGTCAGTCTCGTCTGAAGACAAGGACCCATTCCGCTTCCGTCACATGATCTCCACAGACACCCTCCAAGTCCGAGCCCTCAATAACCAAGGTACAGTTCAATATAGAGCCCTCAATAACCAAGGCACAGTTCAATATAGAGCCCTCAATAACCAAGGTACAGTTCAATATAGAGCCCTCAATAACCAAGGTACAGTTCAATATAGAGCCCTCAATAACCAAGGTACAGTTCAATATAGAGCCCTCAATAACCAAGGTACAGTTTAATATAGAGCCCTCAATAACCAAGGTACAGTTCAATATAGAGCCCTCAATAACCAAGGTACAGTTCAATATAGAGCCCTCAATAACCAAGGTACAATTTAATATAGAGCCCTCAATAACCAAGGTAGAGTTCAATATTGAGTCCTCAATAACCAAGGTACAGTTCAATATAGAGCCCTCAATAACCAAGGTACAGTTCAATATAGAGCCTTCAATAACCAAGGTACAGTTCAATATAGAGCCCTCAACAACCAAGGTACAGTACAGTTCAATATAGAGCCCTCAATAACCAAGGTACAGTTTAATATAGAGCCCTCAATAACCAAGGTACAGTTCAATATAGAGCCCTCAATAACCAAGGTACAGTACAGTTCAATATAGAGCCCTCAATAACCAAGGTACAGTTTAATATAGAGCCCTCAATAACCAAGGTAGAGTTCAATATAGAGCCCTCAATAACCAAGGTACAATTCAGTGTAATATAGAGCCCTCAATAACCAAGGCACAGTTCAATATAGAGCCCTCAATAACCAAGGTAGAGTTCAATATAGAGCCCTCAATAACCAAGGTACAATTCAGTGTAATATAGAGCCCTCAATAACCAAGACACAGTTCAATATAGAGCCCTCAATAACCAAGGTACAGTTCAATATAGAGCCCTCAATAACCAAGGTACAGTTCAATATAGAGCCCTCAATAACCAAGGTACAGTTTAATATAGAGCCCTCAATAACCAAGGTACAGTTCAATATAGAGCCCTCAATAACCAAGGTACAGTACAGTTCAATATAGAGCCCTCAATAACCAATGCACAGTTTAATATAGAGCCCTCAATAACCAAGGTACAGTTCAATATAGAGCCCTCAATAACCAAGGTACAGTTCAATATAGAGCCCTCAATAACCAAGGTACAGTACACTCAACCATGCTGATGAATCCTGTTACAGTTTATTAATGCATTATTTGAGTCATTTGGCACACACTTAAGACTCAACCATTCCTGTATTGACTTTGTAATGTTATTCTCTGTCTGAATAGACATTATGTTCTTTGTAATGTTATTCTCTTTCTGAATAGACATGATGTTCTTTGTAATGTTCTTCTCTGACACGATGGAGTGAGATAAAGATAGTCAGTGACTACAAATGACTTGTTCTGTTCTGTACGTGAGGTCATAACTCTGTGTGTTCCATGCAGACGGAGAGGGCTCTGCCGTGTGTGAGATCGTCCACGTCAAGTCCGAGTCAGAAGGACGGCCGGAGAGGACATTCCACCTGTGCTGCAGGTGAGCCTCCTCATCCAACTGATGGCATGTCCGTCAGTCCTGACCGAAGGCAACAATGACGTTAAGTCACTGATTTATTTTGGAAACACCCTCAATAGCTTTTAATCGTTTTCATTTTAAATATATTTTCTTCATATTTAATTTATTAATATAGCTCCTTTCCAGATGCCGAAAGCGCTATTAGAAGGGAAACTCCTTGATGCTGATTAATGCTGTGGCTGTAGGCCTATATATGTCTTAACGATCTGAGAATGTTTTAATTATCCTACCAATTAAATAAATCAAATAAAATCAAATGTTATTTGTCACATGCGCAGATAAGAGCGTCTGCTAAATGACAAAAAATACAAAAAATAAAAAAATATGTGCGGGGGTACAGGTTAGTTAAGGTAATTTGTACATGTAGGTGGGGGGGGGGGGGGGGGTCAATGTAAATAGTCTGGGTGGCCATTTGCGTAATTGTTCAGCTGTCTTATGGCTTGGGGGTAGAAGCTGTTAAGAAGCCTTTTGGACCTAGACTTGGCGCTCCGGTACCGTTTGCCGTGCGGTAGCAGAGAGAACAGTCTATGACTTGGGTGACTGGAGTCTTTGACAATTCTTTGGGCCTTCATCTGACACCGCCTGGTATATAGGTCCTGGATGGCAGGAAGCTTGGCCCCAGTGATGTACTGGGCCATACGCACTACCCTCTGTAGTGCCTTACGGTCAGATGCCGAGCAGTTGCCATACCAGGCGGTGATGCAACCGGTCAAGATGCTCTCGATGGTGCAGCTGTAGAACTTTTTGAGGATCTCGGGACCCATGCCAAATCTTTTTTCAAATCTCTCTCTCGTCCAGTTCTGTGGACAGTAAGAAGGACTTCCTGAAGGCAGTCCACTCCATCCTAAGAGATAAGCAACGACGTCAACTGATGAAGACAGAGTCTCTACCTCCCAACCAGCAGTATGTCCCCTTCGGAGGCAAACGCCTCTGTGCCCTGAAGGGAGCCAGACCTGCCATGAACAGAACAGGTGGGGTGAGATGGGGGGCGTGTGTGTGCTTGTGTGATTAAAGCAGGTAAACGCTAACAACTAGCTTACGCTGTGTATATGTTATATCTCATCTATTGTTGTTGAAGCAAGGTTGTTATCTAATCAATTCATCCCACTGGAACCATGATGTCTGTTTCTCTTCCCTCTGCAGTGTCAGACCCGGCGCGGACCCTGGGCCGGAGGAAGCTGGTGCGGAACCGTTTCACCATCGACACAGACATTGTCTTCGACGGCGAGCCAGACCAGGAGTCCCCACTGTCCCCTGAAGAGCCTGAGGGACAGGGACAAAGGGAAGGACAGGGAAAGGAACAGGGGGAGGTGCAGGCTACAGACTTGGGGGAGGTGCAGGCAGGGGATACAGACCGCTGGGTGGAGGAGCAGTTTGACCTGGAATGCTACGAGGAGGAGCAGGCGGCGCAGAAGGAGACGCAGGTGGAAGGAGGAGGTGACGTTAAAGAAACAGACATCCTTAGTGATGATGATGATTTCTGCCAGTCTGTCAGAGGACGCTCCAACACAGACCTAGAGGGGCCTGTAGGGGGCCTGTCCCTGGGAGAGGAAGGCCAAGAGGGGGGCCATAAACACCACCAGCCCCAGGGAGCCACGGGGACCACCACCCCAGGGATGAGACTTTCCCACCTGGGGAAGCAGTGTGTCCTGGCTGGGATGAGCGTGGATGACCAGCGGGCTGAGGACATCTGGGTACGCAGGGAGAACTGTCCCCTGGACGTTGATGCTGTGACACAACAGAGCTAGACTAGAAGACCAGCAGACAGTTACATACAGTGTGTCTCACCACTCAGACAGAGAGCTTTACATGAGTTACAAATGGCACCCTTTTCCCTATTTAGTGCACTTCTTTTGACCAGGGCCCATAGGGAGCATACCATAGCGGAGCGCCAAGTAGTGCACTATATAGGGAATAGGGTGCCAATTGGGACGCAAACATGAGCTTCAAGACGAGACGATCAGTGAACTTTCAATCAATCAATCCACACCCATCAAGAACACATGTGCATAGACATGCATGGCACAGCTACTTCAAGCTACTACATCGCCTCCTTGTCAGTGTGCTTGAATGCATTGTTTTGTACAGTGTACAGATAGACTGGTGAACCTCAAACCGAAGCCCTCTAATGGGAGCAATACTGGAATACAGGGAGAGGAGGGATCTTATCCAATAAACCAATCATACGGCGACATGGAGGGGGTCTAATCCAATCATATGGTGACGTGGAGGCCAAGCTGTGAAAGACTGACTGAGTGGCTGGTTGACTGGCTGGCTCACTGTCTGATGGTACAATCATGGACCCTAATCAATACTGTTGCTTGGCATGGTTTGATTCCTGGGGTACTATAGGTTCCTGATTATTGTTGCCAAATGTGGGTATTTGTTGTGAACACATGAAACGCAACATTATCACTATAACTACTACCTGAAGGAGGGAAACGAGGTACAACATACTTCGGTTGAAGGATCTACAATCGCGCCTGACAAGGCCAATGAAATCCTTGCCTTGCTGGAAGCTGCGCCTTCCACAGGTGATAAGCGTGAGGCTCGGATTCATTCCTTCAATTTAATACCGCTCTTCACCGAGGCCAGGAACGGGCGGTGCGGGCCAAACAGGTGTTGTACCTCGTTTCCCTCCTTCAGGGAACAGTAGTTATAGTCATAACGTTATGTTCCCTTTCAGTCAATCAACTTCGGTACAACATACTATGGGGAAATATAATCCCGCCCCAAACCGACCCTAACTGATACTAAATGACCAGACCACCCAGACCTGACCCCGCCAGGTGCAGCAGACCACCCAGACCTGACCCCGCCAGGTGCAGCAGACCACCCAGAACTGACCCCGCCAGGTGCAGCAGACCACCCAGAACTGACCCCAGTCTGGGTACTGCGCACACGGCGCGCTGCCTAGTGACTTTCCCCCGTCCCAGCTGTAAGCACACTGTGTGATATCCAATCGATAAAACCTCACTAAAGTGTGTGGTGATGCCCAACTCATCGCAGCACAAATATCTCCTACAGTCAATCCTTTAAACAACTCCCAAGACACTGCCAGACCCCTGGTGGAGTGGGCGCGTACACCGCTAGGTAGCCCTTGCCCCTTGCTGCTATACGCCAGGGAGATGGACTCCACAATCCAGTGGGAGAGACGCTGCTTAGATTAGCAAAACAGACAAAAAGCTGGTCACATAACCGGATATTCCAGGCCCGTTCAATATACGTGCGTAAAGTTCGTACCGGACACAGGGCATGTAACCTCCATTGCTCTTCAGAAGCAAAGGGAGGAGGTGAAAAGGGAAATAGCTCAAAAGCTAACGACATGTAGGACATAGCCATGACTTTTGGGGCAAAGGGTGCATTTGGATGCAACATCACCTTAGAGTCGCCCGGGGTGAACTGAGTACAGGAAGGAAAACGCGCAGAGATCCCCAACACGTTTCAGCCGAGGCCAAAGCCATGAGCAGGGAGGTTTTTGTAGGAGAGGATCTTTTCAGATCCACCGACTCCAGAGGCTCAAAGGGGGCTACACACAGCGCCTCCAAAACCAGCGCCAAATCCCATGTGGTCGCAATAGATTTAGAGACCGGTCTGAGACGTCGTACAACCTACCAGGAACCGCACCACCAGAAGGTGAGTCCCGGTGAGGCTTCGTCAATCCCCACATGGCTGAGATAGCAGACTTTTAAAGTAGAGAATGCTCCTGTAGGAATATAAGGATGTCCCTCACAGAGCACTGAAAAGGAACAAGTCCTTTATCTTGCCACCAGCGCTCAAACGCTTGGCACTTATACGCATACAGCCCTCTCGTGGACGGAGAAGCCCTTACAGACTGAATGGTAGCAATAACATTTGATGGAAAACTCCTAGCCATCAGATTGGCCCCGTCGGGAGCCAGGCCCATAGGAACCAAATATCCTGCCAAATGATAGTTTCTACAGGTCCCCGCCTAAAAGGCGAATGATTTCCACGAACCAAGGCTGCCTGGGCCAACAGGGAGCCACAATAATTAATGGTAAGCTCTCCTTGTGCACCTTCTCCAGTGTGGGCTGAATCAGAACCACTGGCGGAAATGCGGAAAGGAGGGTCCGAGGCCACCGGTGTGACAGAGCGTCCGTTCCCAACAGACAAACTCTGGTCCCTCATCGAGAAAAATAGACGACACTGCGCATTTTCTCGCTATGCGTAAAGCTGTACGGTCGGCCCTGCTGAACCTCTTCCATATCTGGGCAACAACCTAGGGGAGTAGTCTCCACTCCTGAGGAAGAGGGCTCCCCTGGATAGCAGATCCGCACCCGAGTTGAGGCAACCAGGAACATGCACTGCCCGAAGTGAGAGAAAATGCGCATTGCTCCACAGCAACAGTGAGTGAGCCAAGGTGAGGAGGGGGAAGGGACCGAGTCACCCCGTCTGTTGATGTATGCGCCTGAGTACACTGTCAGAAGTTCCAGGAAAGCCTCTTTGAAAAGATGCTAGGTGAGAGGGACAAGCCGAACGGGTGTACCAAAAACTCATAGGCTATTTCCTCGTAATGTAATCTCAGGAACTTTCTGTGACTCGGGTACATGGGCACATGAAAGTACGCATCCTTAAGATCGATGGTGGTGAACCAATGGCCGGGACACACGGACTGTAACAGCCGCTGGTTTGTGAGCATGTTGAATTTGTGAACTAGACACACATGTCTAGAATGGGGCGTAAACCCCCGTCCCTTTTTGGAACCGGGAAATACCGTCTGTACCAGCCGTCCTGGGCTTTGGACAGAGGAACCCCTCGTATTGCCTGTTTCTGGAGCAGGGAGGATATTTAATCCCTTAATACTTAATACTGGTGCTGAAGCCGGGGGAACAGTCGAAGTGATGATGCTGCAAAAACGTGGGGGGGGGGGGAGAAATCGGTGCATCGAAGTACATCTGTCTGTCCCTCTCCAGCAACCAAAGATGACACTGTGCCACCACAGTCGCTGCCATGCTTTTCCCGAGCGCCAGCCAGAACGGTACACCGGGACATGCGTAGAATGAAGTCGGCTGTAACACAGATCTCATCCAGGAGCTCTGCGTGGGGCTGTCCTGCGGTTAAAGCCATGCCCAGCTCCACCAGCAACTCGGTCTGGTAGACCTGCAGCATAGTGACAGATAACAGGGATCAGCCGCCCCCACTGGAAGCCGAAAAGCACCAGTATTTGTTCAGTATTCACGCCCTTGTTTGCCAATGGGGCTAGGTAGCCAGCTAACTTGCCATCCCCACCCCCTCTATCCCTTCCAGATCCATGAAGGGGGCACAGCCATGCAGCATCTTTTTTTTATTTTTATGTACCCTTATTTTACCAGGTCAGTTGACTGAGAACACATTCTAATTTACAGCAACGACCTGGGGAATAGTTACAGGGGAGAGGAGGGGGACGAAAGAGCCAATTGGAAGCTGGGGATGATTAGGTGCCCATGATGGTATGAGGGCCAGACTGGGCATTTAGCCAGGACACTGGCTTAGCTGATTGTGGGTTGGACCAGGTTGTTGTCAATTCTTCTATGAAATCCAGAAACAGGGGGTAGGTAGGCGCTTGACTGTGACAGCCACAGGGGTCAGGTACTTCCCACCGAACCTTGATGACTTCTGCCGCTGGGGTTGAACACGGCCACTTTACCTCCAAATGCATAGCCGCCTTGCGGCACAGTTCTATTAACGATGCGTTGGATACTAGGTTTTCCGCTGCTGCTCCCGTAGCGTGAGGAGGTGGCTGTCCCAGGAACAAAGTCCTCTTCGTCACCCAAGATACCCCCGGAGCAGTCAAGAGACACCAAGTCGTCATCTGAACCTGGGCCCTGTATGTAAACAGCCGTCTCACTATGCCCCTGTTATTATACTAGTTCCACACCCAGTCTCGCTCCGCTTCCTGCACCTCAGTCTCAGGTGATATATCGGCATCCGGGAAAGGAAAGTCGCCATTGGTAACGCCAAGCTTCCTCAAGAATGCTACATGTCTTTCCAGGGAGTTCGCCCGCAGTACGTGGCAATGCGCACACTGATTGGTTCGCGCGAGGGCCACCTGGGCATGTTCCAAGCCGAGACAAACTACGCAGAAATTATCTTTCAGAGAAATACTTTAACCGTATGACTGAGGGTATGATCTTCACCCCGAACCTGGCATAGCCATCGTCGTTTCAGTGGCTTTCTTAGCCATTTTACTCATTGTGCTAGCAAATTGAAGAAAGCTCATTGTTCGTGAATAGGAAGCTTTTGTGAAAAACATTCAAACTTCAGCACACAACGTCCAGGGGGTCTACCACTAAGGGACAGTTTAGCTGGCGCAACTTAAGAAAGTCTCGTTTTCCAATTGTTTGTTTTAGTAGCGTGAATCGTTCCTGTTCACACCGAGGTGAAGAGAGGAATAACTGAAGGAATGAATCCGAGCCTCTAAGCTTATCACCTGTGGAAGGCGGAGCTTCCAGTGAGGCGCGGATTGTGTTGGCCTTGTCAGGCGTGATTGTAGATCCTTCAACTGAAGTCGCGAGAGTGCGACTCCCCATAGTATGTTGAACTGAAGTTGACTGACTGAAAGGGAACCTTGCCTTTGTTATCATAGTATATTATTTGAATCCTTCAAGAGATCAAGGTTTGAGGACTAGTCAAGTCTTCATTTTTATTCTATCAACACAGATACTTTCTGGAGCAGTTTACTTTCTTGGTTTTGTATATCATTTTGTTACCTCCTGTTTTGCAAACCGAAACCAGGCTAGCTTTTTAGTCGTCTTACAACTATTTTGTTTGTTCTCTGATGACATATAATAGCAGAATGATGTTTTATTACCACTGTTTTCACTGAGGCTAAGGGATTTCAATGGTCTTTTAAGTTAACAAAATCCTATTTTACTTGAATTGTCATATTATTCTTTTCGAATGTTTTTTGTTGTTGTTGTTGTTTTTTGTCAACCATGTTCCTTTACTGCTCTTCTGTCCACCAGTTCTGATTACTGCTCTTCTGTCCACCAGTTCTGATTACTGCTCTTCTGTCCACCAGTTCTGATTACTGCTCTTCTGTCCACCAGTTCTGATTACTGCTCTTCTGTCCACCAGTTCTGATTACTGCTCTTCTGTCCACCAGTTCTGATTACTTCCCTTCTGTCCACCAGTTCTGATTACTGCTCTTCTGTCCACCAGTTCTGATTACTGCTCTTCTGTCCACCAGTTCTGATTACTGCTCTTCTGTCCACCAGTTCTGATTACTGCTCTTCTGTCCACCAGTTCTGATTACTGCTCTTCTGTCCACCAGTTCTGATTACTGCTCTTCTGTCCACCAGTTCTGATTACTGCTCTTCTGTCCACCAGTTCTGATTACTTCCCTTCTGTCCACCAGTTCTGATTACTGCTCTTCTGTCCACCAGTTCTGATTACTGCTCTTCTGTCCACCAGTTCTGATTACTGCTCTTCTGTCCACCAGTTCTGATTACTTCCCTTCTGTCCACCAGTTCTGATTACTGCTCTTCTGTCCACCAGTTCTGATTACTGCTCTTCTGTCCACCAGTTCTGATTACTTCCCTTCTGTCCACCAGTTCTGATTACTTCCCTTCTGTCCACCAGTTCTGATTACGGCTCTTCTGTCCACCAGTTCTGATTACTGCTCTTCTGTCCACCAGTTCTGATTACTTCCCTTCTGTCCACCAGTTCTGATTACTGCTCTTCTGTCCACCAGTTCTGATTACTGCTCTTCTGTCCACCAGTTCTGATTACTTCCCTTCTGTCCACCAGTTCTGATTACTTCCCTTCTGTCCACCAGTTCTGATTACGGCTCTTCTGTCCACCAGTTCTGATTACTTCCCTTCTGTCCACCAGTTCTGATTACTGCTCTTCTGTCCACCAGTTCTGATTACTGCTCTTCTGTCCACCAGTTCTGATTACTTCCCTTCTGTCCACCAGTTCTGATTACTGCTCTTCTGTCCACCAGTTCTGATTACTGCTCTTCTGTCCACCAGTTCTGATTACTGCTCTTCTGTCCACCAGTTCTGATTACTTCCCTTCTGTCCACCAGTTCTGATTACTGCTCTTCTGTCCACCAGTTCTGATTACTGCTCTTCTGTCCACCAGTTCTGATTACTGCTCTTCTGTCCACCAGTTCTGATTACTTCCCTTCTGTCCACCAGTTCTGATTACTTCCCTTCTGTCCACCAGTTCTGATTACTGCTCTTCTGTCCACCAGTTCTGATTACTGCTCTTCTGTCCACCAGTTCTGATTACTTCCCTTCTGTCCACCAGTTCTGATTACTGCTCTTCTGTCCACCAGTTCTGATTACTGCTCTTCTGTCCACCAGTTCTGATTACTGCTCTTCTGTCCACCAGTTCTGATTACTTCCCTTCTGTCCACCAGTTCTGATTACGGCTCTTCTGTCCACCAGTTCTGATTACTTCCCTTCTGTCCACCAGTTCTGATTACTGCTCTTCTGTCCACCAGTTCTGATTACTGCTCTTCTGTCCACCAGTTCTGATTACTTCCCTTCTGTCCACCAGTTCTGATTACTTCCCTTCTGTCCACCAGTTCTGATTACTGCTTTTCTGTCCACCAGTTCTGATTACTGCTCTTCTGTCCACCAGTTCTGATTACTGCTCTTCTGTCCACCAGTTCTGATTACTGCTCTTCTGTCCACCAGTTCTGATTACGGCTCTTCTGTCCACCAGTTCTGATTACTTCCCTTCTGTCCACCAGTTCTGATTACTGCTCTTCTGTCCACCAGTTCTGATTACTGCTCTTCTGTCCACCAGTTCTGATTACGGCTCTTCTGTCCACCAGTTCTGATTACTTCCCTTCTGTCCACCAGTTCTGATTACTTCCCTTCTGTCCACCAGTTCTGATTACTGCTCTTCTGTCCACCAGTTCTGATTACTGCTCTTCTGTCCACCAGTTCTGATTACTGCATTCTCTGTCACCTTTATTATTACTAACACTTCATGCACATTCTTGCTGTGGAGAACTTGCACATGCATTCAACAGTCTTTTTCTGTTAAGAAATGAAATCTTGTTGTTCACTGTTGTTCACCACCAATAATGCATTTTCAAAGCCATGATTTTATTTATTCGTTTAGTGAATTGGTGTTCATGATGATATTTGCCACCACAACCGACACAAAAAAATTACTTTCTCAAATAAATTCCAAACTTGCTGGATGCAATCAAGATGGCAAATATGTCTAAACTAGTGGAACATTTAAAAAGAAATCCTATAATAATAATAATAGTACTTGTGAAACAACCCATTGTGCTACTAAGACTGCATTTGTATTACTCTGTATGTAAATATGACAATGTATTGATATATCAAATAAATTGGTTTCCTACTTATCATCTACAGTTGTTTTCAGTCATGTTTTGGTTCAACCTCAGCCTCTAGTGGTGTCTTTGGACTGTGAAAGTTTGTAGAGAACCGTTTTGTCGAGAGACAGAGAAAAATTGAAAATTTCTGGCCAATATGCCCAGACATGTCTGGGGAAAATTGCTAATTCTGAGAAAATTCAGAGATAATTTTTCCTCTAGGTGATCAGGAAAGAGAGAGAAGACCGTTTCAGAACAGCAGGTGAAAAGCAGAACAGGTGAAAACTCTGACTTTCAAGACCTCAGAGCAGCCTGAAGTCAGACAAGCACAGTCAACGAGGGATGAGAAGAGAGATCGATGGGAGCCAGAGAAAGAGGTGAGAGGAGGTCTGCTGCAAAGGGCCATTCTGAACAAGAGGCCAACCTGTCTCATTGAGAAGCTTCCAAACTGTAGCAGCATGACTGTCCTGCTTACAGCCAGGAGGATAAAGAAAGAACAGATCTCTGGAGGGGAAAGACTGAGGGGAGGAAAGAAGGAAAAGGGTTGAGAGGAGGAGAGGGACAGAGAGGAGGAGAGGGACAGAGAGGGGGACAGGAACAGAGAGGGGGACAGGGACAGAGAGGAGGAGAGGAGGAGGAGAGGGACAGAGAGGAGGAGAGGGACAGAGAGGAGGAGAGGGACAGAGGGACAGAGAGGAGGAGAGGGAAAGAGGAGGAGAGGGACAGAGGAGGAGAGGGACAGAGAGGAGGAGAGGGACAGAGGAGGAGAGGGAAAGAGGAGGAGAGGGACAGAGGAGGAGAGGGACAGAGAGGAGGAGAGGGACAGAAGAGGAGAGGGACAGAGAGGAAGATAGGGACAGAGAGGAGGATAGGGACAGAGAGGAGGATAGGGACAGAGAGGAGGAGAGGGACAGAGAGGGGGAGAGGAACAGAGAGGGGGAGAGGGACAGAGCGGAGGACAGGGACAGAGAGAAGGAGAGGGACAGAGCGGAGGACAGGGACAGAGAGGAGGAGGACAAGGACAGAGAGAAGGAGAGGGACAGAGAGGAGGAGGAGAGGGACAGAGGAGGAGAGGGACAGAGAGGAGGAGGAGAGGAGGAGAGGGACAGAGAGGAGGAGAGGGACAGAGAGGAGGACAGGGACAGAGAGGAGGTGAGGAGGACAGGAATAGAGAGGAGGGGGAGAGGGACAGAGAGGAGGAGGAGAGGAGGAGAGGGACAGAGAGGAGGAGTGGGACAGAGAGGTGGACAGGGACAGAGAGGAGGAGAGGAGGAGGAGAGGGACAGAGAGGAGGGAGGTGTACTGCAGTGTATTTGCTTGGCACTTGTCATGAAAACAAGGAGCAGTCGTGGTTTCCCCTCCCGACCCCATCCCTCCCCGACCCCATCCCATCCCTCCCCGACCCCATCCCTCCCCGATCCCATCCCTCCCCGACCCCATCCCTCCCCGACCCCATCCCTCCCCGACCCCATCCCTCCCCGATCCCATCCCTCCCCGACCCCATCCCTCCCCGATCCCATCCCTCCCTGTCAGTCTGCTCTGGTCTGTAATGACTAATGGGACAGATCAGGCTATGTCCTGCAAGAGATGAATGTACTGGTGTTTTCCTTGGACAAAAACATCTGCCATTAAACCCAACCTATACCTGTCCTATGAAGTGCACTTAATAGGGAATAGGGTGCCAATTGGGACACAGCCCTTATGTTGGCTGAAGATGTCTCTGACAGTCACCCTGGCTGGCTTGCATTAGCACCCTGTCACACTCTCTCACACACACACACACACACACACACACACACACACACTTGGGCAGGCGCTCACACAATCACACCCTGTCACTCACCTAACTAACATGGCTTAGTGGAGTCTGGAACCATCTCTCGCTCTGATCTCTGGAACAGTGGTGATTGACAGTGACAGGGTGTGTGTGCGTGTGTGTCCACTCCACACAGCCAGTATGTCCACACTGAGTGCAGTGGAATAGATGAGAGAGTAGAGGGGGGGGAAACAGGGCTCCTGCAGTGCTACAAATCTCCAAACGGGCATTATAGAGTGTTGTTGAAGCCTGTTACGGGTCAGTCCCTCCTGCTGATGGAATCCATCAGAGGCTGAGTGAAGAAACGCTTAATGAGACGTGACTGGAGGAGAGGAGAGACAATCTGATTTCTGCGAGACTATAATTTATATAGTTTCCGTCCCAAATGGCACCCTTTTTTCTCTATTAAGGACACTAGATTTGTCCAGGTCCCAGAGTACTGCATTGTGTAGTAGTGTACTATGTTTAGGGTATAGAGGGAATGGGAGGATGTGAAGGGATTCATTTATCTTATTAAAGTCCTCCTGTAGCTCAGTTGGTAGAGCATGGCGCTTGCAACGCCAGGGTTGTGGGTTCGATTCCCACGGGGGGCCAGTATGAAAAATATATGCACTCATTTAACTGTAAGTCGCTCTGGATAAGAGCGTCTGCTAAATGACTAAAATGTTACAGACAGGAGACTAGTTTTAAGGCTACTTTTAAAGGGGGCTACTATAAAAGATTAGGGGGAAACTGGGTTTCACTGAAAACAATTATTGATGAAAATAGTTATTTTATAGTTATTTTTATTATTGTTAACTTAATCTTGGGAATAATCTCGGAGACAAAGGGCATGTTTATAGGGTGTGTATAACGTTTGGTTCCACAACTTGTAATATCATTCACAAACAGAAGGTGGTGCTCAGTGTCCAGTTTCAGGTGTCTGTCAAACGTCTTTCCACCTGAAACCTCTGTACAGTATTTGATCTTAGACCTGTCTTTCCACCTGAAACCTCTGCACAGTATTTGATCTTAGACCTGTCTTTCCACCTGAAACCTCTGCACAGTATTTGATCTTAGACCTGTCTTTCCACCTGAAACCTCTGCACAGTATTTGATCTTAGACCTGTCTTTCCACCTGAAACCTCTGCACAGTATTTGATCTTAGACCTGTCTTTCCACCTGAAACCTCTGCACAGTATTTGATCTTAGACCTGTCTTTCCACCTGAAACCTCTGCACAGTATTTGATCTTAGACCTGTCTTTCCACCTGAAACCTCTGCACAGTATTTGATCTTAGACCTGTCTTTCCACCTGAAACCTCTGCACAGTATTTGATCTTAGACCTGTCTTTCCACCTGAAACCTCTGCACAGTATTTGATCTTAGACCTGTCTTTCCACCTGAAACCTCTGTACAGTATTTGATCTTAGACCTGTCTTTCCACCTGAAACCTCTGCACAGTATTTGATCTTAGACCTGTCTTTCCACCTGAAACCTCTGTACAGTATTTGATCTTAGACCTGTCTTTCCACCTGAAACCTCTGTACAGTATTTGATCTTAGACCTGTCTTTCCACCTGAAACCTCTGTACAGTATTTGATCTTAGACCTGTCTTTCCACCTGAAACCTCTGCACAGTATTTGATCTTAGACCTGTCTTTCCACCTGAAACCTCTGCACAGTATTTGATCTTAGACCTGTCTTTCCACCTGAAACCTCTGCACAGTATTTGATTTTAGACCTTATCCAAAGTACCTAACTAATTTCTGCTCTGATATAATCCTTGTTTAGACCTCGTAGCTGTCTATTTACCGCCACAAACCAATGCTGGCTCTAAGACCGCACTCAACAAGCTGAATAGGGCCATCAGCAAACAGGAAAACGCTCATGCAGAGGCAGCGCTCCTAGTGGCCGGGGACTTTAATGCAGGGAAACTTAAATCCGTTCTGCCTAATTTCTACCAGCATGTTAAATGTGCAACCAGAGGGAAAAAAACACTCTAGACCACCTCTACTCCACACACAGAGACGCGTACAAAGCTCTCCCTCGCCCTCCATTTGGCAAATCTGACCATAATTATATCCTCCTGATTCCTGCTTAGAAGCAAAAACTAAAGCAGGAAGTACCAGTGACTCGCTCAATACAGAAGTGGTCAGATGACGCAGATGCTAAGCTACAGGACTGTTTTGCTAGCACAGACTGGAATATGTTCCGGGATTCTTCCGATAGCATTGAGGAGTACACCACATCAGTCACTGGCTTCATCAATAAGTGCATCGATGATATCGTCCCCACAGTGACTGTACGTACATACCCCAACCAGAAGCCATGAACTAAAGGGTAGAGCTGCTGCTTTCAAGGAGCGGGACTCTAACCCGGACGCTTATAAGAAATCCTGCTATGCCCTCTGACGAACCATCAAACAGGCAAAGCGTCAATACAGGACTAAGATTGAATCATACTACCCCGGCTACGATGCTTGTCGGATGTGGCAGGGCTTGCAAACTGTTAAGGACTACAAAGAGAAGCACAGCCGCGAGCTGCCCAGTGACACAAGCCTACCAGACGAGCTAAACCACTTCTATGCTCGCTTTGAGGCAAGCAACACTGAAGCATGCATGAGAGCACCAGCTGTTCCGGATGACTATGTGATCACGCTCTCCGTAGCTGATGTGAGTAAGACCTTTAAACAGGTCAACATTCACAAGGCCGCAGGTCCAGACGGATTACCAGGACGTGTACTCCGAGCATGCGCTGAGCAACTTGCAAGTGTCTTCACTGACATTTTCAACCTGTCCCTGACTGAGTATGTAATACCAACATGTTTCAAGCAGACCACCATAGTCTCTGTGCCCAAGAACACTAAAGTAACCTGCCTAAATGACTACCAACCCGTAGCACTCACGTCTGTAGCCATGAAGTGCTTTGAAAGGCTGGTAATGGCTCACATCAACACCATTATCCCAGAAACCCTAGACCCACTCCAATTTACAGATCCACAGATGATGCAATCTCTATTGCGCTCCACACTGCCCTTTCCCACCTGGACAAAAGGAACACCTATGTGAGAATGCTATTTATTGACTACAGTTCAGCGTTCAACAACATAGTGCCCTCAAATCTCATCACTAAGCTAAGGACCCTGGGACTAAACACCTCCCTCTGCAACTGGATCCTGGACTTCCTGACGGGCCGCCCCCAGGTGGTAAGGGTAGGTAACAACACATCTGCCACGCTGATCCTCAACACAGGGGCCCCTCAGGGGTGCGTGCTCAGTCCCCTCCTGTACTCCCTGTTCACCCATGACAGCATGGCCAAGCCCGCCCCCATTCTCATCGACAGGGTTGTAGTGGAGCAGGTTGAGAGCTTCAAGTTCCTTGGTGTCCACATCACCAATAAGCTGTCATGGTCCAAACACACCAAGACAGTCGTGAAGAGGGCACTACAAAGCCTATTCTCCCTCAGGAGACTGAAAATATTTGGCATGGGTCCTCAGATCCTCAAAAGGTTCTACAGCTGCACCATCCTGACTGGTTGCATCACCGCCTGGTATGGCAACTGCTCGGCCTCCGACCGCGAGGCACTACAGAGGGTAGTGCGCACTGTAAGGTCTACCCCTGTTGTATTAGGCGCATGTGACAAATAACATTTGATTTGATTTGATCCAAAGCACCTAACTCATTTCTGCTCTGGTATAATCCTGGTTTAGACCTCATCCTGTCTAAAGCTCCACCCACGATGACACATACGCCTCTCAAGATATTTCAAACCTTAGAAAGGTCACATCCTTTCAAAGTTTTCGTTGTAAGATGCTGGTAGATTTTCAGATCAGTTTCCATTAAGTGTTGAAAGTTGACAGAAGTAAATAAATACCTGTTTTTTTTTACACTATCTCCAGAAAGGTTCCTTTCTAGAACGTCGGTCAATGAAAGAGATGGTGAAATATGATAATCTTATTGTGTCCTAAAAGATCCCATTGTGTTGTCAAAAGAACAACAAGCTGGACAGTATTCCTTTGTATACAGTGGGGGAAAAAAGTATTTAGTCAGCCACCAATTGTGCAAGTTCTCCCACTTAAAAAGATGAGAGAGGCCTGTAATTTTCATCATAGGTACACGTCAACTATGACAGACAAAATGAGATTTTTTTTCTCCAGAAAATCACATTGTAGGATTTTTAATGAATTTATTTGCAAATTATGGTGGAAAATAAGTATTTGGTCAATAACAAAAGTTTCTCAATACTTTGTTATATACCCTTTGTTGGCAATGACACAGGTCAAATGTTTTCTGTAAGTCTTCAAAAGGTTTTCACACACTGTTGCTGGCATCTCCTGAGTGGCGCAGTGGTCGAAGGCCACTAGAGATCCTGGTTCGAATCCAGGCTCTGTCGCAGCCGGCCGCGACCGGGAGACTCATGGGCGGTGCACAATTGGCCCAGCGTCGTCCAGGGTAGGGGAGGGAATGGCCGGCAGGGATGTAGCTCAGTTGATAGAGCATGGCGTTTGCAACGCCAGGGTTGTGGGTTCGATTCCCACGGGGGGCCAGTATAAAAAAAAATGTATTCACTAACTGTAAGTCGCTCTGGATAAGAGCGTCTGCTAAATGACTAAAATGTAAATGTAATGTAAAATGTATTTTGGCCCATTCCTCCATGCAGATCTCCTCTAGAGCAGTGATGTTTTGGGGCTGTCGCTGGGCAACACGGACTTTCAACTCCCTCCAAAGATTTTCTATGGGGTTGAGATCTGGAGACTGGCTAGGCCACTCCAGGACCTTGAAATGCTTCTTACGAAGCCACTCCTTCGTTGCCAGGGCGGTGTTTTTGGGATCATTGTCATGCTGAAAGACCCAGCCACGTTTCATCTTCAATGCCCTTGCTGATGGAAGGAGGTTTTCACTCAAAATCTCACGACACATGGCCCCATTCATTCTTTCCTTTACACGGATCAGTCGTCCTGGTCCCTTTGCAGAAAAACAGCCCCAAAGCATGATGTTTCCACCCCCATGCTTCACAGTAGGTATGGTGTTCTTTGGATGCAACTCAGCATTCTTTGTCCTCCAAACACGACGAGTTGAGTTTTTACCAAAAAGTTCTATTTTGGTTTCATCTGACCATATGACATTCTCCCAATCCTCTTCTGGATCATCCAAATGCACTCTAGCAAACTTCAGACGGGCCTGGACATGTACTGGCTTAAGCAGTGGGACACGTCTGGCACTGCAGGATTTGAGTCCCTGGCGGCGTAGTGTGTTACTGATGGTAGGCTTTGTTACTTTGGTCCCAGCTCTCTGCAGGTCATTCACTAGGTCCCCCCAGATCGAGGGAGATTATCAGTGGTCTTGTATGTCTTCCATTTCCTAATAATTGCTCCCACAGTTGATTTCTTCAAACCAAGCTGCTTACCTATTGCAGATTCAGTCTTCCCAGCCTGGTGCAGGTCTACAATTTTGTTTCTGGTGTCCTTTGACAGCTCTTTGGGTCTTGGCCATAGTGGAGTTTGGAGTGTGACTGTTTGAGGTTGTGGACAGGTGTCTTTTATACTGATAACAAGTTCAAACAGGTGCCATTAATACAGGTAACGAGTGGAGGACAGAGGAGCCTCTTAAAGAAGAAGTTACAGGTCTGTGAGAGCCAGAAATCTTGCTTGTTTGTAGGTGACCAAATACTTATTTTCCACCATAATTTGCAAATAAATTCATTAAAAATCCTACAATGTGATTTTCTGGATTTTTTTCTTCTCAATTTGTCTGTCATAGTTGACGTGTACCTATGATGAAAATTACAGGCCTCTCTCATCTTTTTAAGTGGGAGAACTTGCACAATTGGTGGCTGACTAAATACTTTTTTTCCCCACTGTAGTTAGTTATACACAATAGCGTTTATGATACCATTAATGTGTGTAGCGCTCATGTTTAATTTAGTTGTTCTGGCAGTTTCAGTCAGCCAGGCTATTCTCTCAGGAAGAGAGTGGGGTGTGATCCCCTCTGGTCATGGCAGTTTGAGTCAGCCAGGCTGTTCTCTCAGGAAGAGAGTGGGGTGTGATCACCTCTGGTCATGGCAGTTTGAGTCAGCCAGGCTGTTCTCTCAGGAAGAGAGTGGGGTGTGATCACCTCTGGTCATGGCAGTTTGAGTCAGCCAGGCTGTTCTCTCAGGAAGAGAGTGGGGTGTGATCACCTCTGGTCATGGCAGTTTGAGTCAGCCAGGCTGTTCTCTCAGGAAGAGAGTGGGGTGTGATCACCTCTGGTCATGGCAGTTTGAGTCAGCCAGGCTGTTCTCTCAGGAAGAGAGTGGGGTGTGATCACCTCTGGTCATGGCAGGAAGAGAGTGGGGTGTGATCACCTTTGAAAGCCAGGCTGTTCTCTCAGGAAGAGAGTGGGGTGTGATTACCTTTGAAAGCCAGGTGAGGGTGTCAGACCGACCCAACTGGTCCTACTGGTTTTCAGTTTCTGTTCCTGTTTTCTCTCCCACTCCTCCCCCCCTCTCCGCCCTCAGCTCCTCCCCCCTCTCCGCCCTCAGCTCCTCCCCCCTCCCCGCCCCCAGCTCCTCCCCCCTCCCCGCTCCCAGCCCTATGTGGCTGGCTCAGTTGGTAGAGTATGGCGCTTGCAACGCTAGGGTTGTGGGTTCAATTCCCGGGGGGGGGGGGGGGCAAGTACGAAAATGTATGCACTCACTAGTGTAAGTCGCTCTGGATAAGAGCGTCTGCTAAATGAGGAGGAAGAGAGTTTGTGAATCCCTCTGGCTTTCCTCAACACTCTAAGCACTACAGTTTAATCAGCTGATATAAAACAATGTCTAAATAGGCCTATATTTTCTGAATTTGTCAGATTACAGTTTGATTTAAAAATCTATCTTCATTAAGTGGTCATAATATACGGTCAAATGTCTATCTGTAGTCTATGTCCATCGTTAGAGATCTGAAGTGGGCAGCTAGCTGGGTCATTCCTACAATGTAGTGCCTTTTCTGTCACTTCTTATTTAGTGTAAAATCTGGATTACAAAAGGCTTTAAATAAGGTCAGGTGTCCTTTACCTTAACACAAAAATATGGACACTTCTTTTTCAGTGCTCTTTTTGCCATGTCCCCGGGTGTTATTCATCAACTTCCACGAGAAACATGTCATTATTTTATAGTCCTAGTTAAATTCCCTATCATCAATAACGTTTTTTTTTCATGATTATTGTATCCGTGTGTCCCTGATATCACTGTCCACCCTGTTAGTTTATTGTAATTCTCCTTTAAGAAAACAACCCCTTTATAAACACTATTTTTCCAAGTTTCATTTACTTAGTCTGTATGTCCCACTCATACATTTCCACCCTGTTAGGCAAAATTATAGAGAAAATTTCCAAATATTAAAATATAAGTTAGAATCCTGTTCAAGTGTTAACCATTATGCTAGCTCAATCTTGCTCACTCACAGAGCTATGGCTAATTTAGGCCGTGAATGTCAACCCTGTTAGGTTCCACCCTGTTAGGATTATGCACCTAACAGGCTGGAAAATGCACCTAGAAAGATGTAGTGCCTGAGCTTAACCAAAATGTTTTTCTGAATGTCAAATGTCCTTTTTCCTGATAGAATACTTTATTTGATTTTTTTTAATATACACTTTTTTTCCCCCAAAACGTTATGAGGTCCAAAAGGAACCGCATTGTAGGAATGACCCAGCTATTAGGCTGGCAGCAGCAGCAGTGCTGAGTACTGTTAACCTGCCTGGTCTTAGAGGGATCCGTTTCAATGTAACACCAGCTCTAAGGTATAGCCACACCTACAGTGCATTCGGGAAATTGGATGGATGGGGAGCGTCGCTGTACAGCTATTTTCAAGTCTCCAGAGATGTTCAATCAGGTTCAAGTCCGGGCTCTGGCTGTGCCACTCAAGGACATTCAGAGACTTGTCCCGAAGCCACTCCTGCGTTGTCTTGGCTGTGTGCTTAGGGTTGTTGTCCTGTTGGAAGGTGAACCTTCACCCCAGTGTGAGGTCCTGAGCGATCTGTAGCAGATTTTCATGAAGGATCTCTCTGTACTTTGCTCTGTTCATCTTTCCCTTGATTCTGACTAGTCTCCCAGTCCCTGCCGCTGAAAAACATTCCTACAGCATGATGCTGCCACCACCATGCTTCACCGTAGGGATGGTGCCAGTTTTCCTCCAGACGTGACGCTTGGCATTCAGGCCAAAGAGTTCAATCTTGATTTCATCAGATCAGAGAATTGTCTTTCTCATGGTCTGAGAGTATTCTGGACATAGCTCATCCTATATAACTACTGCTGTACATACTGTATTCTGGACATAGCTCATATGGCTTTTCCTTTGCAACTCTGCCTAGAAGGTCAGCATCCCGGAGTCGCCTCTTCACTGTTGACGTTGAGACTGGTGTTTTGCGGGTACTATTTAATGAAGCTGCCAGTTGAGGACCTGTGAGGCGTCTGTTTCTCAAACTAGACACTCTAATGTATTTGTCCTCTTGCTCAGTTGTGCACCGGGGCCTCCCACTCCTCTTTCTATTCTGGTTAGAGCCAGTTTGCGCTGTTCTGTGAAGGGAGTAGTACACAGCGTTCCTGAGCATTTGGGAAGATTATTTTTATTGTAAACTTTTACTTTAATCTTCTAGTTAGAATAACTAGATTTAATCATTGTTTGTTTTGTTCTTTGAGTCATACTATTAGGTTTCTGCTTCATTACGGTAGCAATCTGCTTGATCACTCTTGATACATTCACTGAATAATACACTAACTCATTCCTTAAACTCTCAAACCACTGAGTCATTGTACGTGTGAAATCTGTTTTTAATGGCTTTCAAATCACTTGTCCTTCATTTATCTGATGTCATAAAGCACCTGAAGCAGAAGGGTTTTATTGAATCGTTAGCATTCTTTCTGGGGTGTATAACCTCGTCATCTGGCTCCTCCTCCTCTCATTTAGTTCAGTTCAGAGGTGAGAGAGAGGAGAGCTCGGACACACGCCAGTCCTCGGTTGGTTCTCTAACCAACAGCCATGCAGCATGGACCGGTCCTACATGGGCCACTGCCACTGCTTACAGTGTCTACGGGAAGCCACCTCAGTCCTATGTGGACCCGGCCTACAGTGCCTTGCAAAAGTATTCATGCCCCTTGGCGTTTTTCCTATTTTGTTGCATTACAACTTGTAATTTAAATTGATTTTTATTTGGATTTCATGTAATGGACATACACAAAATAGTCCAAATTGGTGAAGTGAAATGGAAAAAATTACTGTATTCACCCCCTTTGCTATGAAGCCCCTAAATAAGATCTGGTGCAACCAATTACCTTCAGAAGTCACATAATTAGTTAATTAAAGTCCACCTGTGTCACGTTCGTTCAAGGACGGGTCAGACCAAGGCACAGCGTGATATGCGTACATGTTTATTAACTTATCAACACAACGACAAAACAACAAACGAAACGTGAAGTCCAAGGTAGAACACACAACATACCTTACACGGAACAAGATCCCACAACTACACAGTGCCAATAGACTGCCTAAGTATGACAACGGGCGACAGCTGCCTCTGATTGGGAACCACACCGGCCAACATAGATCCACACATACTAGATTTACAACATAGAATAAACACAACACAGAATATACACACCCTGACTCAACATATACGAGTCCCCTGAGTCAGGGCGTGACAGTACCCCCCCCAAAGGTACGAACTCCGACCGCACAACCTTCACTTAACAGGGTAGGGGCCGGGTGGGCATTCCGCCTCAGAGGCGGATCCGGCTCCGGGCGAGACGACCTCTTTCTCTCCGCCTCCCTGTTGCGCCCCTGGTCCAGTCTGGACCTCGGCGCACTGCTTCCCCTCTCCTTCCTCCCACGATACGCCAGGCCCTGTCTGGACCCTGGTGTGGGAGACCCCGAACCTGGAGAGGAGCTGACGTTATGGTCTGGACTGGAGCCGCTGACCGGAGCTGGACTGGGCACCGGTGGAGCGGACTGCTCTGGCTCCGGAGTGGAGCCGCTGACCGGAGCTGGACTGGACCCCGGTGGAGCGGACTCCTCTGGCTCCGGAGTGGAGCCGCTGACCGGAGCTGGACTGGACCCGGTGGAGCGGACTGCTCTGGCTCCGGAGTGGAGCAGCTGACCGGAGCTGGATCAGGCACCGGTGGAGCGGACTGCTCTGGCTCCGGAGTGGAGCCGCTGACCGGAGCTGGATTGGACCCCGGTGGAGCGGACTCCTCTGGCTCCGGAGTGGAGCCGCTGACCGGAGCTGGACTGGACCCCGGTGGAGCGGACTGCTCTGGCTCCGGAGTGGAGCCGCTGACCGGAGCTGGACTGGACCCCGGTGGAGCGGACTCCTCTGGCTCCGGAGTGGAGCCGCTGACCGGAGCTGGACTAGACCCCGGTGGAGCGGACTGCTCTGGCTCCGGAGTGGAGCAGCTGACCAGAGCTGGATCAGGCACCGGTGGAGCGGACTGCTCTGGCTCCGGAGTGGAGCCGCTGACCGGAGCTGGACTGGACCCCGGTGGAGCGGACTGCTCTGGCTCCGGAGTGGAGCCGCTGACCGGTGCCGGACCAGGCACCGGTGGAACGGGCAGGGCCGTGCCGGACTGGACACAGGCCGGGCTGACTTGCGACGCGCACCACTGGTTTGGTGCGAGGAGCAGGCCGGGCCAGACTGGCGACGCGCACCACTGGCTTGGTGCGAGGAGCAGGAACAGGCCGGGCCGGACTGGCGACGCGCACCACTGGCTTGGTGCGAGGAGCAGGAACAGGCCATACCGGACTGGGAACACGCACCACTAGCTTGGTGCGAGGAGCAGGAACGGGCCGGGCCGGACTGGGAACACGCACCACTGGCTTGGTGCGAGCAGCAGGAACGGGCTGGACCGGACTGGTGACACGCACCACTGACTTGGTGCGAGGAGTAGGACTGTGTCCCTTTATTAACCCCCCCTCCTTCTGCTGCCTAACCAGCTCCTCTCTCCGTGCCTCCACTATTTCCTTCTCCCTTTGAGCCTCCTGTAGCGCCTCCCTATGACCGGATAACTCCTGCTCCCGCCTCCTCTCCTAACCTGCAGATCTGCCCTTCCACGGACTCCTGCTGCCTCGTCGTCCACCCCGTGTGCCCCCCCCAAACATTTTCTTGGGGTTGCCTCTCGGGTCTCCGTCGTCGGCACTGTTTGTGCCGTTTCTCCTCTCCTACCTGGGCATCTACCTTCATCGCCTCCCAATAACGGACGGCCTCCTCCTCTGTAATTCTGTCACGTTCGGTCAAGGACGGGTCAGACCAAGGCGCAGCGTGATATGCGTACATGTTTATTAACTTATCAACACAACGACAAAACAACAAACGAAACGTGAAGTCCAAGGTAGAACACACAACATACCTTACACGGAACAAGATCCCACAACTACACAGTGCCAATAGACTGCCTAAGTATGACAACGAGCGACAGCTGCCTCTGATTGGGAACCACACCGGCCAACATAGATCCACACATACTAGATGGACAACATAGAATAAACACAACACAGAATATACACACCCTGACTCAACATATACGAGTCCCCTGAGTCAGGGCGTGACAACCTGTGTGAAATCTAAGTGTCACATGATCTGTCACATGATCTCAGTATATATACACCTGTTCTGAAAGACCCCAGAGTCTGCAACACCACTAAGCAAGGGGCACGACCAAGCACCACCATGAAGACCAAGGAGCTCTCCAAACAGGTCAGGGACAAAGTTGTGGAGAAGTACAGATCAGGGTTGGGTTATAATAAATATCTGAAACTTTGAACATCCCACGGAGCACCATTAAATCCATTATAAAAAAATTGAAAGAATATGGCACCACAACAAACCTGCCAAGAGAGGGCCGCCCACCAAAACTCACAGACCAGGCAAGGAAGGCATTAATCAGAGAGGCAACAAAGAGACCAAAGATAACCCTGAAGGAGCTGCAAAGCTCCACAGCGGAGAATGGAGTATCTGTCCATAGGACCACTTTAAGCCATACACTCCACAGAGCTGGGCTTTACTGAAGAGTGGCAAGAAAAAAGCCATTGCTTAAAGAAAAAAATAAGCAAACACATTTGGTGTTCGCCAAAAGGAATGTGGGAGACTCCCCAAACATATGGAAGGAGGTACTCTGGTCAGATGAGATGAAAATTTAGCTTTTTGGCCATCAAGGAAAACGCTATGTCTGGCACAAACTCAACACCTCTCATCACCCCGAGAACACCATCCCCACAGTGAAGCATGGTGGTGGCAGCATCATGCTGTGGGGATGATTTTCATCGGCAGGGACTGGGAAACTGGTCAGAAATAAAGGAATGATGGATGGCGCTAAATACAGGGAAATTCTTGAGGGAAACCTGTTTCAGTCTTCCAGAGATTTGAGACTGGGACAGAGGTTCACCTTCCAGCAGGACAATGACCCTAAGCATACTGCTAAAGCAACACTTGAGTGGTTTAAGGGGAAACATTTAAATTTCTTGGAATGGCCTAGTCAAAGCCCAGACTTCAATCCAATTGAGAATCTGTGGTATGACTTAAAGATTGCTGTACACCAGCGGAACCCATCCAACTTGAAGGAGCTGGAGTAGTTTTGCCTTGAAGAATGGGCAAAAATCCCAGTGGCTAGATGTGCCAAGCTTATAGAGACATACCCCAAGAGACTTGCAGCTGTAATTGCTGCAAAAGGTGGCTCTACAAAGTATTGACTTTGGGGGGGGGGGGTGAATTGTTATGCACGCTCAAGTTTTCTTCTTTTTTTTTCTTGTTTGTTTCACAAGAAAAAATATTTTGCATCTTCAAAGTGGTAAGCATGTTGTGTAAATCAAATGATACAAACCCCTAAATTTTTTTATTTTAATTCCAGGTTGTAAGGCAACAAAATAGGAAAAATGCCAAGGGGGGTGAATACTTTCGCAAGCCACTGTATGATGAGAAAGCAGCCAAGTCGTACATGGGCTCGCCCACACAACGCCATACACATGGTCTGCGGTTGTGAAGCCAGTTGGACGTACTGCCAAATTCTCTAAAATGACATTGGCTTATGGTAGAGAAATTAACATTCAATTATCTGGCAACAGCTCTGGTGGACATTCCTGAAGTCAACATGCCAATTGCACGCTCCCTCAAAACTTGAGACATCCGTGGTATTGTGTTGTGGGACAAAGCTGCACATTTTAGAGTGGCCTTTTATTGTCCCTAGCACAAGGTGCACCTGTGTAATGATCATAATGTTTAATCAGCTTCTTGATATGCCACACCTGTCATGTGGATGGATTATCTTGGCAAAGGAGAAATGCTCACTAACAGTGATGTGAACATATTTGTGCACAAAATTTTAGATAGATACGCTTTTTGTGCATATGAAAAATTTCTGGGATCTTTCAGCTCATGAAACATGGGACCAACACTTTACATGTTGCATTTATATTTTTGTTCAGTGTAAATCTTTTGAAGATTTGAAAATGAGGAGGAAATACTTGTTACCATTACTACAGGTTTATCTCTGATCATCCTGACTAAGAACCAGTCATTACTACAGGTTTATCTCTGATCATCATGATGTCAGAGAATGGTTTATTCTCAACCAGTTCCTGTCCTCTCTCGTGGAGTATTGGTTTTAGAATAATGGGTTTAGAATTTTGTGTTTAGAAGGTTGGGTATCTTTTGTTTTCAGTGGAAATGTACCTGAACGCAACAGGCCAAACCAGTCTGGTCCTGACTAACTCACACACACACACACACACACACACACACACACACACACACACACACACACACACACCATGATGCAAATCTATCTAGCCAGATAGTATCATGTCAGGGAAGACAGAAAGGAATGACTACAGAGCTCACAACTCCTGAGGCAACAGATGCAGACAGAACACACTGCTGCTACTCTGTTAAGTATTTATGCATAGTCACTTTAACTCTACCCACATGTACATATTACTTCAACTACCTCAACTAGCCGGTGCCCCCGCACGTTGACTCTGCACCGGTAACCCCCTGTATATATAGCCTCCCTACTGTTATTTTATTTTACTTCTGCTCTTTTTTTCTCAACACTATTTTTGTTGTTGTTTTATTTTACCTTTTTATTAAAAAAATAAATGCACTGTTGGTTAAGGGCTGTAAGTAAGCATTTGCACCTGTTGTATTCGGCGCATGTGGCCAATAACGTTTGATTTGATTTGATTTGATACCCACAACCAGAGTACAGAGGTAGGAGTAGAGGAAGAGGAAGCTGGGGTAATAGATGTGTAATTCAGGAAGTTAATTGAAACTTAATTCATGAATTGTATTCAAATACAAACTGTGTAGTTGTAAACTTTTCAAATCTGAGGTGCTGAAGTGTTTTGTTTTGGGTCAGCAGACTCCTCCCCTAAAACTCTATCAGTCAATAAGATCAGTCGTTTTCCCAGAATCCCTTGTAAAACAGGATCCAGTCAGGAGATTAAACTGAGCCCTGTGAATAGACGGTGTGTGTCAGCCAGCCAGCTATACACACACACACAGACATACACACACGCACATACACACAATCACAGACATACACACACGCACATACACACACACACACACATATACACACACACCTCAAGATGGCTCCGTACTGGATGGCCTCCATTTCAATCTCTGACCCAACTTTGCTATTTTATTATTATTTTTGTTGTTTATTTTTACTTTATTGTCACAAAATATATCCGCTATTATTTCTTACAACCGACAAGAACTCTTGAACATCAGATCGGCAGTTACTCAGTTACCCAATTCCGGCTTCTACTTCGACTCATCTGTCCTTGTCACGGTTTCGATTACTACCGGAGATTTATCCGGGGTTTTGGACAGGTGGCAGCTCCCATAACGTCTCTTCTGAAGGGGGGTCCGGCGCGCTTGCAGTGGTCTGCTGAGGCGGACAGGGTGCTGGCGCATCCGGACCCCGCTTTACCATTTCAGGTAGAGGTGGACGCGTCAGAGGCCGGTATTGAGGCCGTACTATCGCAACGGTCCGGCACGCCACCTAAACTCCGCCCCTGTGCTTTTTACTCCAAGAAGCTCAGCCCAGCGGAGCGAAATTATGACGTAGGGGACAGGGAGCTGTTAGCCATGGTACAGGCCCTAAAGGTGTGGAGGCATTGGCTTGAGGGGGCTCAACACCCTTTTCTCATTTTGATTGACCACCGTAACCTGGAGTACATCCGGGCAGCTAGGAGATTGAACCCTCGTCAGGCTCGGTGGAACATGTTTCTAGCCCGGTTCGTATTTAAAATCACGTACATCCCTGGGTCCCAGAACGGTAAGGCAGACGCTCTGTCCCGGCGGTATGACACAGAGGAGAGGTCCATTGAGCCTGAGTCATGTCTGGTGGGACCGGTAGTGTGGGAGGTCAATACGGAAATCGAGCGGGCGTTGCGTACCGACCCTAGTCCTCCACAGTGTCCTGTGGGTCGGACGTACGTTCCGCTCGAGGTTCGGGATCGACTGATTTATTGGGCTCACACGTCCCCCTCCTCTGGACATCCAGGTATTGGCCGGACAGTGCACTGCCTTAGCGCTAGGTACTGGTGGCCAACGTTAGCCAGGGATGTGAGGGTTTATGTCTCCTCCTGCTCAGTGTGCGCCCAGTGTAAGGCGCCTAGACACCTGCCCAGGGGGAAGTTACAACCCCTGCCCGTTCCACAACGACCCTGGTCTCACCTCTCGGTGGATTTCGTTACAGACCTTCCCCCTCTCAGGGGAATACCACTATACTGGTCGTTGTGGATCGGTTCTCTAAGGCCTGTCGTCTCCTCCCAATGCCGGGTCTCCCTACTGCCCTACAGACCGCTGAGGCACTATTCACCCACGTCTTTCGGCACTACGGGGTACCTGAGGATATAGTGTCTGATCGAGGTCCCCAGTTCACCTCCAGAGTCTGGAGGGCGTTCATGGAGCGCTTGGGGGTCTCGGTGAGCCTTACCTCGGGGTACCACCCGGAGAGCAATGGGCAGGTAGAACGAGTGAACCAGGATGTGGGTAGGTTTCTGAGATCGTATTGCCAGGGCCGGCCGGAGGAGTGGGCGAGGTATATCCCCTGGGCAGAGATGGCACAGAACTCTCTCCGCCACTCCTCCACCAACCTAACCCCTTTCCAATGTGTGTTAGGGTACCAGCCGGTTCTGGCACCATGGCATCAGAGCCAGATCGAGGCCCCTGCGGTGGATGAGTGGGTGCGCCGCTCGGAGGAGACGTGGAACGCTGCACACGTCCATCTGCAGCGGGCCATCCGTCGACAAAAGGCGAGCGCCGATCTCCACCGCAGTGAGGGTCCGGTGTACGCACCTGGAGATCGAGTCTGGCTCTCGACCAGAAACCTGCCCCTCCGCCTGCCCTGCCGGAAGCTGGGTCGGCGGTTTGTGGGGCCTTTTAAAGTCCTGAGGAGACTGAACGAGGTGTGTTACAGGTTACAACTGCCTATTGATTATCACGTTAACCCCTCATTCCATGTGTCTCTTCTCAGGCCGGTGGTAGCTGGTCCACTCCAGGACTGTGAGATTGGAGAGACTCCTCCGCCCCCACTGGACATCGAGGGGGCTCCGGCGTACACAGTTCGGTCCATCTTGGATTCGAGACGTCGGATGGGGGGTCTCCAATATCTCGTGGAGTGGGAGGGGTACGGCCCGGAGGAACGGTGCTGGGTGCCGAGGAGGGACATCTTAGACCCGTCTCTCCTGACTGAGTTCCACCGTGGTCATCCCACGCGCCCTGCTCCGCGTCCTCCTGGTCGTCCCCGAGGCCGGGGTCGGCGCACGGCTGGAGCCGCGCGTCAAGGGGGGGGTACTGTCACGGTTTCGGCCGAGGCTGCTCCTCCTCCTTGCTCGGGCAGGCTTCGGCGGTCGTCGTCCCCGGAGTACTAGCTGCCACCGTTGTATGTTATCGATGTTTGTTTGGTTTTGTCTTCTTTGTACAGTGGGGAGAACAAGTATTTGATACACTGCCAATTTTGCAGGTTTTCCTACTTACAAAGCATGTAGAGGTCTGTAATTTTTATCATAGGTACACTTGAACTGTGAGAGACGGAATCTAAAACAAAAATTCAGAAAATCACATTGTATGATTTTTAAGTAATTCATTTGCATTTTATTGCATGACATAAGTATTTGATACATCAGAAAAGCAGAACTTAATATTTGGTACAGAAACCTTTGTTTGCAATTACAGAGATCATACGTTTCCTGTAGGTCTTGACCAGGTTTGCACACACTGCAGCAAGGATTTTGGCCCACTCCTCCATACAGACCTTCTCTAGATCCTTCAGGTTTCGAGGCTGTCACTGAGCAATACAGACTTTCAGCTCCCTCCAAAGATTTTCTATTGGGTTCAGGTCTGGAGACTGGATAGGCCACTCCAGGACCTTGAGATGCTTCTTACGGAGCCACTCCTTAGTTGCCCTGGATGTGTGTTTCGGGTCGTTGTCATGCTGGAAGACCCAGCCACGACCCATCTTCAATGCTCTTACTGAGGGAAGTAGGTTGTTGGCCAAGATCTCGCGATACATGGCCCCATCCATCCTCCCCTCAATACGGTGCAGTCGTCCTGTCCCCTTTGCAGAAAAGCATCCCCAAAGAATGATGTTTCCACCTCCATGCTTCACGGTTGGGATGGTGTTCTTGGGGTTGTACTCATCCTTCTTCTTCCTCCAAACATGGCGAGTGGAGTTTAGACCAAAAAGCTCTATTTTTGTCTCATCAGACCATATGACCTTCTCCCATTCCTCCTCTGGATCATCCAGATGGTCATTGGAAAACTTCAGACGGGCCTGGACATGCGCTGGCTTGAGCAGGGGGACCTTGCGTGCGCTGCAGGATTTTAATCCATGACGGTGTGGTGCGTTACTAATGGTTTTCTTTGAGACTGTGGTCCCAGCTCTCTTCAGGTCATTGACCAGGTCCTGCCGTGTAGTTCTGGGCTGATCCCTCACCTTCGTCATGATCATTGATGCCCCACGAGGTGAGATCTTGCATGGAGCCCCAAACCGAGGGTGATTGACCGTCATCTTGAACTTCTTCCATTTTCTAATAATTGCGCCAACAGTTGTTGCCTTCTCACCAAGCTGCTTGCCTATTGTCCTGTAGCCCATCCCAGCCTTGTGCAGGTCTACAATTTTATCCCTGATGTCCTTACACAGCTCTCTGGTTTTGGCCATTGTGGAGAGGTTGGAGTCTGTTTGATTGAGTGTGTGGACAGGTGTCTTTTATACAGGTAACGAGTTCAAACAGGTGCAGTTAATACAGGTAATGAGTGGAGAACAGGAGGGCTTCTTAAAGAAAAACTAACAGGTCTGTGAGAGCCGGAATTCTTACTGGTTGGTAGGTGATCAAATACTTATGTCATGCAATAAAATGCAAATGTATTACTTAAAAATCATACAATGTGATTTTCTGGATTTTTGTTTTAGATTCCGTCTCTCACAGTTGAAGTGTACCTATGATAAAAATTACAGACCTCTACATGCTTTGTAAGTAGGAAAACCTGCAAAATCGGCAGTGTATCAAATACTTGTTCTCCCCACTGTACACCTGTTTCCTTTTAGTGTTAATTATGTCTCCTATAAGTTTCTCGTTTTGTTAGTTGTGTGTTGTGTGTAATTGTTCCGCCTGTCTTTTGGTGCTGCTCGTTTTTGCTATTTGTATGTTCAGGACAGTCGCACTGTATTTCGTGCGCTATAGTATTTAGGTGTTTTACGCACTGCTGCGTAATCATTCGCCTCCTGATTAGTTGAGGCCCAGTGTTATTATTTTTTCGTTTAGTAAAGTCTGTGTCCTGCGTTTGACTCCTACACCACATCCACATCAGCCGTTCTGACAGTCCTGGGCTCTCTATAATTCTAACCCAATGTTCCGGCTACCCAAGAGGATAAGCCGGTGTTACAGAGGCAAGAGAAGGGGGATCCTGGTGAAATTAAGGCGAAGGGAAAACCGGCCACCTCTTCCCTCCATTCTCCTGGCTAATGTACTGTCACTTGATAATAAGATGGATGACCTCTGATCGCGGATTTGCTACCAAAGGGACTCTCGGAACTGCAATATTGTCTTTGCTTTTCAGAAACATGGCTCTCGGACAAGATACCCCCCCACGGCTATCCAACTCGATGGATTCTCCATTCACCGGGCGGACAGGACAGTGGAGTCGGGGAAACCGAGGGGGGGAGGGGTTTGCCTCTTCACCAACTCCAACTGGTGTGCTAATTCCA
This sequence comes from Coregonus lavaretus, assembly GCF_964263955.1. Classification (NCBI taxonomy): domain Eukaryota; kingdom Metazoa; phylum Chordata; class Actinopteri; order Salmoniformes; family Salmonidae; genus Coregonus; species Coregonus lavaretus. Next base: position 108,806 of record NW_028166048.1, read on the forward strand.
GCGCGGTGGAAGTGTCTACCCACTGCTCACCCGTCTTGGAATACCTGATGGTCAAATGCAGACCCTTCTACCTCCCGAGGGAGTTTTCAGCTGTTATCGTGACTGCTGTAGACATTCCACCACAAGACAATAAATAGAACAAGCTGGTACTTAACGAACTGTACGAGGCTATAAACAAGCAGGAAAACTTAACGAACTGTACGAGGCTATAAACAAGCAGGAAACCTTAACGAACTGTACGAGGCTATAAACAAGCAGGAAACCTTAACGAACTGTACGAGGCTATAAACATCCAGAGGCTGCTTTTTTGGTTGCCTGTGATTTTAATTCTGCGTCATTAAGTCACGTGACGCCCAACTTCCATCAACACGTCTCCAATCAATCTTCTACCCACAAGCCCCTCCCTCAAAGCAGATCATGACTCCGTACTGTAACAGGAAGTACCCGTGACTCTCTCCGTTGAGAAATGGTCACCAATGGACTGCTTTGCTAGCGCTGATGGGAATATGTTTCGAGACTCCGCTGATAACACCGACGAGCTAACCACCTCCGTCACCGGCTTCGTTAGGAAAAGCATCGGCGACGTTGTCCCCACGGTGATGGTTTGCTGCTTCCCCAATAAAAAGCCCTGGGTTAACACCGAAGTTGGCGCTAAACTAAAGAGCAGAGCTACCACACAGAGAGCTATCGTAGACAACCCTGATGCTACGGCCGAAGACAGGATCAAGTACAAGAAGTCCCGCTATGACCTCTGCAGAGTCATCAAATGGGCAAAAGGACAATATAGGAATCAGGTGGAATCATATTACACAGGCTCCAACGCCCGCCGGGGGCTACAGTCCATTACGAAGTCGCAAAGAAGGTGCGACAGTGCCTCTTCTCCCGCTCAGGAGGTCTGAAAAAGTTTGGCATGGGCCCTCAAATCCTCAAAAAGTTCTACAGCTGTACCACTGAGAGCATATTGACCGGCTGCATCACTGCTTGGTATGGCAACAGCACCGCCCTCTATCGCATGGCGCTACAGAGGGTGGTGCGGACAGACCAGAACCTCACTGGGGCCGAGCTCCATGTCATCCAGGACCTCTGTATCAGGCGGTGTGAAATGAAGGCCTGGAGAATCGTCAAAGACTCCAACCACCCAAGCCATGGACTATTTTCTCTGCTGCCGCACGGCAGGCGGTACCGGTGCATCACGTCTGACACCAACAGGCTCTAGAACAGCTTCTACCCCCAAGACATAAGACTGATAAATAGACAAAATAATAAACAAAATAGCTACACAGACGATCTGAGTTATACCTTGTATCTTCGTATTGGTGGGGGTGTATAAGGACACACTCACAAGGCCCTACACACTCACACACACTGTCACTCCAACACACACTCACTCACACATAATATACACACCCGCGCACCCACTCACATACAAGCTGATGCTACTCTGTTTATCGTATATATATTCTGTTGCCTAGTAACCTTACCCCTATACATATCTACCTCCATCACTCCAGTATCCCTGTCCCCTTACCCCTATACATATCTACCTCCATCACTCCAGTATCCCTGTCTCCTTACCCCTATACATATCTACCTCCATCACTCCAGTATCCCTGTCCCCTTACCCCTATACATATCTACCTCCATCACTCCAGTATCCCTGTCCCCTTACCCCTATACATATCTACCTCCATCACTCCAGTATCCCTGTTCCCTTACCCCTATACATATCTACCTCCATCACTCCAGTATCCCTGTCCCCTTACCCCTATACATATCTACCTCCATCACTCCAGTATCCCTGTCCCCTTACCCCTATACATATCTACCTCCATCACTCCAGTATCCCTGTCCCCTTACCCCTATACATATCTACCTCCATCACTCCACTATCCCTGTCCCCTTACCCCTATACATATCTACCTCCATCACTCCAGTATCCCTGTCTCCTTACCCCTATACATATCTACCTCCATCACTCCAGTATCCCTGTCTCCTTACCCCTATACATATCTACCTCCATCACTCCAGTATCCCTGTCTCCTTAGCCCTATACATATCTACCTCCATCACTCCAGTATCCCTGTCCCCTTACCCCTATACATATCTACCTCCATCACTCCAGTATCCCTGTCCCCTTACCCCTATACATATCTACCTCCATCACTCCAGTATCCCTGTCCCCTTACCCCTATACATATCTACCTCCATCACTCCAGTATCCCTGTCCCCTTACCCCTATACATATCTACCTCCATCACTCCAGTATCCCTGTCTCCTTACCCCTATACATATCTACCTCCATCACTCCAGTATCCCTGTCTCCTTACCCCTATACATATCTACCTCCATCACTCCAGTATCCCTGTCTCCTTACCCCTATACATATCTACCTCCATCACTCCAGTATCCCTGTCCCCTTACCCCTATACATATCTACCTCCATCACTCCAGTATCCCTGTCCCCTTACCCCTATACATATCTACCTCCATCACTCCAGTATCCCTGTCTCCTTAACCTATACATATCTACCTCCATCACTCCAGTATCCCTGTCCCCTTACCCCTATACATATCTACCTCCATCACTCCAGTATCCCTGTCTCCTTACCCCTATACATATCTACCTCCATCACTCCAGTATCCCTGTCTCCTTACCCCTATACATATCTACCTCCATCACTCCAGTATCCCTGTCTCCTTACCCCTATACATATCTACCTCCATCACTCCAGTATCCCTGTCCCCTTACCCCTATACATATCTACCTCCATCACTCCAGTATCCCTGCACATGTTACTATGGCATTGGATCTGACTTTTTAAATATTTCCTGTAAATAGTATACTAACTTACTTTGTATATTTCATATTCTTGTTTCTGGTGTGTTTTTTTTCTAGTAATACGTTGTTATTGATTATTGCATTGTTGAGTTTTGAGTTTGCAAGAAAGGCATTTCACTGTACTTGTGCATGTGACATTAAAACTTGAAACGCGCACACACACACACACACACACACACACACACACACACACACACACACACACACACACACACACACACCTCTTTCTCCTCCTATAGCTTCCAGACCTGCTGTTACAATAAAACAACACCTCCTGTAACCAGGGATTCTGTCTCCTAGCAACAGACCAAGTCCCCTCCCATTCACCTGTCCTGACCAGGGGAAGAGAGAGAGGGAGGAGGCTTTACCGGGGGCCTACCTCTCACCAGTACGCCTTTCACCTATCAGCTCCTCTCATCTTCCAAAGGGATGCAAAACCTCTCCGGAGAGGAAGGAGGGAAGCAGCTGCTCACTGTAGTCAGATCCTACTGCGACTTCCCTCAGCCTGTGGACTAGGTGGGTTAGTTAGATCCTACTGCGACTTCCCTCAGCCTGTGGACTAGGTGGGTTAGTTAGATCCTACTGCGACTCCCCTCAGCCTGTGGACTAGGTGGGTTAGTTAGATCCTACTGCGACTCCCCTTAGCCTGTGGACTAGGTGGGTTAGTTAGATCCTACTGCGACTTCCCTCAGCCTGTGGACTAGGTGGGTTAGTTAGATCCTACTGCGACTTCCCTCAGCCTGTGGACTAGGTGGGTTAGTTAGATCCTACTGCGACTCCCCTCAGCCTGTGGACTAGGTGGGTTAGTTAGATCCTACTGCGACTTCCCTCAGCCTGTGGACTAGGTGGGTTAGTTAGATCCTACTGCGACTCCCCTCAGCCTGTGGACTAGGTGGGTTAGTTAGATCCTACTGCTACTCCCCTGTGGACTATTAGGTCTAGGTGGGTTGGGAAGGACAGGGTGAGACTATGGCCAACTCAGCTCTGGAGATCGTTGGCTTGTTGCTGTCTCTCATCGGTCTGATCGGGACTGCTGCCAGCACGGGGATGCCCATGTGGCGCGTGACGGCCTTCATCGGAGAGAACATCATCGTCTTCGAGACGCGCTACGAGGGTCTGTGGATGAACTGCTTCAGACAGGCCAACATCAGGATGCAGTGTAAGGTGTACGACTCCCTCCTGGCTCTGCCTCCAGACCTGCAGGCGGCCAGGGGTCTGATGTGCTGTGCCTTGGCCCTGGGAGGGGTAGGGCTGCTCATCTCTCTCCTGGGGTTACAGTGCACCGCCTGCATCCAGGACAACGACCGGGCCAAACGCACGGTGCTCATCATCGCCGGCAGCATGATCCTCGGGGCCTGCGTCTGCGTCATCATCCCAGTCTCCTGGACGGGTCACGCCATCATCCGTGACTTCTACAACCCCCTGCTGATCGATGCCCAGCGCAGGGAGCTGGGAGAGGCTCTCTACATCGGATGGGTCTCCTCTGCCTTCCTCTTCGCCGGCGGCTGCATGTTCTGCTGCTGTAACATCAAAGAGGATAGAAGGCCAGACAGGTATATGTACTCCAGGAACAGCCCTAGTCAATACACGTCTTACCCCCCTCAGCCACCGTACCAGCCACAGCCTCAACAACTACTGCAGCCCCAGTCTCTAGAGAGGCAGCCGTCCAATCACAGCTACCCCGGCTCCAACCACTACCCCTCCAGGTACCCCTCGGTACGCAGCGCTGAGGCTTACCTCTGAACGTTGAGACTAAGGGAGGGAAAGGGACTGGGTGTGAGGAACTGCAACGGACCTGACTGAGATGTGTTCTTATGGGTTTGAAAGAAGCATTTCATTTGTTTAAAAAAAATTACATTTCAGCTTGAGTAAGATACTAAATGACTTAACTGTGACAAAGAGAGAATTTGGAGGAACACTTAATCGTAAAAAATTATCAAGATGCATTTCAGTTGAGAAAAAAACGTGTCTATTGGATTTGTTTGTAAGAAAGCTGTTTAAATATATTAAATACACTTATAGTCGATGAACTGTGAACTCAGGAGAGGACTTTGAGTGACCCTTAATCCAAATAATTATCCTTTGTTTCAAGTTTTTATATGCTCATATTGTACTTTGTATTGGTGGGGTGCATAAGGACACGTTTTTATAATGACGTCCCTTAAGATGATTTGTGTTAATATATAAATATAATATAAATATTACACACCTTGGTGTTGATGTTGTGGTGTGCGCTGTGCAGTGAATTTAGGTAATTACACATAATAGCATAATATACACATGTAGCTTTTATCATTTTACGTCCCAAATGGCACCCTATTCCCTATATAGTACACTACTTTTGATCAGGGCCCATAGGATTCTGGTCAAAAGTATTGCACTATATTGGGAATAGGGTGCCATTGCTTTTTAAAATGATAAAAGCTACATGTTATGTAACACCTACTGTAACTAAGGGGATATTACAGTGAGGGAAAATAGTATTTGATCCCCTGCTGATTTTGTACGTTTGCCCACTGAAAAAGACATGATCAGTCTATAATTTTAATGTAGGTTTATTTGAACAGTGAGAGACAGAATAACAACAACAAAATCCAGAAAAACGCATGTCAAAAATGTTATAAATTGATTTGCATTTTAATGAGGGAAATAAGTATTTGACCCCTCTGCAAAACATGACTTAGTACTTGGTGGCAAAACCCTTGTTGGCAATCACAGAGGACAGACGTTTCTTGTAGTTGGCCACCAGGTTTGCACACATCTCAGGAGGGATTTTGTCCCACTCCTCTTTGCAGATCTTCTCCAAGTCATTAAGGTTTCGAGGCTGACGTTTGGTAACTCGAACCTTCAGCTCCCTCCACATATTTTCTATGGGATTAAGGTCTGGAGACTGGCTAGGCCACTCCAGGACCTTAATGTGCTTCTTCTTGAGCCTCTCCTTTGTTGCCTTGGTCGTGTGTTTTGGGTCATTGTCATGCTGGAATACCCTCCACGACCCATTTTCAATGCACTGGCTGAGGGAAGGAGGTTCTCACCCAAGATTTGACAGTACATGGCCCCGTCCATCGTCCCTTTGATGCTGTGAAGTTGTCCTGTCCCCTTAGCAGAAAAACACCCCCAAAGCATAATGTTTCCACCTCCATGTTTGACGGTGGGGATGGTGTTCTTGGGGTCATAGGCAGCATTTCTCCTCCTCCAAACACGGCGAGTTGAGTTGATGCCAAAGAGCTCGATCATTGCAACTCCACAAGGTGAGATCTTGCATGGAGCCCCAGGCCGAGGGAGATTGACAAGTCTTTTGTGTTTCATCCATTTGTGAATAATCGCACCAACTGTTGTCACCTTCTCACCAAGCTGCTTGGCGATGGTCTTGTAGCCCATTCAAGCCTTGTGTAGGTCTACAATATTGTCCCTGACATCCTTGGAGAGCTTTTTGGTCTTGGCCATGGTGGAGAGTTTGGAATCTGTTTGATTGATTGCTTCTGTGGACAGGTGTCTTTTATACAGGTAACAAGCTGAGATTAGGAGCACTCCCTTTAAGAGTGTGCTCCTAATCTCAGCTTGTTACCTGTACAAAAGACGTCTGGGAGCCAGAAATCTTTCTGATTGAGAGGGGGTCAAATACTTATTTCCCTCATTAAAATGCAAATCAATTTATAAAAATTTTTGTCATCCGTTTTTCTTGATTTTTTTGTTGTTATTCTGTCTCTCACTGTTCAAATAAACCTACATTAAAATTATAGACTGATCATTTCTTTGTCAGTGGGCAAACGTACAAAATCAGCAGGGGATCAAATACTTTTTTCCCCTCACTGTATATGTAATAACCTAAATTCACTGCACAGAGCACACAACAACATCAACACCAATATATATATTCACACAAATAATCTTAAGGGACGTGATAGAATAATTATTCATGACTAATTATTACACCCTGAAATTGTGTGAAATGTGTTAGAATGTGTGAGTGTAGGACCAGTAAAGATGATGACATTGTGTTACTATTTAGCAATGTGAGTAAGAGTTAGGCCAGACAACAAAGGACAAGGAGAACTGTCTCCAGGCAACTGAGAAACCAAGGTAACTGAGGAATTTAGGGAGGAGAGAAACTGTTAGGCTTGGAAAAGAGTATGAAATATGGTGCAGGATATTATGAGGACGGCGATAACTAAGGAATGCAGCCTATGATAAGAACGTGTGTGTGTGTGTGTGTGTGTATGTGTGTGTGTGTGTGTGTGTGTGTGTGACCTGATGTTCAGGAGGAGAGCAGAGGAAAACATGAGCTAAACCCAGGTACAGTGGAAAAATACAGCCGCCTACAGAGGGGTGGGATTATTGTATGACGTGTGTGTATAAAAGATGGACTCTGAAATTGTGATAACAGAATTCTCAATGAATAAAGATCCCTGACTATTGCAACTGGGAGCTCTGTCCGTTTCTTGATCCAAAAGCCTTACAACCTTTTGGGAGACGCACAGAGACACTGAAATAGTTAGTTAATAAATTATCTTAACAGGACGTCATTATAAAAACGTGTCCTTATGCACCCCACCAATACAAAGTACAATATGAGCATATAGAAACTTGAAACAAAGGATAGTTATTTGGATTAAGGGTCACTCAAAGTCCTCTCCTGAGTTCACTGTAACTAAGGGGATATTATGTGTAATTACCTGAATTCACTGCAAAAAAAAATCTTATTTTCACCCCTAAAGTATCTGTTTGGACAAAAGCATCTCCCGTTGTAAGATATGTAGCTGACTGTGTGCTGTAAATAGACATATGCTGTTGTGTTTTGAAGAGGAGCAGCACAGAGCTGGTTTTGTTCCATTGGCCACCATCATTACACTATTCTCTGGGGCCTTTGTTGACATTCTAACTCCATTGGCCACCATCATTCGACTACTCCCTGGGTCCTGTGTACCTTGGGAGGTACCTGAAACACCACTAGGGTGGAACAGAGCACGTGACTTCAAAACAAAACAGAGCAGAACAGAAACAACTAGAATGGGGTCAGGATTTGCAAGTCACTTTGGATAAAGTAAACAAAGTAATCTTAAGTCAAAAGTTGTTTAATTTCAATTAAAATTGAGATTAGTCTTTCAGCTTCTGGAATATAAACAGGCTTTTGCTGAATTATTATTATTGATGTTTCATCATGTATATAAAAGGGAATACCCTTCTGAAGCAATTTAAGACTTTTGTTTGATTTACACATTGCCGATTTAAATGAGACAATGATAACCTCATGTAGTCCTCCTGTCTTATTATTACAATAGAGAGACTGGTGGAACATAAGAACAGATGTGTTGTGTTGAAACCTTTCTTCGCAGCTTTCTGTTTCACTGTGAAGTGAAAACTACAGAGTGGTGGTGAGATAAATAGCCTGTAGTCTCCCTAACAACGTTCCAGCCTGTAGTCTCCCTAACAACGTTCCAGCCTGTAGTCTCCCTAACAACGTTCCAGCCTGTAGTCTCCCTAACAACGTTCCAGCCTGTAGTCTCCCTAACAACATTCCAGCCTGTAGTCTCCCTAACAACGTTCCAGCCTGTAGTCTCCCTAACAACGTTCCAGCCTGTAGTCTCCCTAACAACGTTCCAGCCTGTAGTCTCCCTAACAACGTTCCAGCCTGTAGTCTCCCTAACAACGTTCCAGCCTGTAGTCTCCCTAACAACGTTCCAGCCTGTAGTCTCCCTAACAACGTTCCAGCCTGTAGTCTCCCTAACAACGTTCCAGCCTGTAGTCTCCCTAACAACGTTCCAGCCTGTAGTCTCCCTAACAACGTTCCAGCATAGCTACAGGAAACTGTTCAGCTGCCACAGATAAAGGGGAAGGGGGTTAGTTAACAGTATATTTGGCTCTGCTAAAGCTCTGCAAATATGGTTGAATGCCCCCCAAAAAAAAACGGTTGTGCAAACATTTTTGTGCAGACAAACTCTGCACAAAACCGCATCTGTCGAATCACAGCTGTTGTGTGAAATGTTTTGTGTGAACTGAAGCCATTTTGTCCTTGTGGTCTCATAATACCATCGGTATGTCTGCAGTACAAGTGACGGCAGGCGCAATATGTTGAAATCGCTCTGCCAATACCTGGCACCTCCACTTCTAATCAGCCTCGTATGCTGCTTTTGTAACCAAGTGGGAGGTGAAATTGACCAGTTATGAAGTCGTAAATACCAGTTGGATGCTTTCACGTTGTTTGAACTCGTTGAGAAACGCTGAATGGCTAATGGGCAAAAGACTGTGTAAACTACAAGTACAGCTATCAGGCTTGTAAACGAACTATAGTGTTCAAAAACACGTATTAATAGATTGCTTTTTATAATGAATTTTTCTGTCGCATTTAACTGCCGAAAAATCTGTTATCGAGGTCATTTCCTTAGGAAGTGATGTCAGAGGTCACCATGTGGGAGAAGTGGGTGCTCAGGAGGATAGAGGAGTTTCCTACTAGTAATTACCAGTTGGAGGGCCGTTCAAGTGGGTTTTTCCCAATCCTATGTGGTAAATTCCCATTTCCCACTCAGCATTAAAAGGCTATCTGGAATGCACCAAGAAATAGGGGTAGATAGAGGGTCCCCTTCTTCACATCTCAACCATAATGGCTTCTACAGCATGGGCAGCACCATAATGGCTTCTACAGCATGGGCAGCACCATAATGGCTTCTACAGCATGGGCAGCACCATAATGGCTTCTACAGCATGGGCAGCACCATTGAGGGCTTCTACAGCATGGGCAGCACCATAATGGCTTCTACAGCATGGGCAGCACCATAATGGCTTCTACAGCATGGGCAGCACCATTGAGGGCTTCTACAGCATGGGCAGCACCATAATGGCTTCTACAGCATGGGCAGCACCATTGAGGGCTGTCTTCATTTGAAAGTTTTCTTCTACTGCTGAGTCATTGGCCTCCCGAGTGGCGCAGTGGTCTAAGGCGCTGCATCGCAGTGCTAGCTGTGCCACTAGAGATCCTGGTTCGAATCCAGGCTCTGTCGTAGCCGGCCGTGACCGGGAGACCCATGGGGCGGCGCATAATTGGCCCTGCGTCGTCCAGGGTAGGGGAGGGAATGGCCGGCAGGGATGTAGCTCAGTTGGTAGAGCATGATAGAGTTGTGGGTTCAATTCCCACGGGGGACCAGTATGAAAAATAAAATTATGTATGCACTCACTAACTGTAAGTCGCTCTGGATAAGAGCGTCTGCTAGATGACTAAAATGTAAACAAACAAGGGCTGTTGATGGTTAACTGTGTCTGTTAGCTCCCGAAATAAATGTTACCCATCATCGGTTATAGGTTAATTTGCATAAAGAAATGGAATTAAATAGTCAAATATGTATTTCTGTTAGTTCGCTATGTGTCTCCACAGTGTTATCTGTCACCCAGCATACACGGCCTAGTTAGAGCGGAATGTCGCGCAGCGAGAGCTCGCGGAGTGAAACATGTGTTCTTATACTGTAAACCCAGTCATTGTGAAAACAGAGTTTTGATGGCCGCTATTAAAAAGAGGAGGATCCTAGCTTTCCCACTGCTCCTATCTTTATTTCTCAAATCCTAATATTAAGCAAACTGCACCGCCTTACAAACTGGAGTAGCCTAGCTGACGTGGCTAAATAAAGAACCAAGTCCTTCATTCGCCATTCAAGTGCCTACAGTAGGCTACCAGACAGACAGAAGAGAAGGTCTGTTGTAACGTTGTTACTCGAATGGCGAATGAAGGACGTGGTTCAATACAGTAGTTACAGCCGTTAGAATCTTTAAGGAGATTTTAGAACATCATCATGTCGCCATGCCTCCCGAGTGGCGCAGTGGTCTAAGGCACTGCATTGCGGTGCTAGCTGTGCCACTAGAGATCCTGGTTCCGTCGTAGCCGGCCGTGACCGGGAGACCCATGGGGCGGCGCACAATTGGCCCAGCGTCGTCCAGGGTAGGGGAGGGAATGGCCGGCAGCGAGGTAGCTCAGGATGGAGCTCAGTTGGTAGAGCATGGCGTTTACAACGCCAGGGTTGTGGGTTCGATTCCCACGGGGGGCCAGTATGAAAAATATAATTAATGTATGCACTCACTAACTGTAAGTCGTCTGCTAAATGACTAAAATGTAAATGTAAGGCCTATTGTAACGTTGTCGCACGAATGGCGAATGAAGGACGTGGTTCAATACAGTAGTTACCTGCTCAACAATATAAAGTAGATGCTTTTTCCATTTGGAACCGGTAGGTTCGCTTGACCTTATTCATGGTTTCCGTGTAAAGGTGGTGGAATTATGTCAAGGTCAGAATACAGTGTATCTGTAGACACACCTCCGCCACACCTTCATTTATTCAATCTCCACCCAAAAGGAATAACAGCAGGTGAATAGCATGCTTAAGTTGAGGGTCAGAATACGTGTAGAGAGAAAAGTGCATAAAAATGGAATTACGTTGCATTTATGCAGCTTAACTCAGGTCTGAATTGGGGCCTAAAAGTCTAAGTTAGGGGGTTCTACTAATCTACATATGGAATTGTTTTAAGATGATCATACCAAAGATAATTTAGATATTTGATTTAGAATTTTAGGAACCATTTAGGAATAAAAAATATATATTTCATGAAACATTGAATTTGGCCTTACTGCTATTAGCCCATAGAAACGCATTGAATAACAGATGCATACAGGGGAAAAACAGATAGTGAAAAATCAAAATCAAAAGGAAGTTTGTTGTGAAGTGCCTGTCCTATATCTGAGAGATACTGTATAAGAAAGATCAGGATAAAAATGTTTTTACCCATATTTAACCCCTTTTTATAAGCACTAAACTACCTCCATATACACTTCCATAAAACATGTTTCAACTATAGTACCGGGCTACCTTCAGACAGGTCTTGTGAGGCTTGTGGCTGTCCTAGAGCAAAACAACCGACATGTTCGTGAGAGTCTCACCTTTCCACAGAGGGGTCATATTAGTATGTAACCCAAACTGTTCGGACGCTACAGACAGAAATTGGCAGATCGGCGGTATCGACTTCAGACGAGTCCCGTGACGCTTGTGGGGGTCGTAGAGCAAAACGGAGAACACCATCGTGTTCGTGAGAGTCTCATCTTTCCATAGCAGTTTGTAGGCCAAGCCGTTCAGACGCTACGTACGTTTTCATGAGAATACCATATTTCAGGATGTCTCCTGGTCTGACAAATATCGCTCTGCCACCTTCCACCGCAGATGCAGAAGGCTGACATCGGCAGATGCGATGGACTGAGACCAATGAAGTATATAAACCCTGTATTGCTGATGCTGTGTATTGGCCATTGAGAGGCTTTGAAGCCACCGGTCGGCCATATTGGCATTCCCCAGAAGGAGCAGTCCTCCATATGAATGAATGGAATTCTACAGTATTTCAATAATATGTGTTAAGGACAAAATTACATGGATTTAAGTATTTTGTTGTTGTTGTAGTGGGGACAGTAACATTAGTACTCTCTAGAAAATATACTTTAACTCAAATATTTTGATATTTTTTCATTTTTTATTTAGCTCACATAATACAATTTTAAAAGCATGCATTAAGGTGCCTGTAATAGAATAAACGTGTCAAAAACGAATGTAGATATTAATAAATGCATTTACATGCATTTTACATTTGAGGAGTGCCAAGATGGCTGCGCGGTGGCTTCAATACAGCGCCCCATGTCAGTCATCCAGGGTTTATCTTCAATACAGCGCCCCCTGTCAGTCATTCAGGGTTTATCTTCAATACAGCGCCCCCTGTCAGTCATTCAGGGTTTATACACACCATTGATTGAGACACATCCCATGCAACAAAAAAAAACACATCGCTAGCTTAAACAGACAGATTTTTATGGGAATTTTGGTATTATGCCGTGCTCTCTGGATCCGAGCGCTGTCCCTTCAGCTGTTGTGGTCTGCACGCAGCTGGCGTCTCAGCAGACCTCTTCTCAGATGAGTTCTGTGGCTCTGGGCTCGCAATCAGCTTCGAGACACGGCAGAGGCCGGATCATTCCGGCTATTGTGATGGGGAGTTCGATGGGGAGGCATGTATCTGTACCTGGGGCAAAGACTTTGTGTCTTCCTGGGCTCAAAAGTTCAGGATATCACCAGGTTGCTTCCCGAGGCTGATACTGTCATGGTTCATGTGGGGTCAAATGACATTATATGAAGGGAAGCTCAGAACAGCTGAAGATGGATTTTAAAGAACTGATTGGGTCACTACTACTCCGCCCTCCCTAAATCATGGCATTGAACGGTTCAGCAGACTTTTAGTCCTCCACAACTGGCTGTGAGACTATTGCAGCTCTGTGGGTGTAACATTTATTTAACATTTTGATACCTTCTGGAAACAAAGCTCGTATTATAATGAGGATGGGATCCACCCAAATCATTTGTGTTCCTGGATCCTTTCACAGGATTATAAGGCTGTGTTGAGACAATAACTTATCGATGACCCAAGACCAACTAATTTAACCCCTACCATTGTGTCGCTGAGTTGTCATAATGCTTCAGCAAATGTACATTATCCTAGGGGCGTTGGAAGACACAATGTAAGTAACCTAATTGATGTTCCTCTTACTGCCCTGAATTCCTCTGCTGATCCTACAGCTATTGTATGCAGTAATCATATGCCTATGAACCAGAGTAATACTGTTAGCACTGAGGTGGTGTGCCCTAGTAGGAGGTCCACTGTGTGCAGCTCACCCTGCACTAACATAAACAACTCGATCATGTCTACCTCTGCTAAGCTTCCCAGTAAAGCAAGAAAAACAATCAAGCATCCCAGAAAAGTGTTAAAAAATAGCTCACGTTAACATATGTAGCTTAAGAAACAAGGTTCATGAAATCAATAATTTGCTAGTAACAGATGAATTTCATATTCTAACAATCTCTGAAACTCACTTAGATAATAACTTTGATGATACAGTGGTAGCAATACAAGGTTATAACATCTACAGAAAAGACACAAATGCCAATGGTGGAGGTGTTGCTGTTTATATTCAGAACCACATTCCTGTAAAGCTTAGAGAGGATCTCATGTTAAATACTGTTGAAGTAATATGGTTACAGGTTCATCTGCCTCACCTAAAGCCCATTCTGGTGGGAAGCTGCTATAGACCACCAAGTGCTAACAGTCAGTATCTGGATAACATGTGTGAAATGCTTGATATGTGAGATCAATAGAGAGGTATATTTTCTGGGTGATTTAAATATTGACTGGCTTTCATCAGGCTGCCCACTGAAGAGAAAGATTCAAGCTGTAACTAGTGCCTGCAACCTGGTTCAGGTTATTAATCAATCTACCAGGGTAGTTACAAACAGCACAGGAATGAAATCATCATGTATTGATCACATCTTTACTAATGCTGCAGAAATTTGAAAGCAGCATCCAAATCCATTGGATGTAGTGATCACAACATAGTAGCCATATCTAGGAAAACCAAAGTTCCAAAGGCTGGGCCTAATATTGTGTATAAGAGGTCATACAATAAGTTTAGTAGCGATTCCTATGTTGTTGATGTAAAGAATATTTGTTGGTCCGTGGTGTGTAATGAGGAGCAAACAGACACTGCACTTGACACATTTCTGAAATTGCTTATCCCAGGTACTAATAAGCTTGCACCTATTAAGAAAATGACTGTAAAAAATGTTAAATCCCTGTGGATTGATGAGGAATTGACAAACTGTATGGTTGCGAGGGATGAGGCAAAATAAATGGCAAATAGGACTTTCAGCACGCTTTAGGGAAGGACATTCAACAAGCACAGCACTTACACAAATGACTGATGATTGGCTGAGAGAAATTGATGATAAAAAGACTGTGGAGGCTGTTTTGTTAGACTTCAGTGTGGCTTTTGACATTATCAATCATAGTCTGTTGCTGGAAAAACGTATGTGTTATGGCTTTACACCCCCTGCTATATTGTGGATAAAGAGTTACCTGTCTAACAGAATACAGAGGGTGTTCTTTAATGGAAGCCTCTCCAACAGAATCCAGGTAGAATCAGGAATTCCCCAGGGCAGCTGTCTAGGCCCTTTACTTTTTTCAATCTTTACTAACGACATGCCACTGGCTTTGAGTAAAGCCAGTGTGTCTGTGTATGCGGATGACTCAACACTATACACGTCAGCTACCACAGCGACTGAAATGACAGCAACACTTAACAAAGAGCTGCAGTTAGTTTCAGAATGGGTGGCAAGGAATGTTAGTCCTAAATATTTCAAAAACTAAAAGCATTGTATTTGGGACAAATCATTCACTAAACCCAAACCTCAACTAAATCTTGTAATGAATAATGTGGAAATTGAGCAAGTTGAGGTGACTAAACTGCTTGGAGTAACCCTGTATTGTAAACTGTCATGGTTAAAACATATTGAAACAACAGTAGCTAAGATGGGGAGAAGTCTGTCCATAATAAAGCGCATCTCTACCTTCTTAACAGCACTATCAACAAGGCAGGTCCTACAGGCTCTAGTTTTGTCGCTCCTGGATTACTGCTCAGTTGTGTGGTCAGGTGCCACAAAGAGGGACTTAAGAAAATTGCAATTGGCTCAGAACAGGGCAGCACGGCTGGCCCTTGGATGTACACAGAGAGCTAACATTAACAATATGCATGTCAATCTCTCCTGGCTCAAAGAGGAGGAGAGATTGACTTCATCACTACTTGTATTTGTGAGAGGTACTGACAAGCTGAATGCACCGAGCAGTCTGTTTAAACTACTAGCACACAGCTCGGACACCCATGCATACCCCACAAGACATGCCACCAGAGGTCTCTTCACAGTCCCCAAGTCCAGAACAGATTATGGGAGGCGCACAGTACCTCATAGAGCCATGACTACATGGAACTCTATTCCACAACAAGTAACTCATGCAAGCAGTAAAATTAGATTTAGAAAACAGATAAAAAATACACCTTATGGAACAGCGGGGACTGTGAAGCAACACAAACATAGACACAGACACATGCATACAAACACACGATAACATACGCACTATACACACACGTACACATGGATTTTGTGTTGTAGATATGTGGTAGTGGAGTAGGGGCCTGAGGGCACACACTTAATATGTTGTGAAATCTGTTGTGAATGTATTGTAATGTTTTAAAGATTGTATAAACTGCCTTAATTTTGCTGGACCCCGGGAAGAGTAGCTGCTGCCTTGGCAGGAACTAATGGGGATCCATAATAAACCCCAGGAAGAGTAGCTGCTGCCATGGCAGGAACTATAATAATAAATAATAAATAATATGCCATTTAGCAGACGCTTTTATCCAAAGCGACTTACAGTCATGCGTGCATACATTTTTGTGTATGGGTGGTCCCGGGGATCGAACCCACTACCTTGGCGTTGCAAGCGCCGTGCTCTACCAGCTGAGCTACAGAGGACCAACTAATGGGGATCCATAATAAACCCCAGGAAGAGTAGCTGCTGCCTTGGCGGGAAGTAATGGGGATCCATAATAAACCCCAGGAAGAGTAGCTGCTGCCTTGGCAGGAACTAATGGGGATCCATAATAAACCCCAGGAAGAGTAGCTGCTGCCTTGGCAGGAACTGATGGGGATCCATAATAAACCCCAGGAAGAGTAGCTGCTGCCTTGGCTGGAACTAACGGGGATCCATAATAAACCCCAGGAAGAGTAGCTGCTGCCTTGGCAGGAACTAATGGGGATCCATAATAAACCCCAGGAAGAGTAGCTGCTGCCTTGGCAGGAACTAATGGGGATCCATAATAAACCCCAGGAAGAGTAGCTGCTGCCTTGGCAGGAACTAATGGGGATCCATAATAAACCCCAGGAAGAGTAGCTGCTGCCTTGGCAGGAACTAATGGGGATCCATAATAAACCCCAGGAAGAGTAGCTGCTGCCTTGGCAGGAACTAATGGGGATCCATAATAAACCCCAGGAAGAGTAGCTGCTGCCTTGGCAGGAACTAACGGGGATCCATAATAAATACAAATACAAAACACACAGCAAGCGGTACCCTTTTTGCACTAACTCGGTTCAAATCCATCAAATCAAATTTGTCACATGCTTCGTAAACAACAGGTGTAGAATAACAGTGAAATGTTTACTTACCAACAATGCAGAGAGAAAAAAAGAATAACACAATAAATAAATACACAATGAGTAACTATAACTTGGCTATATACACGGGGTACCAGTACCGAGTCGATGTTGACTCATCACAGACGCTGCTGCTACTGTTTATTATCTATCCTGTTGCCTAGTCACTTTAGCCCTACCTATATGTACATATCTACCTCAACTACCTCGTACCCCCTGCACGTCGACTCAGTACTGGTACCGTGTGTATACAGCCAAGTAATCGTTACTCATTGTGGATTTATTTATCCTGTTTGTTTTGTTCTTCTCTGCATTGTTGAGCAGGAAGCATTTCACTGTTAGTCTACACCTGTTGTTAATGAAGCATGTGATAAATACATTGATTTGAACGCTGAGAAAGGTGGCTCACATGAAACCACTGCATGAAACAGTTCCTCTCCTCCCTATGGTGGTGAGAGATGGAAGCTCCCTATGGTGGTGGTGAGATGGAAGCTCCCTATGGTGGTGAGAGATGGAAGCTCCCTATGGGGGTGGTGAGATGGAAGCTCCCTATGGTGGTGGTGAGATGGAGGCTCCCTATGGTAGTGAGAGATGGAAGCTCCCTATGGTGGTGAGATGGAAGCTCCCTATGGTAGTGAGATGGAAGCTCCCTCTGGTAGAGATGGAAGCTCCCTATGGTAGTGAGATGGAAGCTCCCTATGGTGGTGAGATGGAAGCTCCCTATGGTGGTGAGATGGAAGCTCCCTATGGTGGTGAGATGTAAGCTCCCTATGGTGGTGAGATGGAAGCTCCCTATGGTGGTGAGAGATGGAAGCTGCCTATGGTGGTGAGATGGAAGCTCCCTATGGTAGAGATGGAAGCTCCCTATGGTAGAGATGGAAGCTCCCTATGGTAGTGAGATGGAAGCTCCCTATGGTAGTGAGATGGAAGCTCCCTATGGTAGTGAGATGGAAGCTCCCTATGGTAGAGATGGAAGCTCCCTATGGTAGAGATGGAAGCTCCCTATGGTAGAGATGGAAGCTCCCTATGGTAGTGAGATGGAAGCTCCCTATGGTGGTGAGATGGAAGCTCCCTATGGTGGTGAGATGGAAGCTCCCTATGGTGGTGAGATAGAAGCTCCCTATGGTGGTGAGAGATGGAAGCTGCCTATGGTGGTGAGATGGAAGCTCCCTATGGTAGAGATGGAAGCTCGCTATTACATTTTACATTTTAGTCATTTAGCAGACGCTCTTATCCAGAGCGACTTACAGTTAGTGAGTGCATACATTATAATTTTTTTATACTGGACCCCCATGGGAAACGAACCCACAACCTTGGCGTTGCAAACGCCATGCTCTACCAACTGAGCCAAATCCCTGCCGGCCATTCCCTCCCCTACCCTGGACGACTCTGGGCCAATTGTGCGCCGCCCCATGGGTCCCTATGGTGGTGAGATGGAAGCTCCCTATGGTAGAGATGGAAGCTCAAGCTTGACGAAATATTTAGGTAAATAATGTAGGCTTTGTTAAATCAGACTACATTGGTTGTCTTTCATTAAATGTTGTGTGTAACCTTAATTTTTTCCTTTTTCTCTAAATCAGACAATGGTAACACAGCTATCTACTGTATTAAGCTCCAATGGAATAATGTGTAGTTGAGTGGATGTGTTGGCTATAAATAGACTATGAAAACATCAACAAGTGGGTGAACCAATGAACTACCGTACTAGCCAATGCACGCACGCACACGCACGCGCACACGCACGCACGCACGCACGCACGCACGCACGCACGCACACACACACACACACACACACACACACAGTCAACACAGGTCCTCCTTTGTACCCTGATCCTATAAGCCAACCAGGAGAGAGCAGAGTTTCTCTCCCATAACAGACAATACCTACCCAACACCCTGCTCTATTGTCTGTCTCATACTTCACCATCACACTGAGAACAGGACAGGTCATACTTCACCATCACACTGAGAACAGGACAGGTCATACTTCACCATCACACTGAGAACAGGACAGGTCATACTTCACCATCACACTGAGAACAGGACAGGTCACACTTCACCATCACACTGTGAACAGGACAGGTCACACTTCACCAATAAAACACTGAGAACAGGACAGGTCACCTCTCTGCCTAGGACACTACTCCAACCGTACAGGATTTTCGTTTGTTTTGGGACATTGTGAAGGGGACATGGACTCATCTCCAACTTAGACCATTTCTGAGGTCTGAAAACATCTGAGAAAAGTAGATTTTGGGAGCCAACTATCACTGTAAGGTTTCTTTGTCAGGAGGACTGATAATTAGTTTGGACCCTGATAATTAGTTTGGACCCTGACAGCGGACGACGTGATGGCCCAGGGCGTGTCTGAGATGGCGGCGCTGTGCGTGGGTCTGGTGGGTCTGATGGGGGCGGCCGCCGTCACCGGGATGCCCATGTGGAAGGTGACAGCCTTCATCGGAGAGAACATCATCGTCATGGAGACGCGCTGGGAGGGTCTGTGGATGAACTGCTACAGACAGGCCAACATCAGGATGCAGTGCAAGGTGTACGACTCTCTGCTGTTCCTCCCTCCAGACCTGCAGGTATGATTACTTTATGACTGCGTCCCAAAATGGCACCCTCTTCCCTATATAGTGCCAGTGTCACCCTCTTGGCCCCGGCCATTAGTAATACAGGGAATAGGGTGCCATTTGGGATGAACACTATGAAATCATGTCAATCATGAACACATTTGAACCCTATTTTGGTAAATGTTACTTTATGTATTGTAGCAAATATGGGCGGTAGCTCCTTCCAGGACTCAAACCCGGGTCCAGCAACTATCAACCTTAGCCGTTCCACCAAGAGACCCGAACCTCTTGAAGAGGTCGCCTCCCGAGTGGCGCAGTGGTCTAAGGCACTGCATCGCAGTGCTAGCTGTGCCACTAGAGATCCTGGTTCGAATCCAGGCTCTGTCGTAGCCGGCCGCGACCGGGAGACCCATGGGGCGGCGCACAATTGGCCCAGCGTCGTCTAGGGTAGGGGAGGGAATGGCCGGCAGGGATGTAGCTCAGTTGGTAGAGCATGGTTGTGGGTTCGATTCCCACGGGGGGGTATGAAAAAAACACACAAAAAAACAATTTTTATTTTTTTATTTTTTTTAATAGAAAATGTACGCACTCACTGTAAGTTGCTCTGGATAAGAGCGTCTGCTAAATGACTAAAATGTAAATGTAATGATGGGTTAATGTGCTACAGTATGTATTGGTCTTCTCTTCCACAGGCTGCCAGGGGCTTGATGTGCTGCTCTCTGGCCCTTTCAGGGCTGGGTCTGCTGGGGGCTCTTGCAGGGATGCGCTGTACCTCCTGCATCCAGGACAACGACCGCGCTAAGACCCTCATCCTCAGGGTGGCGGGAGGCATGCAGTTACTGGCCTCTATCTGTGTGTTCACCCCAGTCTCCTGGATGGCTCACACCATAATCCGTGACTTCTACAACCCCCTGCTGATCGACGCCCAGCGCAGGGAGCTGGGGGAGGCTCTCTACATCGGCTGGGTGACCGGAGCCGTCCTCTTCACCTCGGGGCTTCTTTTCCTCTGTCGCCGCGTCCCCTCCGCCTCGTTCGATATCTACCACCCAGCCAACAGGATCAACAAACCCACCCTGATGCGGTACCATCCCATCTCCAGTGTCCCTAGCATGAGGGCTAACCACCGGCCCGGTCTGAACCACCAACAAAGTTACGGCTTCGATGCATACCAACACCACCAAGCTCCAATTCTTCATAACTCGCCTCATGGACAACATGTCATGGACCCTTCTGCTGCCGTGGATGACCCTAGCTTGGTGGAGAACGTTGGGCCGTTGGTCTATCATCATGGCAGCGCTGACGGACACCATCCCTCCACCTCTAACAGCTCCAACTACGTCAGCAGCCTGTCCACTCCGGGTAACTCCCTATACATCAGTCAACAGACCAATCCATACTCCTACAGTCAACAGACCAATCCATACTCCATCAGTCAACAGACCAATCCATACTCCATCAGTCAACAGACCAATCCATACTCCATCAGTCAACAGACCAATCCATACTCCATCAGTCAACAGACCAATCCATACTCCATCAGTCAACAGACCAATCCATACTCCTACAGTCAACAGACCAATCCATACTCCTACAGTCATCCGGGAAGCCTGTCTGCTTCATACAACTCCAGTTTCCAAGCCGTACCTCAGAATCCTGTTTTCATCGGGTATAAGGGCTCCAGAGTTCAACCACTGCAGTCTCACCACAGTGGAAGCAGTGTTGGTGTGTACATCTGAATAGACTGCAAAGAGACCAGTCATCTTCTGATACTCACTTCACCTTAACCAATGCATTTCCTGTATATGGTTATTAGAATCACATAGTATCTTTTTTTTTTTTTTTTTTTTTTTTTTTTTGAAAAGTTAAATGTCTGTTTTGGTATTCTGGTAAAACTGTAATGTGTTCAGTGTATGAGACAGTTATAGCTGTGTAGAATCTGTTCTACGTTTTTGTTCTGTTACGTGATTATTCATGTACCATTTGGGTGTGTTTGTCTCCCACTGGTTTGATATAAGCAGCTTTCCTTTTGTCGCCTTAACCTTACTTGTCATGTGACCTCAGTAAATAGGAAGTTTGGTTTCTCCAATAAAGAACATCATGATTCTGCATACTGGAGAGCCACTTCAGTACGAAGTGATTTTCCTAGCAGGTTAGGAGAGCATTTTCGCTAACCCTTTTCATAAACTTAACCTCAGACTCCTAAACCTGCTGCGTTTATTCTCCTAACCTGCTGTGTTTATTCTCCTAACTTGCTGCGTAAGTTCTCCTAACCTGCTGCGTATGTTCTTCTAACCTGCTGCGTAAGTTCTCCTAACCTGCTGCGTAAGTTCTCCTAACCTGCTGCGTAAGTTCCCCTAACCTGCTGCGTAAGTTCTCCTAACCTGCTGCGTAAGTTCTCCTAACCTGCTGCGTATGTTCTCCTAACCTGCTGCGTAAGTTCTCCTAACCTGCTGCGTAAGTTCTCCTAACCTGCTGCGTAAGTTCTCCTAACCTGCTGCGTTTATTCTCCTAACCTGCTGTGTAAGTTCCCCTAACCTGCTGCGTTTATTCTCCTAACCTGCTGCGTATGTTCTTCTAACCTGCTGCGTAAGTTCTCCTAACCTGCTGCGTAAGTTCTCCTAACCTGCTGCGTAAGTTCTCCTAACCTGCTGCGTAAATTCTCCTAACCTGCTGCGTAAATTCTCCTAACCTGCTGCGTTTATTCTCCTAACCTGCTGCGTTTATTCTCCTAACCTGCTGTGTAAGTTCCCCTAACCTGCTGCATTTATTCTCCTAACCTGCTGCGTTTATTCTCCTAAACTTGCTGCGTTTATTCTCCTAACCTGCTGCGTTTATTCTCCTAACCTGCTGCGTTTATTCTCCTAACCTGCTGTGTAAGTTCTCCTAACCTGCTGCGTTTATTCTCCTAACCTGCTGTGTAAGTTCTCCTAACCTGCTGCGTTTATTCTCCTAACCTGCTGTGTAAGTTCTCCTAACCTGCTGCGTTTATTCTCCTAACCTGCTGTGTAAGTTCTCCTAACTTGCTACGAAAAAGTCAGTTCGGTATTGAAGTGTCGTGAAAAGTGTTTCTCTTCTGCATACCGCTATCTTAGCTATCTCCATCAAGTCTTATGCCTTTGATAGCATTGTTGGTAATAGCTTATTCTTTACTTACCTCATGTTGCCAATGGTTGTTTTGGTGAACTTTGAAACATTGATATCATTATTTTGGAGAGATTGGTGAAACTGCTAGCTTAGTATGACTCTAATGGTTTAGGGCAGGGGTGTCAAACGTCCGGCCCGCGGGCCGGATCAGGCCCGCAAACGGGTTTAATCCGGCCCGCGAGATGATTTTGTAGACCACATCTATGGCCTGCCATACCACACTGAGGTAAGATGGTTAAGCCGAGGTTTCTTTGATTTACGAGAAGAAATTGAACAGTTCATGGAAGAAAAGGGCAAACCAGTGTTAGAATTCCATTCCGCAGAATGGATGCAGGACCTTGCATTTATGGTGGATGTTACAGAGCACCTGAATAACTTGAACAAACAGCTGCAAGGGCGCAACAAAGTTGTCACGCAGTATTATGACAGCATACGTTCTTTCAAGTTGAAGCTGTCATTGTAATAATAATAATAATAATAATATGCCATTTAGCAGACGCTTTTATCCAAAGCGACTTACAGTCATGCGTGCATACATTTTTTTTGTGTATGGGTGGTCCCGGGGATTGTGGGAGACGCAACTTGCCGGTGGTGATGCAGCTCACTTCCCCTGTCTGAAAAATGTGTGCGCGACCCAACATGTGGCAGACATGAAGCGGTTCAAAGATAAAATAACGGGACTGTTACGGGAGTTTGAGCAACGCTTTCAGATTTTTGGTGAACTGGAGAAAGACTTCAACGTTTTTTGCTCGCCAATCACCGTGAATCCCTCTGATCTGCCCGTCAGCATCCAACTTGAAATAATAGACTTGCAGTGTGACTCGGATTTGAAGGGCAAATTTGCTGCAGCTGGCTTGGACACATTTAATCAGAATCTCTTGCCAGGTTACCCCAACATGACAGCCCTCGCTGCAAAACTGTTGTGCATGTTTGGAACCACATATCTTTGTGAGCAAGTTTTCTCTGTAATGAGCATAAATAAAACAAAGCTGCGCTCAAGGCTCACGCACAAGCACTTGAATCACATCCTGAAGTTGGCTGCCACTCAGGATGTGACGCCTGATATTGATGCGCTGGTGAAAGCTAAAAGATGCCAGGTATCAGGAGTCAAATAAACTATGCAACCCCACTTAAAGTGCTACATGAGACACCCTGATATAGTTCTGTGATCTGTGATATACTTCTGTGAATCACTGAGGCATTGTGTGTTTGTGTGTTCTTTGTCCTCAGAACTTTCAAATAACTTGAGGTGTTTTATGATTAATAGTGATGTTGTGCTTTTGGACACACTGTCCTCAGGCTCCAGCTTTATGTTTATACGTTTTTATGTTGATGTGCTATTGTTTTTAATTGATTTTATTTTATTTGTATATTTAACCTATTCTTGACTCTGTGGTTCTTGCACTTGTTTGGGGAACAGGATTTCATTCTTTTTATCTACATTTCTGCCTGAGAAATGACCCCCTGATATAGTTCTGTGATCTGTGAAACAGTTCTGTTAATCACTGAGGCATTGTGTGTTTGTGTTCTTTTTCTTTAGAATTTTCAAATAAACTTGACGTGTTTTATGATTAATAGTGATGTTGTGCTTGTACTATTTTGGACACACTGTCCTCAGGCTCCAGCTTTATGTTGTATGTTGATCATATTAAAACAAAGAAAACAATCTGAAGTTGTTGTTTTTAAGTTATATATACCATGATTTTTCCGGTCCGGCCCACTTGGGAAAAGATTTTACTCCATGTGGCCCCTGAGCTAAAATGAGTTTGACACCCCTGGTTTAGGGCATGTAAAAGGACCCATGAGCACCAACATGTCAAATGAAATCTAAGAGTCTATATTTTTGAGAAATTAAGACTGAAAATGAAGAAACTCTCTCTCTCTCTCTCTCTCTCTCTCTCTCTCTCTCTCTCTCTCTCTCTCTCTCTCTCTCTCTCTCTCTCTCTCTCTCTCTCTCTCTCTCTCTCTCTCTCTCTCTCTCTCTCTCTCTCTCTCTCTCTCTCTCTCTCTCTCTCTCTCTCTCTCTCTCT
The DNA here is from genome assembly GCF_964263955.1 of Coregonus lavaretus. Classification (NCBI taxonomy): domain Eukaryota; kingdom Metazoa; phylum Chordata; class Actinopteri; order Salmoniformes; family Salmonidae; genus Coregonus; species Coregonus lavaretus. The sequence goes on from NW_028166048.1 coordinate 133,449, forward strand.
CTCTCTCTCTCTCTCTCTCTCTCTCGTCCCGGCTCTTACTGACACCTACCCTCTTTCCATTTACTGTAACTGAGTACCGGATGTCCATGGTCGTTGAAAAGTAGTTGAAATTTCATATGTCCGCCCTGGCCGGACCAAATCAGAACCAATCATAGACGGTAGAGTAGAGAACAGAACAGTAAAGTCAAGAAAAGTAGAGTACTGTATATGTAGAGTAGTGTATAATGTACTGTATTGTACTGTACTCTATTGTACTGAACATATCTACTTTACTGTACTCTACTGTAATGACCAAACTTGTGAAACATAGACATCTATGATTGGTTCAGATTTGGTCTGGTCCGAACCAAACAAATGTGGTATGTTTGGGGGCGGAACTCAATTATAGCCAGTGTGTAGAACAATACCCAAATAAGCAAAAGAAGGATATTGGATATTTCTACCTTTGTGTACCTATTCAGGATAGGTCACCATGAAGAGAATGATATTCATATCCATGGACCCAGTGGTGTAAAGTACTTATGTAAAAATACCAGTAAGTAGTTTTTTTTGGTATCTGTACTTTACTATTTATGTTTTTGACAACTTTTACTTTTACTTCACTACATTCCTACACAAAATAATGTACTTTTTACTCCATACATTTTCCCTGACACCCAAAATACTCATTACATTTTGAATGCTTAGCAGGACAGAAAATGGTCCAATTCATGCACTTATCAAGAGAACATCCCTGGTCATCCCTACTGCCTGATCTGGCAGACTCACTAAACACAAATGCTTCATTTGTAAATTATGTCTGAGTGTTGGAGTGTGCCCCTGGCTATTCGTACATTTAAAAAACAAGAAAATCGTACCATCTGGTTTGCTTAATTATTTATTTTTGCTTAATTATTTAAACCAAATACTTTTAGACGTTTACTTAAGTAGTATTTTACTGGGTGACTTTTCCTTTTACTTGAGTCATTTTCTATTAAGGTATCTTTACTTTTACTCAAGTTTGACAATTGGGTACTTTTTCCACCAGTGTCCATGATGTAATTCCGTTACCATAATTCCGTTACCAGATGTAAATCTACTTCACCTACTGTAGTTCAATAACCCAAATAAATGTTTTCTAACTCAAGGTGTCATGGCACACCCGATTCTTTCTGCAGACATCTTTGAATCTTAATTCGGAGCAGATATTTAACAAGAGTTTTTGGAAAAAATGGTTGCATAAAAAACAGAGACCAAACTTTGCATCTGCAGTTCTTCCAGTTCCAATTTGTGACATTTGCTGTGTAAATGGTTCAAAATAGCCTTTGTGCATAGAGCTGTATGGTTTGTTAAACTTTGAAATCAATGGGTTTCTGTTTTGGAATACTGTACATTTTAAAAGTGAAAAATCTGAGCGTAATTCCGTTACTGTGGAATTACACCTTTACATCTTAGCTACACAAACGACCTGGGACCTTTTTTGTTTTCTCATGTCAGACCAAGAAAACCCATTGAGCTCTTTCGGTTCTATTAGTCAGAAGATGTATTACGTCTGTGCCGTTACAAACTGTTCTCCATTAGTAATGATACCTTGTCATTGCCATTCTGTTGTATTTTTACGCCATGCAGAAGTTTGAAGGCAATTTTACTGAGGGTTGTCTTCTTGTCCCAGTTTCACCTTTTCTCAGTCAAATAAACCTGAGGACAAACGGATATCCTGTCTCCAGAGTCTTGATGAGGAGCGGGCGTTTATCTGCCTGTCAAATTATACACAGCTACGTCTAAGAGGGACAGAACAGTTGTTTTGTAAATACGTATGATAGACACTGTCAGCTGTTGTTAATGTAAACAGAGGTGACATTGTGATTGCGTTCCAAATGGCACCCTTTTCCCTATATAGTGCACCACTCTTTGACGGGCTCTGGTCAAAACGAAGCGCACCATGTAGGGAACAGGGTGCCATTTGGGACGAAACACCGGGTTTGTTTGACCAAAAACACATAAAAACCCACCATAGACCTGCCCTGAGAGAAAACACACCATGTCAGCTGATTAAAACACTATGTATGTCACCTACCTACAGTGAGGGAAAAAAAGTATTTGATCCCCTGCTGATTTTGTACGTTTGCCCACTGACAAAGACATGAGCAGTCTATAATTTTAATGGTAGGTTTATTTGAACAGTGAGAGACAGAATAACAACAACAAAATCCAGAAAAACGCATGTCAAAAATGTTATAAATTGATTTGCATTTTAATGAGGGAAATAAGTATTTGACCCCTCTGCAAAACATGACTTAGTACTTGGTGGCAAAACCCTTGTTGGCAATCACAGAGGTCAGACGTTTCTTGTAGTTGGCCACCAGGTTTGCACACATCTCAGGAGGGATTTTGTCCCACTCCTCTTTGCAGATATTCTCCAAGTCATTAAGGTTTCGAGCCTGACGTTTGGCAACTCGAACCTTCAGCTCCCTCCACAGATTTTCTGTGGTATTAAGGTCTGGAGACTGGCTAGGCCACTCCAGGACCTTAATGTGCTTCTTCTTGAGCCACTCCTTTGTTGCCTTGGCCGTGTGTTTTGGGTCGAATACCCATCCACGACCCATTTTCAATGCCCTGGCTGAGGGAAGGAGGTTCTCACCCAAGATTTGACGGTACATGGCCCCGTCCATTGTCCCTTTGATGCGGTGAAGTTGTCCTGTCCCCTTAGCAGAAAAACACCCCCAAAGCATAATGTTTCCACCTCCTTGTTTGACGGTGGGGATGGTTAGGCAGCATTCCTCCTCCTCCAAACACGGCGAGTTGAGTTGATGCCAAAGAGCTCGATTTTGGTCTCATCTGACCACAACACTTTCACCCAGTTCTCCTCTGAATCATTCAGATGTTCATTGGCAAACTTCAGACGGGCCTGTATATGTGCTTTCTTGAGCAGGGGGACCTTGCGGGCGCTGCAGGATTTCAGTCCTTCATGGCGTAGTGTGTTACCAATTATTTTCTTGGTGACTATGGTCCCAGCTGCCTTGAGATCATTGACAAGATCCTCCCGTGTAGTTCTGGGCTGATTCCTAACTGTTCTCATGATCATTGCAACTCCACGAGGTGAGATCTTGCATGGAGCCCCAGGGCGAGGGAGATTGACAGTCCTTTTGTGTGACAGTATAGAGACAGTGTAGAGACCGAGACAGTGTAATATTAGTGACAGTGTAGAGACAGAGACAGTGTAATGTTAGTGACAGTGTAGAGACAGAGACAGTGTAGAGACAGAGACAGTGTAATGTTAGTGACAGTGTAGAGACAGAGACAGTGTAATGTTAGTGACAGTATAGAGACAGTGTAATGTTAGTGACAGTATAGAGACAGAGGCAGTGTAATGTTAGTGACAGTGTAGAGACAGAGACAGTGTAATGTTAGTGACAGTGTAGAAACAGAGACAGTGTAATGTTAGTGACAGTGTAGAGACAGAGACAGTGTAATGTTAGTGACAGTGTAGAGACAGAGACAGTGTAATGTTAGTGACAGTGTAGAGACAGAGACAGTGTAATGTTAGTGACAGTGTAGAGACAGAGACAGTGTAAAGTTAGTGACAGTGTAGAGACATAGAGACAGTGTAATGTTAGTGACAGTATAGAGACAGAGACAGTGTAGAGACAGAGACAGTGTAATGTTAGTGACAGTGTAGAGACACTGTAATGTTAGTGACAGTATAGAGACAGAGACAGTGTAATGTTAGTGACAGTATAGAGACAGAGACAGTGTAATGTTAATGACAGTGTAGAGACACTGTAATGTTAGTGACAGTATAGAGACAGAGACAGTGTAGAGACAGAGACAGTGTAATGTTAGTGACAGTATAGAGACAGAGACAGTGTAATGTTAGTGACAGTATAGAGACAGAGACAGTGTAATGTTAATGACAGTGTAGAGACACTGTAATGTTAGTGACAGTATAGAGACAGAGACAGTGTAGAGACAGAGACAGTGTAATGTTAGTGACAGTATAGAGACAGAGACAGTGTAATGTTAGTGACAGTATAGAGACAGAGACACTGTAATGTTAGTGACAGTATAGAGACAGAGACAGTGTAATGTTAGTGACAGTGTAGAGACAGAGACAGTATAATGTTAGTGACAGTGTAGAAACAGAGACAGTGTAATGTTAGTGACAGTGTAGAGACAGAGACAGTGTAATGTTAATGACAGTGTAGAGACAGTGTAATGTTAGTGACAGTGTAGAGACAGAGACAGTGTAGAGACAGAGACAGTGTAATGTTAGTGACAGTATAGAGACAGAGACAGTGTAATGTTAGTGACAGTATAGAGACAGAGACACTGTAATGTTAGTGACAGTATAGAGACAGAGACAGTGTAATGTTAGTGACAGTGTAGAGACAGAGACAGTATAATGTTAGTGACAGTGTAGAGACAGAGACAGTATAATGTTAGTGACAGTGTAGAGACAGAGACACTGTAATGTTAGTGACAGTATAGAGACAGAGACAGTGTAATGTTAGTGACAGTGTAGAGACAGAGACAGTATAATGTTAGTGACAGTATAGAGACAGAGACAGTGTAATGTTAGTGACAGTGTAGAGACAGAGACAGTATAATGTTAGTGACAGTATAGAGACAGAGACAGTGTAATGTTAGTGACAGTGTAGAAACAGAGACAGTGTAATGTTAGTGACAGTGTAGAGACAGAGACAGTATAATGTTAGTGACAGTGTAGAGACAGAGACAGTGTAATGTTAGTGACAGTATAGAGACAGAGACAGTGTAGAGACAGAGACAGTGTAATGTTAGTGACAGTGTAGAAACAGAGACAGTGTAATGTTAGTGACAGTGTAGAGACAGTATAATGTTAGTGACAGTGTAGAGACAGAGACAGTGTAATGTTAGTGACAGTGTAGAGACAGAGACAGTGTAGAGACAGAGACAGTGTAATGTTAGTGACAGTGTAGAGACAGAGGCAGTGTAATGTTAGTGACAGTATAGAGACAGAGACAGTGTAATGTTAGTGACAGTGTAGAGACAGAGACAGTATAATGTTAGTGACAGTATAGAGACAGAGACAGTGTAATGTTAGTGACAGTGTAGAAACAGAGACAGTGTAATGTTAGTGACAGTGTAGAGACAGAGACAGTATAATGTTAGTGACAGTGTAGAGACAGAGACAGTGTAATGTTAGTGACAGTATAGAGACAGAGACAGTGTAGAGACAGAGACAGTGTAATGTTAGTGACAGTGTAGAAACAGAGACAGTGTAATGTTAGTGACAGTGTAGAGACAGTATAATGTTAGTGACAGTGTAGAGACAGAGACAGTGTAATGTTAGTGACAGTGTAGAGACAGAGACAGTGTAGAGACAGAGACAGTGTAATGTTAGTGACAGTGTAGAGACAGAGACAGTGTAATGTTAGTGACAGTGTAGAAACAGAGACAGTGTAATGTTAGTGACAGTGTAGAGACAGAGACAGTGTAGAGACAGAGACAGTGTAATGTTAGTGACAGTGTAGAGACAGAGACAGTGTAATGTTAGTGACAGTGTAGAGACAGAGACAGTGTAATGTTAGTGACAGTGTAGAGACAGAGACAGTGTAAAGTTAGTGACAGTGTAGAGACATAGAGACAGTGTAATGTTAGTGACAGTATAGAGACAGAGACAGTGTAGAGACAGAGACAGTGTAATGTTAGTGACAGTGTAGAGACACTGTAATGTTAGTGACAGTATAGAGACAGAGACAGTGTAGAGACAGAGACAGTGTAATGTTAGTGACAGTATAGAGACAGAGACAGTGTAATGTTAGTGACAGTATAGAGACAGAGACAGTGTAATGTTAATGACAGTGTAGAGACACTGTAATGTTAGTGACAGTATAGAGACAGAGACAGTGTAGAGACAGAGACAGTGTAATGTTAGTGACAGTATAGAGACAGAGACAGTGTAATGTTAGTGACAGTATAGAGACAGAGACACTGTAATGTTAGTGACAGTGTAGAGACAGAGAGACAGTGTAATGTTAGTGACAGTGTAGAGACAGTGTAATGTTAGTGACAGTGTAGAGACAGAGAGACAGTGTAATGTTAGTGACAGTGTAGAGACAGAGACAGTGTAATGTTAATGACAGTGTAGAGACACTGTAATGTTAGTGACAGTATAGAGACAGTGTAATGTTAGTGACAGTGTAGAGACAGAGACAGTGTAATGTTAGTGACAGTATAGAGACAGTGTAATGTTAGTGACAGTGTAGAGACAGAGACAGTGTAATGTTAATGACAGTGTAGAGACACTGTAATGTTAGTGACAGTGTAGAGACAGAGACACTGTAATGTTAGTGACAGTATAGAGACAGAGACAGTGTAATGTTAATGACAGTGTAGAGACACTGTAATGTTAGTGACAGTGTAGAGACAGAGACACTGTAATGTTAGTGACAGTATAGAGACAGAGACAGTATAGAGACAGAGACAGTGTAATGTTAGTGACAGTGTAGAGACAGAGACAGTGTAGAGACAGAGACAGTGTAATGTTAGTGACAGTATAGAGACAGAGACAGTGTAGAGACAGAGACAGTGTAATGTTAGTGACAGTATAGAGACAGAGACAGTGTAATGTTAGTGACAGTGTAGAGACAGAGACAGTGTAATGTTAGTGACAGTATAGAGACAGAGACAGTGTAGAGACAGAGACAGTATAATGTTAGTGACAGTGTAGAGACAGAGACAGTGTAATGTTAGTGACAGTGTAGAGACAGAGACAGTGTAATGTTAGTGACAGTATAGAGACAGAGACAGTGTAGAGACAGAGACAGTGTAATGTTAGTGACAGTGTAGAGACAGAGACAGTGTAATGTTAGTGACAGTGTAGAGACAGAGACAGTGTAATGTTAGTGACAGTGTAGAAACAGAGACCGTGTAATGTTAGTGACAGTGTAGAGACAGAGACAGTGTAATGTTAGTGACAGTGTAGAGACAGAGACAGTGTAATGTTAGTGACAGTGTAGAAACAGAGACCGTGTAATGTTAGTGACAGTGTAGAGACAGAGACAGTGTAATGTTAGTGACAGTGTAGAGACAGAGACAGTGTAATGTTAGTGACAGTGTAGAAACAGAGACCGTGTAATGTTAGTGACAGTGTAGAGACAGAGACAGTGTAATGTTAGTGACAGTGTAGAGACAGAGACAGTGTAATGTTAGTGACAGTATAGAGACAGTGTAATGTTAGTGACAGTGTAGAGATAGAGACAGTGTAATGTTAGTGACAGTGTAGAGACAGAGACAGTGTAATGTTAGTGACAGTGTTATGTTAGTGACAGTATAGAGACAGTGTAATGTTAGAGACAGAGACAGTGTAATTATAGAGACAGAGACAGTGTAATGGTAGTGACAGTATAGAGACAGAGACAGTGTAATGTTAGTGACAGTATAGAGACAGAGACAGTGTAATGTTAGTGACAGTGTAGAGACAGAGACAGTGTAATGTTAGTGACAGTGTAGAGACAGAGACAGTGTAATGTTAGTGACAGTATAGAGACAGAGACAGTGTGTGTAGAGACAGAGGCAGTGTAATCTCAGTGTAATGTCTCCTTTACACCACTAGATGAGAGCAGAGAACATGATGAGTGATCCGTCCAGGGCCGTACTCATAAATCATCTCTGAGTAGGAGAGCTGATCTAGGACAAATGTTGCATATTCAGATCGTAATCAATACGATTATATGGACAGGTCCTAGATCATCTCTTCTACTCTGAGAAGCTTTGTGGATTCCTGCCCAGACCGTAGTGCCAGTGTCACCTTGTCAGTACTGAGGAAAACAGATGGTGCATCCCACATGGCACCATCTTCCCTATATAGAGCAGTACTGTGTGTGTACTTTTCCAGGGCCCTCGGGTCAAAAATAGTGTACTATATATAGGGAACAGGGACATGTTGACGCAGTTAACACAACGGACATGTTGACTCGGTTAACACAATGGACATATTCACTCGGTTAACACAACAGACATCTTGACGCGGTTAACACAACGGACATGTTGACGCGGTTAACACAACGGACATGTTGACGCGGTTAACACAACGGACACGTTGACGCGGTTAACACAACGGACACGTTGACGCGGTTAACACAACGGACACGTTGACTCGGTTAACACAACGGACACGTTGACGCGGTTAACACAACGGACACGTTGACTCGGTTAACACAACGGACACGTTGACGCGGTTAACACAACGGACACGTTGACGCGGTTAACACAACGGACATGAACTCAGTTTTGCGTATCTCAAACTGAGGTCAGAGGTTAGAGGTTACATCATCACATGACCTTTAGAAGACATCCAAAAAGATGAATCTTCATTTCCAATTTGATAAGAATGTGAACAATGTAGCCAATACTGTAATCCCATCTACCAGACGTCTCTCTCTCTCTCTCTGTCAAACCTATACAGTATTCATGAGGTAGCGATTAAGCCTGGTGATGACGTTACCTATATTGTAATTAAAAATCAAAATATTTTCAGAACTTATATTAACTTTAAGTCACACTTCAACTGCAATTAACAGGTAACTGCCAAAATAAAGGAAACGCGTGAGGAAATGAGGGATACAACGTATATTGGAAGCAGGTGCTTCCACACAGGTGTGGTTCCTAAGTTAATTAAGCAAGTAACATCCCATCGTGCTTAGGGTCGTGTATAGAAATGCTGGTCAGGCCATTATTTTACCTGCCATGGCTATGCCCCCATAGGATGACAATGCCTCTATCCACAGGGCACGAGTGGTCACTGAATGGTTTGATGAGCATGAAAACGATGTAAACCCATATGCCATGGCCGTCTCAGTCACCAGATCTCAACCCAATTGAGTCTATTGGGCACTAGCTCAAAAACCCACCATTAGCACGAATTTCATTAACAAGAAGTACAACAATACAAATCTTTTCCGAGATGTGAGACAATTAACTTGCTATATGTTGTATAGTATAGCTTTGGAATCGTGACATTATGTACTTTCGAGGAAGATAGGCACCTTTCTCGACGTGTACACTGAATTTAGCTTAACAACCGCGTCCCCTGTAGCTCAGTTGGTAGAGCATGGCGCTTGCAACGCCAGGGTTGTGGGTTCGTTTCTCCACGGGGGGCCAGTATGAAAAATGTATGCACTCACTAACTGTAAGTCGCTCTGGATAAGAGCGTCTGCTAAATGACTAAAATGTAAATCACAACGTGAACGCAATTGGTCGACAGTCTCCTGGGTGGCGCGTTATACATTCCTTCAATTATTGGATTCCTATCTCGTTTCTATAATATCTCTGGAAACGGAACCACACAATGCACCTTGGAATAAAGAGGCAGACAAATATGAAAAATGTGCTAGATCCTCCGTTTAATAAAAAATGTATCGTGGTAGAAATATCGCAAAAAATATGATCAATCGCTCCTTCGAGAGAAATCCTCCCGAGTTATGACATCGGCCAGTATTGAAATCTGACATGTATAATAGACGTTTTCGCGATCTAAAAGTCGTATTCCTATTAACTTCCAGTGTAAATTAGTGAGAGCGACTTTATCACGGTGCTATGTCATACCGCCGGATTTCTGCCTGCTTGAACGCCAATAACTCAGATACACATGAAAACATGAAATGACCCAGGGAATCAGTAGAACAACACTCAGAGATGCACAAAAACAATGTAACATTCAAAATGGGTGAACCTTTCCTTTAAACACTTCTCCAATCCTTGTTGAGATCTGATATTCTGCGCAGCGCAAGACAAGACGTAGGCCAATGTCATAGGCTTATCGTCAACCAATCACATTTCTGAAATCCTTTCGGGCTAAATTCCTGCTAAACATTGAGAGGACAGTTAGGCCTCACTACTTACAAAAACCTTGCTGCTGATGAAGAGCTACAAAATGAAATAAATAGCCGTATTAGTCTGAAAGATATAAGCTAATTTTGTCTAACTTGTGAAGCTCTCCAGTCTCCATGCTCATTAGTTGCTCATTCAAAATATTTGCCGCTACTTCACTCAATCCCATTTTAAAAGTCTCCCTTCCTAACTGTTTTACATTCCCTGAGACCAACCAGAAATGGTTCCTTGGCTACGTATTCCCAGATTTTCATAAAACAGCCACAAACAATCATAAACTCAGATGCTCAACAGTTGTTCCATCCCAGAGCCTAACTCAAGAAAGATCTTGATTTACGAATGCATATACAGTTGCAGCTGTTTGAGAAGGCATGCAAAATTGAGCAAAAACTGGCAAAATTTGGGAGATTTGATTAACCATTGTCAAGTCCTAGATGACGGAGATCAGATACACCCCATTCCCCTGAAACACACACAAGCATCTCTGTGCAGTCAGACCTTTGATTATTCTGTGCCACAATATGCCCCCTCTCTGAATGTCCGAATGTGACCCCCTCCCCATGGGTTACTGCAGCTAGTGTTGCCAGCACTGCCACTACCTGGGTGGGGGCACCCCACCGGAATCCCCACCGGCTAGGTACAAGGTCGTCAAGGTTCTCATTAGAAGCTTTGAGAATTTCCTTGTATATTATGCTCTCCCATCAGGGGGCTCTGGCTTTGTAGGACCAACCCTGCCAGGCAGGCTCAGAATCTTGAGGGGGCGGTGCTGCTCTAGTGGGTCTCTGACCGCATTCATCTTTCTGTTTTGGCTGGGTATAGGCTACTTACAGCAGGCCCATTAAACAGATAAGGCCTTCTCCTTAGTGTACGGGTCGCTCAGGTGGGTGTCGGGTTGGGGACCGTTCCATCATGATAGGACAATAAATGAATAAACTATATTTATAATTTATTTGAAAATGTATATCAATCAATCAATCAATTTTATTTTATATAGCCCTTCTTACATCAGCTAATATCTCGAAGTGCTGTACAGAAACCCAGCCTAAAACCCCAAACAGCTAGTAATGCAGGTGTAGAAGCACGGTGGCTAGGAAAAACTCCCTAGAAAGGCAAAACCTAGGAAGAAACCTAGAGAGGAACCAGGCTATGAGGGGTGGCCAGTCCTCTTCTGGCTGTGCCGGGTGGAGATTATAACAGAACCATGCCAAGATGTTCAAAAATGTTCATAAGTGACAAGCATGGTCAAATAATAATCAGGAATAAATCTCAGTTGGCTTTTCATAGCCGATCATTAGAGTTTAAAACAGCAGGTCTGGGACAGGTAGGGGTTCCATAACCGCAGGCAGAACAGTTTAAACTGGAATAGCAGCAAGGCCAGGCGGACTGGGGATAGCAAGGAGTCACCACGGCCGGTAGTCCCGACGTATGGTCCTAGGGCTCAGGTCTCTCAGTTGGCTTTTCATAGCCGATCATTAAGAGTTGAAAACAGCAGGTCTGGGACAGGTAGGGGTTTCGTAGCCGCAGGCAGAACAGTTGAAACTGGAATAGCAGCAAGGCCAGGCGGACTGGGGGCAGCAGGGTGTCATCATGCCCGGTAGTCCTGACGTATGGTCCTAGGGCTCAGGTTCTCAGAGAGAAAGAGAGAACGAGAGAATTAGAGAGAGCATACTTAAATTCACACAGGACACTGGATAAGACAGGAGAAGTACTCCAGGTATAACCAACTAACCCCAGCCCCCCGACACATAAACTACTGCAGCATAAATACTGGAGGCTGAGACAGGAGCGGTCCGGAGACACTGTGGCCCCATCCGAAGAAACCCCCGGACAGGGCCAAACAGGAAGGATATAACCCCACCCACTCCGCCAAAGCACAGCCCCCGCACCACTAGAGGGATATCCCCAACCACCAACTTACAATCCTGAGACAAGGCCGAGTATAGCCCACAGTATAGCCCACAGCTTCACCTTGGGGTTCTAATGCTGTCCAGACCGTAGCTTCACCTTGGGGTTCTAATGCTGTCCAGACCGTAGCTTCACCTTGGGGTTCTAATGCTGTCCAGACCGTAGCTTCACCTTGGGGTTCTAATGCTGTCCAGACCGTAGCTTCACCTTGGGGTTCTAATGCTGTCCAGACCGTAGCTTCACCTTGGGGTTCTAATGCTGTCCAGACCGTAGCTTCACCTTGGGGTTCTAATGAGAACTGTGTGTGCTCACTTATTTTGGCCCAAATATCACAACATGCTGTTAAATGGTACACAGTGTTTTGGTCTCCTGTTTACCTGTGTGGACGTCTATATTAGGTCAATGGCCCAACGCTCTACCAGGGGACAGGAGGGAAGGGTATTTAAGGGTTAGGGTTAGAAGGAGATTTAAGCAGGAGGCGAAGAGTTGCTAAAGGAATAATGAGAAAACGACAACAGTTTTTGAGTTGATAGTGAAGCGTTGTCACAGAAGATAAACTTGAGCCTGTAATACTTATCCGATTGTCCTGTCTGGTATTCAGAGCCTCCTAACCCTACCCCTAATCCTGTCTGGTATTCAGAGCCTCCTACCCCTAACCCTGTCTGGTATTCAGAGCCTCCTACCCCTAACCCTGTCTGGTATTCAGAGCCTCCTACCCCTAACCCTGTCTGGTATTCAGAGCCTCCTACCCCTAACCCTGTCTGGTATTCAGAGCCTCCTACCTCTACCCCTAACCCTGTCTGGTATTCAGAGCCTCCTACCCCTAACCCTGTCTGGTATTCAGAGCCTCCTACCCCTAACCATGTCTGGTATTCAGAGCCTCCTACCCCTAACCCTGTCTGGTATTCAGAGCCTCCTACCTCTACCCCTAACCCTGTCTGGTATTCAGAGCCTCCTACCCCTAACCTCTCCCGAGTGGCGCAGTGGTCTAAGGCACTGCATCGCAGTGCTAGCTGTGCCACTAGAGATCCTGGTTCGAATCCAGGCTCTGTCGTAGCTGGCCGTGACCGGGAGACCCATGGGGCGGCGCACAATTGGCCCAGCGTCGTCCAGGGTAGGGGAGGGAATGGCCGGCAGGGATGTAGCTCAGTGGTAGAGCATGGCGTTTGCAACGCCAGGGTTGTGGGTTCGATTCCCAAGGGGGGCCAGTATGGAAAAATAAACTATAAGTCGCTCTGGATAAGAGCGTCTGCTAAATGACTAAAAATGTAAATGTAACCCTGTCTGGTATTCAGAGCCCCCTAACCCTGTCTGGTATTCAGAGCCCCCTAACCCTGTCTGGTATTCAGAGCCCCCTAACCCTGTCTGGTATTCAGAGCCTCCTAACCCTGTCTGGTATTCAGAGCCTCCTACCCCTAACCATGTCTGGTATTCAGAGCCTCCTACCTCTACCCCTAACCCTGTCTGGTATTCAGAGCCTCCTACCCCTAACCTCTCCCGAGTGGCGCAGTGGTCTAAGGCACTGCATCGCAGTGCTAGCTGTGCCACTAGAGATCCTGGTTCGAATCCAGGCTCTGTCGTAGCCGGCCGTGACCGGGAGACCCATGGGGCGGCGCACAATTGGCCCAGCGTCGTCCAGGGTAGGGGAGGGAATGGCCGGCAGGGATGTAGCTCAGTTGGTAGAGCATGGCGTTTGCAACGCCAGGGTTGTGGGTTCGATTCCCAAGGGGGGCCAGTATGGAAAAATAAACTATAAGTCGCTCTGGATAAGAGCGTCTGCTAAATGACTAAAAATGTAAATGTAACCCTGTCTGGTATTCAGAGCCCCCTAACCCTGTCTGGTATTCAGAGCCCCCTAACCCTGTCTGGTATTCAGAGCCCCCTAACCCTGTCTGGTATTCAGAGCCTCCTACCCCTAACCCTGTCTGGTATTCAGAGCCTCCTACCCCTAACCCTGTCTGGTATTCAGAGCCTCCTACCCCTAACCCTGTCTGGTATTCAGAGCCTCCTAACCCTGTCTGGTATTCAGAGCCTCCTACCCCTACCCCTAACCCTGTCTGGTATTCAGAGCCTCCTACCCCTAACCCTGTCTGGTATTCAGAGCCTCCTAACCCTAACCCTGTCTGGTATTCAGAGCCTCCTACCCCTAACCCTGTCTGGTATTCAGAGCCTCCTACCCCTAACCCTGTCTGGTATTCAGAGCCTCCTACCCCTAACCCTGTCTGGTATTCAGAGCCTCCTAACCCTGTCTGGTATTCAGAGCCTCCTACCCCTAACCCTGTCTGGTATTCAGAGCCTCCTACCCCTAACCCTGTCTGGTATTCAGAGCCTCCTACCCCTAACCCTGTCTGGTATTCAGAGCCTCCTAACCCTAACCCTGTCTGGTATTCAGAGCCCCCTAACCCTGTCTGGTATTCAGAGCCTCCTACCCCTAACCCTGTCTGGTATTCAGAGCCTCCTACCCCTACCCCTAACCCTGTCTGGTATTCAGAGCCTCCTACCCCTAACCCTGTCTGGTATTCAGAGCCTCCTAACCCTAACCCTGTCTGGTATTCAGAGCCCCCTACCCCTAACCCTGTCTGGTATTCAGAGCCTCCTACCCCTAACCCTGTCTGGTATTCAGAGCCTCCTACCCCTAACCCTGTCTGGTATTCAGAGCCTCCTACCCCTAACCCTGTCTGGTATTCAGAGCCTCCTACCTCTAACCCTGTCTGGTATTCAGAGCCTCCTACCCCTAACCCTGTCTGGTATTCAGAGCCTCCTACCCCTAACCCTGTCTGGTATTCAGAGCCTCCTACCCCTAACCCTGTCTGGTATTCAGAGCCTCCTACCTCTAACCCTGTCTGGTATTCAGAGCCCCCTAACCCTGTCTGGTATTCAGAGCCCCCTAACCCTGTCTGGTATTCAGAGCCTCCTACCCCTAACCCTGTCTGGTATTCAGAGCCTCCTACCCCTAACCATGTCTGGTATTCAGAGCCTCCTACCCCTAACCCTGTCTGGTATTCAGAGCCTCCTACCTCTACCCCTAACCCTGTCTGGTATTCAGAGCCTCCTACCCCTAACCTCTCCCGAGTGGCGCAGTGGTCTAAGGCACTGCATCGCAGTGCTAGCTGTGCCACTAGAGATCCTGGTTCGAATCCAGGCTCTGTCGTAGCCGGCCGTGACCGGGAGACCCATGGGGCGGCGCACAATTGGCCCAGCGTCGTCCAGGGTAGGGGAGGGAATGGCCGGCAGGGATGTAGCTCAGTTGGTAGAGCATGGCGTTTGCAACGCCAGGGTTGTGGGTTCGATTCCCAAGGGGGGCCAGTATGGAAAAATAAACTATAAGTCGCTCTGGATAAGAGCGTCTGCTAAATGACTAAAAATTTAAATGTAACCCTGTCTGGTATTCAGAGCCCCCTAACCCTGTCTGGTATTCAGAGCCCCCTAACCCTGTCTGGTATTCAGAGCCCCCTAACCCTGTCTGGTATTCAGAGCCTCCTACCCCTAACCCTGTCTGGTATTCAGAGCCTCCTACCCCTAACCCTGTCTGGTATTCAGAGCCTCCTACCCCTAACCCTGTCTGGTATTCAGAGCCTCCTAACCCTGTCTGGTATTCAGAGCCTCCTACCCCTACCCCTAACCCTGTCTGGTATTCAGAGCCTCCTACCCCTAACCCTGTCTGGTATTCAGAGCCTCCTACCCCTAACCCTGTCTGGTATTCAGAGCCTCCTACCCCTAACCCTGTCTGGTATTCAGAGCCTCCTACCCCTAACCCTGTCTGGTATTCAGAGCCTCCTACCCCTAACCCTGTCTGGTATTCAGAGCCTCCTAACCCTGTCTGGTATTCAGAGCCTCCTACCCCTAACCCTGTCTGGTATTCAGAGCCTCCTACCCCTAACCCTGTCTGGTATTCAGAGCCTCCTACCCCTAACCCTGTCTGGTATTCAGAGCCTCCTAACCCTAACCCTGTCTGGTATTCAGAGCCCCCTAACCCTGTCTGGTATTCAGAGCCCCCTACCCCTAACCCTGTCTGGTATTCAGAGCCTCCTACCCCTACCCCTAACCCTGTCTGGTATTCAGAGCCTCCTACCCCTAACCCTGTCTGGTATTCAGAGCCTCCTAACCCTAACCCTGTCTGGTATTCAGAGCCCCCTACCCCTAACCCTGTCTGGTATTCAGAGCCTCCTACCCCTAACCCTGTCTGGTATTCAGAGCCTCCTACCCCTAACCCTGTCTGGTATTCAGAGCCTCCTACCTCTAACCCTGTCTGGTATTCAGAGCCTCCTACCCCTAACCCTGTCTGGTATTCAGAGCCTCCTACCCCTAACCCTGTCTGGTATTCAGAGCCTCCTACCCCTAACCCTGTCTGGTATTCAGAGCCTCCTACCTCTAACCCTGTCTGGTATTCAGAGCCCCCTAACCCTGTCTGGTATTCAGAGCCCCCTAACCCTGTCTGGTATTCAGAGCCTCCTACCCCTAACCCTGTCTGGTATTCAGAGCCTCCTACCCCTAACCCTGTCTGGTATTCAGAGCCTCCTACCCCTAACCCTGTCTGGTATTCAGAGCCTCCTACCCCTAACCCTGTCTGGTATTCAGAGCCTCCTACCTCTAACCCTGTCTGGTATTCAGAGCCCCCTAACCCTGTCTGGTATTCAGAGCCTCCTACCCCTAACCCTGTCTGGTATTCAGAGCCTCCTACCTCTACCCCTAACCCTGTCTGGTATTCAGAGCCTCCTACCCCTAACCCTGTCTGGTATTCAGAGCCCCCTACCCCTAACCCTGTCTGGTATTCAGAGCCTCCTAACCCTAACCCTGTCTGGTATTCAGAGCCCCCTAACCCTAACCCTGTCTGGTATTCAGAGCCCCCTAACCCTAACCCTGTCTGGTATTCAGAGCCCCCTAACCCTGTCTGGTATTCAGAGCCTCCTACCCCTAACCCTGTCTGGTATTCAGAGCCTCCTACCCCTAACCCTGTCTGGTATTCAGAGCCTCCTACCCCTAACCCTGTCTGGTATTCAGAGCCCCCTAACCCTGTCTGGTATTCAGAGCCTCCTACCCCTAACCCTGTCTGGTATTCAGAGCCTCCTACCCCTAACCCTGTCTGGTATTCAGAGCCTCCTACCCCTAACCCTGTCTGGTATTCAGAGCCTCCTAACCCTAACCCTGTCTGGTATTCAGAGCCTCCTAACCCTGTCTGGTATTCAGAGCCTCCTACCCCTAACCCTGTCTGGTATTCAGAGCCTCCTACCCCTAACCCTGTCTGGTATTCAGAGCCTCCTACCCCTAACCCTGTCTGGTATTCAGAGCCTCCTACCCCTAACCCTAACCCTGTCTGGTATTCAGAGCGTCCTAACCCTAACCCTGTCTGGTATTCAGAGCCTCCTACCCCTAACCCTGTCTGGTATTCAGAGCCTCCTACCCCTACCCCTAACCCTGTCTGGTATTCAGAGCCTCCTACCCCTAACCCTGTCTGGTATTCAGAGCCTCCTACCCCTAACCCTGTCTGGTATTCAGAGCCTCCTACCCCTAACCCTGTCTGGTATTCAGAGCCTCCTACCCCTAACCCTGTCTGGTATTCAGAGCCTCCAACCTCTAACCCTGTCTGGTATTCAGAGCCTCCTACCCCTAACCCTGTCTGGTATTCAGAGCCTCCTAACCCTGTCTGGTATTCAGAGCCTCCTACCCCTAACCCTGTCTGGTATTCAGAGCCTCCTACCCCTAACCCTGTCTGGTATTCAGAGCCTCCTACCCCTAACCCTGTCTGGTATTCAGAGCCTCCTACCCCTAACCCTAACCCTGTCTGGTATTCAGAGCCTCCTAACCCTAACCCTGTCTGGTATTCAGAGCCTCCTACCCCTACCCCTAACCCTGTCTGGTATTCAGAGCCTCCTACCCCTACCCCTAACCCTGTCTGGTATTCAGAGCCTCCTACCCCTACCCCTAACCCTGTCTGGTATTCAGAGCCTCCTACCCCTAACCCTGTCTGGTATTCAGAGCCTCCTACCCCTAACCCTGTCTGGTATTCAGAGCCTCCTACCCCTAACCCTGTCTGGTATTCAGAGCCTCCTACCCCTAACCCTGTCTGGTATTCAGAGCCTCCTACCTCTAACCCTGTCTGTTATTCAGAGCCTCCTACCCCTAACCCTGTCTGGTATTCAGAGCCTCCTACCCCTAACCCTGTCTGGTATTCAGAGCCTCCTACCCCTAACCCTGTCTGGTATTCAGAGCCTCCTACCTCTAACCCTGTCTGGTATTCAGAGCCCCCTAACCCTGTCTGGTATTCAGAGCCCCCTAACCCTGTCTGGTATTCAGAGCCCCCTAACCCTGTCTGGTATTCAGAGCCTCCTACCCCTAATCCTGTCTGGTATTCAGAGCCTCCTACCCCTAACCCTGTCTGGTATTCAGAGCCTCCTACCCCTAACCCTGTCTGGTATTCAGAGCCTCCTACCCCTAACCCTGTCTGGTATTCAGAGCCTCCTACCCCTAACCCTGTCTGGTATTCAGAGCCTCCTACCCCTAACCCTGTCTGGTATTCAGAGCCTCCTACCTCTAACCCTGTCTGGTATTCAGAGCCCCCTAACCCTGTCTGGTATTCAGAGCCTCCTACCCCTAACCCTGTCTGGTATTCAGAGCCTCCTACCTCTACCCCTAACCCTGTCTGGTATTCAGAGCCTCCTACCCCTAACCCTGTCTGGTATTCAGAGCCCCCTACCCCTAACCCTGTCTGGTATTCAGAGCCTCCTAACCCTAACCCTGTCTGGTATTCAGAGCCCCCTAACCCTAACCCTGTCTGGTATTCAGAGCCCCCTAACCCTGTCTGGTATTCAGAGCCTCCTACCCCTAACCCTGTCTGGTATTCAGAGCCTCCTACCCCTAACCCTGTCTGGTATTCAGAGCCTCCTACCCCTAACCCTGTCTGGTATTCAGAGCCTCCTACCCCTAACCCTGTCTGGTATTCAGAGCCCCCTAACCCTGTCTGGTATTCAGAGCCTCCTACCCCTAACCCTGTCTGGTATTCAGAGCCTCCTACCCCTAACCCTGTCTGGTATTCAGAGCCTCCTACCCCTAACCCTGTCTGGTATTCAGAGCCTCCTAACCCTAACCCTGTCTGGTATTCAGAGCCTCCTAACCCTGTCTGGTATTCAGAGCCTCCTACCCCTAACCCTGTCTGGTATTCAGAGCCTCCTACCCCTAACCCTGTCTGGTATTCAGAGCCTCCTACCCCTAACCCTGTCTGGTATTCAGAGCCTCCTAACCCTAACCCTGTCTGGTATTCAGAGCCTCCTAACCCTGTCTGGTATTCAGAGCCTCCTACCCCTACCCCTAACCCTGTCTGGTATTCAGAGCCTCCTACCCCTAACCCTGTCTGGTATTCAGAGCCTCCTAACCCTAACCCTGTCTGGTATTCAGAGCCTCCTACCCCTAACCCTGTCTGGTATTCAGAGCCTCCTACCCCTAACCCTGTCTGGTATTCAGAGCCTCCTACCCCTAACCCTGTCTGGTATTCAGAGCCTCCTAACCCTGTCTGGTATTCAGAGCCTCCTACCCCTAACCCTGTCTGGTATTCAGAGCCTCCTACCCCTAACCCTGTCTGGTATTCAGAGCCTCCTACCCCTAACCCTGTCTGGTATTCAGAGCCTCCTAACCCTAACCCTGTCTGGTATTCAGAGCCCCCTAACCCTGTCTGGTATTCAGAGCCTCCTACCCCTAACCCTGTCTGGTATTCAGAGCCTCCTACCCCTACCCCTAACCCTGTCTGGTATTCAGAGCCTCCTACCCCTAACCCTGTCTGGTATTCAGAGCCTCCTAACCCTAACCCTGTCTGGTATTCAGAGCCCCCTACCCCTAACCCTGTCTGGTATTCAGAGCCTCCTACCCCTAACCCTGTCTGGTATTCAGAGCCTCCTACCCCTAACCCTGTCTGGTATTCAGAGCCTCCTACCCCTAACCCTGTCTGGTATTCAGAGCCTCCTACCTCTAACCCTGTCTGGTATTCAGAGCCTCCTACCCCTAACCCTGTCTGGTATTCAGAGCCTCCTACCCCTAACCCTGTCTGGTATTCAGAGCCTCCTACCCCTAACCCTGTCTGGTATTCAGAGCCTCCTACCTCTAACCCTGTCTGGTATTCAGAGCCCCCTAACCCTGTCTGGTATTCAGAGCCCCCTAACCCTGTCTTGTATTCAGAGCCTCCTACCCCTAACCCTGTCTGGTATTCAGAGCCTCCTACCCCTAACCATGTCTGGTATTCAGAGCCTCCTACCCCTAACCCTGTCTGGTATTCAGAGCCTCCTACCTCTACCCCTAACCCTGTCTGGTATTCAGAGCCTCCTACCCCTAACCTCTCCCGAGTGGCGCAGTGGTCTAAGGCACTGCATCGCAGTTTTAGCTGTGCCACTAGAGATCCTGGTTCGAATCCAGGCTCTGTCATAGCCGGCCGTGACCGGGAGACCCATGGGGCGGCGCACAATTGGCCCAGCGTCGTCCAGGGTAGGGGAGGGAATGGCCGGCAGG
This sequence comes from Coregonus lavaretus, assembly GCF_964263955.1. Taxonomy (NCBI): domain Eukaryota; kingdom Metazoa; phylum Chordata; class Actinopteri; order Salmoniformes; family Salmonidae; genus Coregonus; species Coregonus lavaretus. The sequence continues at coordinate 153,699 of NW_028166048.1, forward strand.
GATGTAGCTCAGTTGGTAGAGCATGGCGTTTGCAACGCCAGGGTTGTGGGTTCGATTCCCAAGGGGGGCCAGTATGGAAAAATAAACTATAAGTCGCTCTGGATAAGAGCGTCTGCTAAATGACTAAAAATTTAAATGTAACCCTGTCTGGTATTCAGAGCCCCCTAACCCTGTCTGGTATTCAGAGCCCCCTAACCCTGTCTGGTATTCAGAGCCTCCTACCCCTAACCCTGTCTGGTATTCAGAGCCTCCTACCCCTAACCCTGTCTGGTATTCAGAGCCTCCTACCCCTAACCCTGTCTGGTATTCAGAGCCTCCTAACCCTGTCTGGTATTCAGAGCCTCCTACCCCTACCCCTAACCCTGTCTGGTATTCAGAGCCTCCTACCCCTAACCCTGTCTGGTATTCAGAGCCTCCTACCCCTAACCCTGTCTGGTATTCAGAGCCTCCTACCCCTAACCCTGTCTGGTATTCAGAGCCTCCTACCCCTAACCCTGTCTGGTATTCAGAGCCTCCTACCCCTAACCCTGTCTGGTATTCAGAGCCTCCTAACCCTGTCTGGTATTCAGAGCCTCCTACCCCTAACCCTGTCTGGTATTCAGAGCCTCCTACCCCTAACCCTGTCTGGTATTCAGAGCCTCCTACCCCTAACCCTGTCTGGTATTCAGAGCCTCCTAACCCTAACCCTGTCTGGTATTCAGAGCCCCCTAACCCTGTCTGGTATTCAGAGCCCCCTACCCCTAACCCTGTCTGGTATTCAGAGCCTCCTACCCCTACCCCTAACCCTGTCTGGTATTCAGAGCCTCCTACCCCTAACCCTGTCTGGTATTCAGAGCCTCCTAACCCTAACCCTGTCTGGTATTCAGAGCCCCCTACCCCTAACCCTGTCTGGTATTCAGAGCCTCCTACCCCTAACCCTGTCTGGTATTCAGAGCCTCCTACCCCTAACCCTGTCTGGTATTCAGAGCCTCCTACCCCTAACCCTGTCTGGTATTCAGAGCCTCCTACCTCTAACCCTGTCTGGTATTCAGAGCCTCCTACCCCTAACCCTGTCTGGTATTCAGAGCCTCCTACCCCTAACCCTGTCTGGTATTCAGAGCCTCCTACCCCTAACCCTGTCTGGTATTCAGAGCCTCCTACCTCTAACCCTGTCTGGTATTCAGAGCCCCCTAACCCTGTCTGGTATTCAGAGCCCCCTAACCCTGTCTGGTATTCAGAGCCTCCTACCCCTAACCCTGTCTGGTATTCAGAGCCTCCTACCCCTAACCCTGTCTGGTATTCAGAGCCTCCTACCCCTAACCCTGTCTGGTATTCAGAGCCTCCTACCCCTAACCCTGTCTGGTATTCAGAGCCTCCTACCCCTAACCCTGTCTGGTATTCAGAGCCTCCTAACCCTAACCCTGTCTGGTATTCAGAGCCTCCTACCCCTAACCCTGTCTGGTATTCAGAGCCTCCTACCCCTAACCCTGTCTGGTATTCAGAGCCTCCTACCCCTAACCCTGTCTGGTATTCAGAGCCTCCTAACCCTGTCTGGTATTCAGAGCCTCCTACCCCTAACCCTGTCTGGTATTCAGAGCCTCCTACCCCTAACCCTGTCTGGTATTCAGAGCCTCCTACCCCTAACCCTGTCTGGTATTCAGAGCCTCCTAACCCTAACCCTGTCTGGTATTCAGAGCCCCCTAACCCTGTCTGGTATTCAGAGCCTCCTACCCCTAACCCTGTCTGGTATTCAGAGCCTCCTACCCCTACCCCTAACCCTGTCTGGTATTCAGAGCCTCCTACCCCTAACCCTGTCTGGTATTCAGAGCCTCCTAACCCTAACCCTGTCTGGTATTCAGAGCCCCCTACCCCTAACCCTGTCTGGTATTCAGAGCCTCCTACCCCTAACCCTGTCTGGTATTCAGAGCCTCCTACCCCTAACCCTGTCTGGTATTCAGAGCCTCCTACCCCTAACCCTGTCTGGTATTCAGAGCCTCCTACCTCTAACCCTGTCTGGTATTCAGAGCCTCCTACCCCTAAACCTGTCTGGTATTCAGAGCCTCCTACCCCTAACCCTGTCTGGTATTCAGAGCCTCCTACCCCTAACCCTGTCTGGTATTCAGAGCCTCCTACCTCTAACCCTGTCTGGTATTCAGAGCCCCCTAACCCTGTCTGGTATTCAGAGCCCCCTAACCCTGTCTTGTATTCAGAGCCTCCTACCCCTAACCCTGTCTGGTATTCAGAGCCTCCTACCCCTAACCATGTCTGGTATTCAGAGCCTCCTACCCCTAACCCTGTCTGGTATTCAGAGCCTCCTACCTCTACCCCTAACCCTGTCTGGTATTCAGAGCCTCCTACCCCTAACCTCTCCCGAGTGGCGCAGTGGTCTAAGGCACTGCATCGCAGTGCTAGCTGTGCCACTAGAGATCCTGGTTCGAATCCAGGCTCTGTCATAGCCGGCCGTGACCGGGAGACCCATGGGGCGGCGCACAATTGGCCCAGCGTCGTCCAGGGTAGGGGAGGGAATGGCCGGCAGGGATGTAGCTCAGTTGGTAGAGCATGGCGTTTGCAACGCCAGGGTTGTGGGTTCGATTCCCAAGGGGGGCCAGTATGGAAAAATAAACTATAAGTCGCTCTGGATAAGAGCGTCTGCTAAATGACTAAAAATTTAAATGTAACCCTGTCTGGTATTCAGAGCCCCCTAACCCTGTCTGGTATTCAGAGCCCCCTAACCCTGTCTGGTATTCAGAGCCCCCTAACCCTGTCTGGTATTCAGAGCCTCCTACCCCTAACCCTGTCTGGTATTCAGAGCCTCCTACCCCTAACCCTGTCTGGTATTCAGAGCCTCCTACCCCTAACCCTGTCTGGTATTCAGAGCCTCCTAACCCTGTCTGGTATTCAGAGCCTCCTACCCCTACCCCTAACCCTGTCTGGTATTCAGAGCCTCCTACCCCTAACCCTGTCTGGTATTCAGAGCCTCCTACCCCTAACCCTGTCTGGTATTCAGAGCCTCCTACCCCTAACCCTGTCTGGTATTCAGAGCCTCCTACCCCTAACCCTGTCTGGTATTCAGAGCCTCCTACCCCTAACCCTGTCTGGTATTCAGAGCCTCCTAACCCTGTCTGGTATTCAGAGCCTCCTACCCCTAACCCTGTCTGGTATTCAGAGCCTCCTACCCCTAACCCTGTCTGGTATTCAGAGCCTCCTACCCCTAACCCTGTCTGGTATTCAGAGCCTCCTAACCCTAACCCTGTCTGGTATTCAGAGCCCCCTAACCCTGTCTGGTATTCAGAGCCCCCTACCCCTAACCCTGTCTGGTATTCAGAGCCTCCTACCCCTACCCCTAACCCTGTCTGGTATTCAGAGCCTCCTACCCCTAACCCTGTCTGGTATTCAGAGCCTCCTAACCCTAACCCTGTCTGGTATTCAGAGCCCCCTAGCCCTAACCCTGTCTGGTATTCAGAGCCTCCTACCCCTAACCCTGTCTGGTATTCAGAGCCTCCTACCCCTAACCCTGTCTGGTATTCAGAGCCTCCTACCCCTAACCCTGTCTGGTATTCAGAGCCTCCTACCTCTAACCCTGTCTGGTATTCAGAGCCTCCTACCCCTAACCCTGTCTGGTATTCAGAGCCTCCTACCCCTAACCCTGTCTGGTATTCAGAGCCTCCTACCCCTAACCCTGTCTGGTATTCAGAGCCTCCTACCTCTAACCCTGTCTGGTATTCAGAGCCCCCTAACCCTGTCTGGTATTCAGAGCCCCCTAACCCTGTCTGGTATTCAGAGCCTCCTACCCCTAACCCTGTCTGGTATTCAGAGCCTCCTACCCCTAACCCTGTCTGGTATTCAGAGCCTCCTACCCCTAACCCTGTCTGGTATTCAGAGCCTCCTACCCCTAACCCTGTCTGGTATTCAGAGCCTCCTACCTCTAACCCTGTCTGGTATTCAGAGCCCCCTAACCCTGTCTGGTATTCAGAGCCTCCTACCCCTAACCCTGTCTGGTATTCAGAGCCTCCTACCTCTACCCCTAACCCTGTCTGGTATTCAGAGCCTCCTACCCCTAACCCTGTCTGGTATTCAGAGCCCCCTACCCCTAACCCTGTCTGGTATTCAGAGCCTCCTAACCCTAACCCTGTCTGGTATTCAGAGCCCCCTAACCCTAACCCTGTCTGGTATTCAGAGCCCCCTAACCCTAACCCTGTCTGGTATTCAGAGCCCCCTAACCCTGTCTGGTATTCAGAGCCTCCTACCCCTAACCCTGTCTGGTATTCAGAGCCTCCTACCCCTAACCCTGTCTGGTATTCAGAGCCTCCTACCCCTAACCCTGTCTGGTATTCAGAGCCCCCTAACCCTGTCTGGTATTCAGAGCCTCCTACCCCTAACCCTGTCTGGTATTCAGAGCCTCCTACCCCTAACCCTGTCTGGTATTCAGAGCCTCCTACCCCTAACCCTGTCTGGTATTCAGAGCCTCCTAACCCTAACCCTGTCTGGTATTCAGAGCCTCCTAACCCTGTCTGGTATTCAGAGCCTCCTACCCCTAACCCTGTCTGGTATTCAGAGCCTCCTACCCCTAACCCTGTCTGGTATTCAGAGCCTCCTACCCCTAACCCTGTCTGGTATTCAGAGCCTCCTACCCCTAACCCTAACCCTGTCTGGTATTCAGAGCGTCCTAACCCTAACCCTGTCTGGTATTCAGAGCCTCCTACCCCTAACCCTGTCTGGTATTCAGAGCCTCCTACCCCTACCCCTAACCCTGTCTGGTATTCAGAGCCTCCTACCCCTAACCCTGTCTGGTATTCAGAGCCTCCTACCCCTAACCCTGTCTGGTATTCAGAGCCTCCTACCCCTAACCCTGTCTGGTATTCAGAGCCTCCTACCCCTAACCCTGTCTGGTATTCAGAGCCTCCTACCTCTAACCCTGTCTGGTATTCAGAGCCTCCTACCCCTAACCCTGTCTGGTATTCAGAGCCTCCTAACCCTGTCTGGTATTCAGAGCCTCCTACCCCTAACCCTGTCTGGTATTCAGAGCCTCCTACCCCTAACCCTGTCTGGTATTCAGAGCCTCCTACCCCTAACCCTGTCTGGTATTCAGAGCCTCCTACCCCTAACCCTAACCCTGTCTGGTATTCAGAGCCTCCTAACCCTAACCCTGTCTGGTATTCAGAGCCTCCTACCCCTACCCCTAACCCTGTCTGGTATTCAGAGCCTCCTACCCCTACCCCTAACCCTGTCTGGTATTCAGAGCCTCCTACCCCTACCCCTAACCCTGTCTGGTATTCAGAGCCTCCTACCCCTAACCCTGTCGGGTATTCAGAGCCTCCTACCCCTAACCCTGTCTGGTATTCAGAGCCTCCTACCCCTAACCCTGTCTGGTATTCAGAGCCTCCTACCCCTAACCCTGTCTGGTATTCAGAGCCTCCTACCTCTAACCCTGTCTGTTATTCAGAGCCTCCTACCCCTAACCCTGTCTGGTATTCAGAGCCTCCTACCCCTAACCCTGTCTGGTATTCAGAGCCTCCTACCCCTAACCCTGTCTGGTATTCAGAGCCTCCTACCTCTAACCCTGTCTGGTATTCAGAGCCCCCTAACCCTGTCTGGTATTCAGAGCCCCCTAACCCTGTCTGGTATTCAGAGCCCCCTAACGCTGTCTGGTATTCAGAGCCTCCTACCCCTAATCCTGTCTGGTATTCAGAGCCTCCTACCCCTAACCCTGTCTGGTATTCAGAGCCTCCTACCCCTAACCCTGTCTGGTATTCAGAGCCTCCTACCCCTAACCCTGTCTGGTATTCAGAGCCTCCTACCCCTAACCCTGTCTGGTATTCAGAGCCTCCTACCCCTAACCCTGTCTGGTATTCAGAGCCTCCTACCTCTAACCCTGTCTGGTATTCAGAGCCCCCTAACCCTGTCTGGTATTCAGAGCCTCCTACCCCTAACCCTGTCTGGTATTCAGAGCCTCCTACCTCTACCCCTAACCCTGTCTGGTATTCAGAGCCTCCTACCCCTAACCCTGTCTGGTATTCAGAGCCCCCTACCCCTAACCCTGTCTGGTATTCAGAGCCTCCTAACCCTAACCCTGTCTGGTATTCAGAGCCCCCTAACCCTAACCCTGTCTGGTATTCAGAGCCCCCTAACCCTGTCTGGTATTCAGAGCGTCCTACCCCTAACCCTGTCTGGTATTCAGAGCCTCCTACCCCTAACCCTGTCTGGTATTCAGAGCCTCCTACCCCTAACCCTGTCTGGTATTCAGAGCCTCCTACCCCTAACCCTGTCTGGTATTCAGAGCCCCCTAACCCTGTCTGGTATTCAGAGCCTCCTACCCCTAACCCTGTCTGGTATTCAGAGCCTCCTACCCCTAACCCTGTCTGGTATTCAGAGCCTCCTACCCCTAACCCTGTCTGGTATTCAGAGCCTCCTAACCCTAACCCTGTCTGGTATTCAGAGCCTCCTAACCCTGTCTGGTATTCAGAGCCTCCTACCCCTAACCCTGTCTGGTATTCAGAGCCTCCTACCCCTAACCCTGTCTGGTATTCAGAGCCTCCTACCCCTAACCCTGTCTGGTATTCAGAGCCTCCTAACCCTAACCCTGTCTGGTATTCAGAGCCTCCTAACCCTGTCTGGTATTCAGAGCCTCCTACCCCTAACCCTAACCCTGTCTGGTATTCAGAGCCCCCTAACCCTGTCTGGTATTCAGAGCCTCCTACCCCTAACCCTGTCTGGTATTCAGAGCCTCCTACCCCTAACCCTGTCTGGTATTCAGAGCCTCCTAACCCTGTCTGGTATTCAGAGCCTCCTACCCCTAACCCTAACCCTGTCTGGTATTCAGAGCCCCCTACCTCTAACCCTGTCTGGTATTCAGAGCCTCCTACCCCTAACCCTGTCTGGTATTCAGAGCCCCCTACCCCTAACCCTGTCTGGTATTCAGAGCCTCCTACCCCTAACCCTGTCTGGTATTCAGAGCCTCCTACCCCTAACCCTGTCTGGTATTCAGAGCCTCCTACCCCTAACCCTGTCTGGTATTCAGAGCCTCCTACCTCTACCCCTAACCCTGTCTGGTATTCAGAGCCTCCTACCCCTAACCCTGTCTGGTATTCAGAGCCTCCTACCCCTAATCCTGTCTGGTATTCAGAGCCGCCTACCCCTAACCCTGTCTGGTATTCAGAGCCTCCTACCCCTAACCCTGTCTGGTATTCAGAGCCTCCTACCCCTAACCCTGTCTGGTATTCAGAGCCTCCTACCCCTACCCCTAACCCTGGCATCTGATGCTGGTACTTTGCGTCATATATTAACATTTATTTGATCACTGCCTGTTCTTGTGGGTAAGTCTTTTATGACCAGATATTTCCCCTTTTCCAATGAATTCTGTTGTTGTAGATCTGCATTGCGTCACTGTGTTGTTGAGTTATACGAGCTGATGTAATAAAAGTACAGAATAACTTCTTCTTGCAACAAACTGTCATTCTAGTGAAAATGTTTTCTTAATGGTTATCCATTAGTAGTGACTTGTGGTTCTGGAGTTTGCATGGAACCGCTCACCGAGCAACATCCCTCACCTAACCCTCTGTAGCTCAGCTGGTAGAGCACGGCGCTTGTAACGCCAAGGTAGTGGGTTCGATCCCCGGGACCACCCATACAAAAAAAAAATGTATGCACGCATGACTGTAAGTCGCTTTGGATAAAAGCGTCTGCTAAATGGCATATTATTATTATTATTAAACCCTCTACCTGAATGGATTCAGCAGTCTTCTGCAGTATCGCCCCGCCCCCCCCTCTCTACCTGAATGGATTCAGCAGTCTTCTACAGTATCCCCCCCCCCCCCCCGAATGGATTCAGCAGTCTTCTACAGTATCGCCCCGCCCCCCCTCTCTACCTGAATGGATTCAGCAGTCTTCTACAGTATTGCCCCCGCCCCTCTACCTGAATGGATTCAGCAGTCTTCTACAGTATCGCCCCGCCCCCCCCTCTCTACCTGAATGGATTCAGCAGTCTTCTACAGTATCGCCCCGCCCCCCCTCTCTACCTGAATGGATTCAGCAGTCTTCTACAGTATTGCCCCCGCCCCTCTACCTGAATGGATTCAGCAGTCTTCTACAGTATCGCCCCGCCCCCCCCTCTACCTGAATGGATTCAGCAGTCTTCTACAGTATTGCCCCCGCCCCTCTACCTGAATGGATTCAGCAGTCTTCTACAGTATTGCCCCCGCCCCTCTACCTGAATGGATTCAGCAGTCTTCTACAGTATTGCCCCCGCCCCTCTACCTGAATGGATTCAGCAGTCTTCTACAGTATCGCCCCCCCCCCCCCCCTTTGCTCTTCATCCCCTCATTCTAGTGATCACCAAACAACACACGTTGCTATGCTACGCTCCTATGTATGACTTTACAGGGGCCATATCTGCTCTGGGTATTGCTGTGCCTGTGATGTCTGTACCCAGGATGCTGATTAGTTTCCTATTTGACATTAACTTGATTTCCAGAGAGGAACGTCTTATTCAGATGTTTTGCATTCATTACTGTGCCTGTTTTCAATCCACTATCTTACTGGGGATGGCTATAGGTCGCTATGTTGCAATCTGTCTTCCTCTAAGATACAACGACTACATCAACATGGCCCATTCTCTTATTTTCAACGCTGTGCTCATGATTCGAAACACTACTGTGATGGTCGGTCTGGTAACACCGCTTACATTGTGCAAGTCCAATATGATGTACCACTGCTTCTGTGAGCAGAACGTCAGTGGTTAGCTTGTGGCAACGTTTCCAGAAACAACATGTTTTTTTTTTGTTTTTTTTTGTCATTTAGCAGACGCTCTTATCCAGAGCGATTTACAGGAGCAATTAGGGTTAAGTGCCTTGCTCAAGGGCACATCGACAGATTTTTCACCTAGTCGGCTCGGGGATTAGAACCAGCGACCTTTCGGTTACTGGCCCAACGCTCTTACCCACTAAGCTACCTTAGTGGGTAACATGGCAGGTATAGTGACCTTCTGCATACCAACTACTTACTGTATTTTCATAGTGTATTCCTATGTGGTTATCTTTATGGCTATATTGAAATCACCATCAGGAGATTCACGGCAGAAGGCCATTGATACCTGCAGTTCTCATGTCATGGTTATATGTGTTGCTAATTTAAGTGCTATGCAGCCCAGTCAAAACTGTTCGCTGCTCTGGCACCCCAATGGTGGAACAAGCGCCCTCACGACGCCAGGACAGCGGAGTCACTGACCACCTTCCGGAGACACTTGAAACCCTACCTCTTTAAGGAATACCTGGGATAGTATAAAAGTAATCCTTCTACACCCCCCCCCCCTTCCAAATATAAAAAAAATAAAGGTAAAGTGGTTGTCCCACTGGCTATCATAAGGTGAATGCACCAATTTGTAAGTCGCTCTGGATAAGAGCGTCTGTTAAATTACCTAAATGTAAATGTGTATGACTGCATTCGTTGGCTATAGGGTGAACACTATCCCTCCTGATGTACACCTGTTTACTAGTCTGATGTATATTCTAGTTCCTGGCTGTTTTAATCCTGTAATATATGGTTATAGAACTAAAGAGATTAGAGTTCACTTGCTTAAATATTTTACATGTAATAAAATGGACTTGTGCTAATTGACTTGTGTTATACTGAATACAATAAACCATGTGTACTTGGAAATATTGTTTTATGTCTGTTTCTAACCTTGTTGTCATGTTTATGTGGGTTCAGTTGAGTCCGATGTTTAGATGTGATGCTAGTAGCCTTGCATGAGCCTTTGCCTGTGCTAGCTGGAACGGCTCATGGGAGCAGGAGCCTATCTCCTGTTTCTGTAGCGTGAGGCAGCTTGATGTTCAAGTACACCCTCTGGACAGGAAGCTAGGGCCGCAGGGCCTTACCCCCAGTCGATCTCCTTAATGCTGAGTGCCAAGCAGAGACAGATTGTATCATTTTTACAGTTTTGGGTATGACTCGGCCGGGGATCGAACTCCCAACTTTCCAATATCAGGGCAGACACTCTGACCACAAGAACACTGAGTTGGTACTTTGAGTGATGTGCCAGATTGAATAAAATTGCATCAATGATCCAAGTAATGACATTTCTTAGGATTGTAGGTGCCGATATAGGTCCTATGCAGGGACTAAAATGAACAACCGCCGCCTGCCGAATGCGGGTAGATATTTGCATTGGTCAAATGTATCTTTCCCCCAGCCACGTTGGCGGGTGGTCAGGGATCCATAGTGTGAGCGTTTCACACGCATTTGTGAATAAAAATGGTCAAGTATGATCACATTTATAGTAAAATAAATGCTGCAGTAGCTGTTTTCAAAGTATTTCTGCCGTTTTGTTTCATAGCTGGTAAATGAATCACACAAAATCATATCCCAACTCGCGCTGCAATGCTCCTGGCTGGGGGCTGTGCGCACATGAAGAGCTGCGCACAGGCATAAAAGTTGGTCTAATTTATTTGAAACTAAAGTCTACTGAAGTGAGACTTTGTCCTTGTGTTTCTTGGCTATAAGCTAGGTTGTTTTTCAATGTTTGAGTTTCAAAGACTCGCGTTTCCTCCCGTCCTTAAAAGTGAACATTTGTGATAGCTGTGATATTTTGGTTAATAGACAGGTCACAAAAAATTAAATGAAATTAAACAACATACCAAATTACTTCTTACTAGTAATACATTTATTGTTTTAGAAACATTACAAAGCATACTCATCCGTTTTTATGTTTCGTTGGTGTAATTTTAGCGCAATTTTTTTGGGGGGAATGGTAACATCTGAGTGACTGGTAGATGTTTAAATCAGTGGCTGGTGGACCAAAAAAGTTAATTTTAGGTCCTATGCCTATATTTATTTTAAGGCAAAGCAAATAACTGATTGTCACCTCAAAACGATTTGCTCCATAGTTGCAGGCATTGCAGAAAACGTGTGTAGAGATTACAAGAGTGGAAAACAAGTGCAACAAGTGTTGATTTTCGAAAGATACACTGTACACTACGCACTCACTGTATACACAAAGATTGTGTCCACATAATGTAAACCTATTACATCATGAAACGGTTTGACATATACCTGAATAACATCTGATACCAACAAAATATAACCAACAAAAATCATAACACATTTTTTCCCTTCAGTCTGCTTTCCAAAATACAGCTGCGGCCAACTAGACTAAAGTTCCTTTAGGAAAAATAAAGTTATTCTAAAATTAAATCAGCATAATACTCCTTCATATGTGCAGATCTGTGGACAAAGACACAGGACAGTACGGCTGTTGTTGATAATTAGTGGTCATAGTTAGAGAGTAATCCTTCACTGACTCCCAGTCGGCCCATTTCATTGGCTAATTGGACTCCCAGTCGGCCCATTTCATTGGCTAATTGGACTCCCAGTCGGCCCATTTCATCGGCTAATTGGACTCCCAGTCGGCCCATTTCATTGGCTAATTGGACTCACAGTCAGACCGTCTCATTGACTAATTGGCCCCTTGGTGATGTCACCATCCTCTGTGTGTCCAGTCCGACCCGCCTGATGCCTCCTGGGTAATTTAGTGTGTAAATAACTACTGTTATTGCAGCAGTAGCACACCAACACACCTCTGATGTTCATTACAGCGCCAATTAAACAATGACCATGTAAACATCACGTTGGGTTAGGGATGGTCTCCCTACTCTCTCATCATGTTGGGTTAGGGTCAGGGTTAGGGATGGTCTCCCTACTCTCTCATCATGTTGGGTTAGGGATGGTCTCCCTACTCTCTCATCATGTTGGGTTAGGGTCAGGGTTAGGGATGGTCTCCCTACTCTCATCATGTTGGGTTAGGGTCAGGGTTAGGGATGGTCTCCCTACTCTCATCATGTTGGGTTAGGGTCAGGTTTAGGGATGGTCTCCCTACTCTCTCATCATGTTGGGTTAGGGTCAGGGTTAGGGATGGTCTCCCTACTCTCTCATCATGTTGGGTTAGGGTCAGGGTTAGGGATGGTCTCCCTACTCTCTCATCATGTTGGGTTAGGGTCAGGGTTAGGGATGGTCTCCCTACTCTCATCATGTTGGGTTAGGGTCAGGGTTAGGGATGGTCTCCCTACTCTCTCATCATGTTGGGTTAGGGTCAGGGTTAGGGATGGTCTCCCTACTCTCATCATGTTGGGTTAGGGTCAGGGTTAGGGATGGTCTCCCTACTCTCATCATGTTGGGTTTGGGTCAGGGTTAGGGATGGTCTCCCTACTCTTATCATGTTGGGTTAGGGATGATCTCCCTACTCTCTCATCATGTTGGGTTAGGGTCAGGGTTAGGGATGGTCTCCCTACTCTCATCATGTTGGGTTTGGGTCAGGGTTAGGGTCAGGGTTAGGGATGGTCTCCCTACTCTCTCATCATGTTGGGTTAGGGTCAGGGTTAGGGATGGTCTCCCTACTCTCTCATCATGTTGGGTTTGGGTCAGGGTTAGGGTCAGGGTTAGGGATGGTCTCCCTACTCTCTCATCATGTTGGGTTTGGGTCAGGGTTAGGGTCAGGGTTAGGGATGGTCTCCCTACTCTCTCATCATGTTGGGTTAGGGTCAGGGTTAGGGATGGTCTCCCTACTCTCTCATCATGTTGGGTTAGGGTCAGGGTTAGGGATGGTCTCCCTACTCTCTCATCATGTTGGGTTAGGGATGGTCTCCCTACTCTCTCATCATGTTGGGTTAGGGTCAGGGTTAGGGATGGTCTCCCTACTCTCTCATCATGTTGGGTTAGGGATGGTCTCCCTACTCTCATCATGTTGGGTTAGGGTCAGGGTTAGGGATGGTCTCCCTACTCTCATCATGTTGGGTTAGGGTCAGGGTTAGGGATGGTCTCCCTACTCTCTCATCATGTTGGGTTAGGGATGGTCTCCCTACTCTCATCATGTTGGGTTAGGGTCAGGGTTAGGGATGGTCTCCCTACTCTCATCATGTTGGGTTAGGGTCAGGGTTAGGGATGGTCTCCCTACTCTCATCATGTTGGGTTAGGGTCAGGGTTAGGGATGGTCTCCCTACTCTCATCATGTTGGGTTAGGGTCAGGGTTAGGGATGGTCTCCCTACTCTCATCATGTTGGGTTAGGGTCAGGTTTAGGGATGGTCTCCCTACTCTCTCATCATGTTGGGTTAGGGTCAGGGTTAGGGATGGTCTCCCTACTCTCTCATCATGTTGGGTTAGGGTCAGGGTTAGGGATGGTCTCCCTACTCTCATCATGTTGGGTTAGGGTCAGGGTTAGGGATGGTCTCCCTACTCTCATCATGTTGGGTTAGGGTCAGGGTTAGGGATGGTCTCCCTACTCTCATCATGTTGGGTTTGGGTCAGGGTTAGGGATGGTCTCCCTACTCTTATCATGTTGGGTTAGGGATGATCTCCCTACTCTCTCATCATGTTGGGTTAGGGTCAGGGTTAGGGATGGTCTCCCTACTCTCATCATGTTGGGTTTGGGTCAGGGTTAGGGTCAGGGTTAGGGATGGTCTCCCTACTCTCTCATCATGTTGGGTTAGGGTCAGGGTTAGGGATGGTCTCCCTACTCTCTCATCATGTTGGGTTTGGGTCAGGGTTAGGGTCAGGGTTAGGGATGGTCTCCCTACTCTCTCATCATGTTGGGTTTGGGTCAGGGTTAGGGTCAGGGTTAGGGATGGTCTCCCTACTCTCTCATCATGTTGGGTTAGGGTCAGGGTTAGGGATGGTCTCCCTACTCTCTCATCATGTTGGGTTAGGGTCAGGGTTAGGGATGGTCTCCCTACTCTCTCATCATGTTGGGTTAGGGTCAGGGTTAGGGATGGTCTCCCTACTCTCATCATGTTGGGTTAGGGTCAGGGTTAGGGATGGTCTCCCTACTCTCATCATGTTGGGTTAGGGTCAGGGTTAGGGATGGTCTCCCTACTCTCATCATGTTGGGTTAGGGTCAGGGTTAGGGATGGTCTCCCTACTCTCATCATGTTGGGTTAGGGTCAGGGTTAGGGATGGTCTCCCTACTCTCATCATGTTGGGTTAGGGTCAGGGTTAGGGATGGTCTCCCTACTCTCATCATGTTGGGTTAGGGTCAGGGTTAGGGATGGTCTCCCTACTCTCTCATCATGTTGGGTTAGGGTCAGGGTTAGGGATGGTCTCCCTACTCTCATCATGTTGGGTTAGGGTCAGGGTTAGGGATGGTCTCCCTACTCTCATCATGTTGGGTTAGGGATGGTCTCCCTACTCTCATCATGTTGGGTTAGGGTCAGGGTTAGGGATGGTCTCCCTACTCTCATCATGTTGGGTTAGGGTCAGGGTTAGGGATGGTCTCCCTACTCTCATCATGTTGGGTTAGGGTCAGGGTTAGGGATGGTCTCCCTACTCTCATCATGTTGGGTTAGGGTCAGGGTTAGGGATGGTCTCCCTACTCTCTCATGTTGGGTTTGGGTCAGGGTTAGGGATGGTCTCCCTACTCTCATCATGTTGGGTTAGGGTCAGGGTTAGGGATGGTCTCCCTACTCTCTCATCATGTTGGGTTAGGGTCAGGGTTAGGGATGGTCTCCCTACTCTCTCATGTTGGGTTTGGGTCAGGGTTAGGGATGGTCTCCCTACACTCATCATGTTGGGTTAGGGTCAGGGTTAGGGATGGTCTCCCTACTCTCTCATGTTGGGTTAGGGTCAGGGTTAGGGATGGTCTCCCTACTCTCTCATCATGTTGGGTTAGGGTCAGGGTTAGGGATGGTCTCCCTACTCTCATCATGTTGGGTTAGGGTCAGGGTTAGGGATGGTCTCCCTACTCTCATCATGTTGGGTTAGGGTCAGGGTTAGGGATGGTCTCCCTACTCTCTCATGTTGGGTTAGGGTCAGGGTTAGGGATGGTCTCCCTACTCTCATCATGTTGGGTTAGGGTCAGGGTTAGGGATGGTCTCCCTACTCTCTCATGTTGGGTTTGGGTCAGGGTTAGGGATGGTCTCCCTACTCTCATCATGTTGGGTTAGGGTCAGGGTTAGGGATGGTCTCCCTACTCTCATCATGTTGGGTTAGGGTCAGGGTTAGGGATGGTCTCCCTACTCTCATCATGTTGGGTTTGGGTCAGGGTTAGGGATGGTCTCCCTACTCTCATCATGTTGGGTTAGGGTCAGGGTTAGGGATGGTCTCCCTACTCTCATCATGTTGGGTTAGGGTCAGGGTTAGGGATGGTCTCCCTACTCTCTCATGTTGGGTTAGGGTCAGGGTTAGGGATGGTCTCCCTACTCTCATCATGTTGGGTTAGGGTCAGGGTTAGGGATGGTCTCCCTACTCTCTCATCATGTTGGGTTAGGGTCAGGGTTAGGGATGGTCTCCCTACTCTCTCATCATGTTGGGTTTGGGTCAGGGTTAGGGATGGTCTCCCTACTCTCATCATGTTGGGTTAGGGTCAGGGTTAGGGATGGTCTCCCTACTCTCATCATGTTGGGTTAGGGTCAGGGTTAGGGATGGTCTCCCTACTCTCATCATGTTGGGTTAGGGTCAGGGTTAGGGATGGTCTCCCTACTCTCATCATGTTGGGTTAGGGTCAGGGTTATGGATGGTCTCCCTACTCTCTCATGTTGGGTTTGGGTCAGGGTTATGGATGGTCTCCCTACTCTCTCATCATGTTGGGTTAGGGATGGTCTCCCTACTCTCATCATGTTGGGTTAGGGTCAGGGTTATGGATGGTCTCCCTACTCTCATCATGTTGGGTTAGGGTCAGGGTTAGGGATGGTCCCCCTACTCTCATCATGTTGGGTTAGGGTCAGAGTTATGGATGGTCTCCCTACTCTCTCATGTTGGGTTTGGGTCAGGGTTAGGGATGGTCTCCCTACTCTCTCATCATGTTGGGTTTGGGTCAGGGTTAGGGATGGTCTCCCTACTCTCTCATGTTGGGTTTGGGTCAGGGTTAGGGTCAGGGTTATGGATGGTCTCCCTACTCTCTCATGTTGGGTTAGGGTCAGGGTTAGGGTCAGGGTTAGGGATGGTCTCCCTACTCTCTCATGTTGGGTTAGGGTCAGGGTTAGGGATGGTCTCCCTACTCTCATCATGTTGGGTTTGGGTCAGGGCTAGGGATGGTCTCCCTACTCTCTCATGTTGGGTTAGGGTCAGGGTTAGGGATGGTCTCCCTACTCTCATCATGTTGGGTTTGGGTCAGGGTTAGGGTCAGGGTTAGGGATAGTCTCCTTTGTGTCTCCTGACCCAAACTGGTCAGACAGGTTTAGGGTTGCAAAGATACCAGTAATTTACCAAAGTTACCGGAATCTTCAGTCATTTTGGAGATTCATATATAGTATTCGTTTTTTTCATAGCTGTGTCCATATTGTCCATTAGGTTGTAGTAGATAGATCATATGGTTCAAGAGAAAATAGCCTGATTATTAATAAAAAAAAGGATCTAATCAACAATGGCAATATTTTCAATTAACCCTTCACTAAGCCCCACCCCAGAATTTTGGGAAACCCATTGCAATGCACCAATGGATAGCAACTGAGTCTGACACCTCAGACAAGCTCACGTTTAAATCGCATGAAAGCCAGTCAGGGCTATGGCAAAAAACAGAGTTTTCTTTTTTTTAAATGTTAAATAATTTAACCGTGCACCAGGAGTAATTTCTACAGTGATTCCTGAAATGCAGAGCGTGTTAGCTGGTTAGCTAACTCTGTCTCATTGACCACCAAACGTTGCTAACGCTAGCTAGCTAGCCAGCCACTTAATATAACTTGTTTTCTCTAAATGTATGTTAGCTAGCTAAGTTAGCAATGTTATGAATACAACTCCCATCTGCTGTCGACATCAGGATACGATTTGAGAGCATTAGTTAGCTCCAAAAGTGGATATAGCTTTCTTTGAATTCATGGCCATTCAGTGGTTAGCTACACTACAAACATAATTTTACCAGGTTCCTGTGAAGCAATTGACAGTCCACCACAACATACCCAAGAGTTTCCTGATTAGTAAGGGGTCATCTGTGTTTTATTTAATTGTGTATTAGAAACACAGTTTGAGATCATTGTGAGGGGATTTCGCCAGTGGTTGAATGGGGAATTGGGCTTCCAACTATTGACTTTTTTCATAACTTCCACCAGTTTGACAACAAAACATTGACAACAAATACATATTGACATAGTAAAATAAATAAAAGTATGTACAAAAATATAAAGGATATTTCATGCAGAAACCCTCATATTAAACACCAATGGTATTCACTAAGTTGATGGTTTTTATTTAGGATAATGTTTTACAGCTTTGTCATTCTATTTTTAAATCATCTTATTTAATTTGTTCATATATTTTCCATGTGATACGGCCTACGCAGACGGCCAGAGATCATTAGACACCTGTGATAATCTGACGTACCCAAAAAAAGACCACTACATGTCATCTTATTAAATTACAAATTAACCTTGAAAGTTACCCAAATTCTGGTAGTTTACTGGTAAACCTAGAAAGTTTCTAGTAATCCCTTTGCAACCCTAGACAGGTTACATCATCCGGCTCAAAGAACCATGATAAAGAACACTACTTAGTGGTGGGTGGAGTCAGAGAGAGGAGCTGGTTAAGGGACAATAATAACAGGTAATAATCAAAACCGTGCAGTAATACATTTACATTTACGTCATTTAGCAGACGCTCTTATCCAGAGCGACTTACAGTTAGTGCATACATTATTCTTATTTTTTTTTCATACTGGCCCCCCATGGGAATCGAACCCACACCCCTGGCGTTGCAAACGCCATGCTCTACCAACTAAGCTACCTCCCTGCCGGCCATTCCCTCCCCTACCCTGGACAACGCTGGGCCAATTGTGCGCCGCCCCATTGGTCTCCCGGTTGCGGCCGGCTACAGCAGAGCCTGGATACAATATATATACACGCTCAATATAAGAAGTCGAAGTTGTGTATGTTGTCTCATGGGATGTCTGGTTTGGGGTATAAAGACCAACGACCAAACAGCAGAAGAAAACAGAACAGCAGCAAGTGGGTTTATTACGGCATTTGTAAACCATTCATACATATCAGAGTATTGAAAATATTGTGTCAATGAAAACGTTGAAGTTTTACATAGTTTTTTTCTTTTCATCTCAATTAATTGGCAATACCCAAAGTGTAATGATTAAAGAATTCCAGGGAATAAATTTTTCACACAGTGAGTTCATCTTTGTGGGATTTCCAGAGATCTACGAGTACAGACATCAACTTTTCTTACCATTTTTCATTATCTACATTTTGGTCTTGGTGGGAAATTCTTTGTTGATCCACGTGATTAGAATTATGGAGAGCCTCCACAGCCCCATGTATATACTAATATGTGGCCTGGCGGCGGTGGACATTGTGGTGGCAACAGTCGTTATCCCCAACATGCTGCTCAGCTTTCTGTTTGACTGGAACGACATCTCCTTGGCCAGCTGTTTGACTCAGATGTTCTTCACTCACTTCCTCTCGTCAGTAGAGTCGACTATCCTCCTGGCCATGGCTCTGGACCGCTATGTGGCCATCTGCTTCCCTCTACGCTACGCTCGCGTCATCAACTCTGCCACGTTAGTCAGACTGTTGCTGTTCACTGTTATAAGGAGTGGTTCCATAATGTCCCTGCTTGTTGCGCTAGCTGGTTCTCTGTCTTTCTGTGGATCCAATGTGATCCACCACTGCTACTGTGACCACATGGCCCTGGTTAGCCTAGCATGTGGTAACACTGACAAGAATCATGCTATGGGATTGGCTGTGATTATCTGTTTTGTGGGAATGGATATTTGTGTCATTGTATTTTCCTACATGAAGATTCTGAATGTAGTGTTGAGGGCAGCAGCAGGGGAGGATAGATGGAAAGCCTTCCATACTTGTGGCACCCACCTTCTTGTAATAATGTGTTTCTATCTGGTGGGTACTGTTACTTTTCTGTCACGCAATCTGAATATTCAAATTCCAACTGATATCAATACTTTGCTAGGGGTGATGTATATTGCTCTACCAGCAAGTGTCAATCCAATTATCTATGGAGTCCGGACAAAGGAAATACGAAACCGCATTTTGAAAATGTTCAACACAAGAGTAAACAAAGTATTGACTGTCCAGGTTGCTACTGTAGAAATGTGATTATTTTCAAAGCTCTACTTTAGTTAGTGTTAGAGTTAGGGTTAGATATTTACGGTGCCTTCAGAAATTATTCACACCCTTGATTTTTTTCCACATTTTGTTGTGTTACAGCCTGAATTAAAAATTTATTAAATTGAGATTTTGTGTCACTGATCTACACACAATACCCCATTATGTAAAAGTGGAAATATGTTTTTAGACATTTGTACAAATTCATAGAAAAATGAAAAGCTGAAATATCTTGGGTCAATATTTACAAAACACTATATCCACTAATTTTTCACATTTGTGTTTTTTCATCAGAAATAATTGCTTATGGGTACGTTCATGTGTGTGTAAAATATTTTTGATGTGTATGAAGTTGTTTTTTTGTTAGTTGCTAAAACACTATACACAGAGTGTACAAAACATTAAGAATACCTTCCTAATATTGAATTTCACCCCACGTTGACTCCAATACTTCCCACAGTTGTATCAAGTTGGCTGAATGATGGACCATTCAGTTGTGTCCTTTGGGTAGTGGACCATTCTTGATACACACAGGAAACTGTTGAGTGTGAAAAACCCAGCAGCGTTGCAGTTCTTGACACAAACCGGTGAGCATCAATAAGGGATCATATCTTTCACCTGGTCAGTCTATTTCAAGGAAAGAGAAGGTGTTCTTAATGTTTTGTACACTCAATACACTCAGTGTTTAGCTGGAATGTTTAGCTGGAATGGTATCCTGTATATTTGACTGTGATATGTGGCTGTCCCACCTAGCTATCTTAAGATGAATGCACTAACTGTAAGTCGCTCTGGATAAGAGCATCTGCTAAAAATGACTAAAATGTGAAATGTAAAATGTTTTACTGTACTATTGAATCATACTTTTTTAACATTTAAATATTGATGTCATAAATGTATCATTTGTACATTTCCTTACTACAAATGTAGTTATTTGTTACATTTCACTGTGTAAAACCTAGCAGTACTACTTATTTCTCTGAGAGTGAGGCAGATATATAGCATTTAGCAAAGAAACATGATTATTTGTCTTTCTGAAATGAAACCATCAAGTGATAGATTTAATACAAATACATGTCTGTTATTGAACAACCTCATCCTATGATCAGATAGTGATCATTTCTTTAAACAATAAAAGCAAAACTACCAACATTTCTGAAAATGGATATATAGCGTTTTGGAATGAAACTCTTGAAGTATTCAACCCCTTTGTTATGGCAAGCCTAAATACGTTCAGGAGAAAAGATTTGCTTAACAAGTCACATAATAAGTTACATGGACTCACTCTGTGTGCAATAATAGTGTTTAACATGATTGTTTTAATGACTACCTCATCTCTGTACCCCACACATACAATTATCTGTAACGTCCCTCAGTCGAGCAGTGAATTTCAAACACAGATTTAACCACAAACACCTGGGAGGTTTTCCAATGCCTCTCAAAGAAGGGCACCTATTGGTAGATAAACAATTAAGAAATAAAAAAAGAAGACGCTGAATATCCCTTTGAGCATGGTGAAATTCATATTTACACTTTGGATGTTGTCTCAATACACCCAGTCACTACAATGATACTGGCGTCCTTCCTAACTCAGTTGCTGGAGAGGATAATGGGCAAATATTGTACAATCCAGGTTTGCAAAGCTCTTAGAGACTTACCCAGAAACACTTACAGCTGTATTCACTGCCTACGGTGATTCTAACATGTATTGACTCCGGCGGTTGAATACTTTATCTAATCAAGATATATTAGTGTTTGATTTCCATAGATTTTTATGTTGTTAAAATGTTCTTTCACTTTCAGAGTATTTTGTGTAGATCGTTGACAAAAAAAAAAAATCACAATTAAATTCATTTCAAGCCCACTTTGTAACACAATAAAATGTGGAAAAAGTAAAGGAGTGTGAATACTTTCTGAAGACACTGAGTACTTTGACATGATATTACAGTATGAAAATGACACAATTATACCTATATGACTAAAATTAACTAACTATCCCCCTTGCATTTGGCTTGTGTTTTGTCAGTTATGCCATGATCACAGTCACAACTCCCAATACTACTCCACCTGTTCCTTAATTAAAGAAACTGAAAGACAACAACAATATATGTTATTATTGTTATTATTATTATTATTATTATTATATGATACAAATGTGTTTACCACATTATACTATATGTGCAGTTAGATAACAAGCCAATTATTCTCACTCGTAAACAACTAAAAACAGGAGTGTACAGTGAACAGAATAAATGAGTGGAGAGTGTTTCTAAAGTCCCTCAGCTACCAGGATGTTCTAATAAGGCCAAAGCTAATGAGAGCAGACTGGCCACCAACGATAGTTTGTTAGCAGTGTGGGGATTATTGGTTACCGAGGGGATTGAACCTACCTTACAGACTGAGCAAGCTAATCTTACTACATACAGTAATTAGCGCCAGGAGTATTTTCCTGACCTCATGACCTGGCCAGGAAAAACTCTGAACCTTCATTATAGCCTGTAATTAGGACCCCAGAGTTTTCCCTGGTCAGGTGACATGGTCAGGAAAAACGTACTGTCTGGAAATATTATTATCAATGTCTGGAAATCTTATTATCGTAGATCATGGAAATCATATTATCGTAGATCGTAGAAATCGTATTATCGTAGATTGTGTAACTCTTATTATCGTAGATCGTGGAAATCGTATTATCATAGATCATGGAAATCATATTATCGTAGATCGTAGAAATCTTATTATCGTAGATCGTAGAAATCTTATTATCGTAGATCGTGGAACTCTTATTATCGTAGATCGTGGAAATCGTATTATCATAGGTCGTGGAAATCTTATTGTCGTAGATCGTGGAAATCTTATTATCGTAGATCATGGAAATCATATTATCGTAGATCGTGGAACTCTTATTATCGTAGATCGTGAAAATCGTATTATCATAGATCGTGGAAATCTTATTGTCGTAGATCGTGGAAATCTTATTATCGTAGATCATGGAAATCGTATTATCGTAGATCGTGGAAATCGTATGATCATAGATTCGTGGAAATCTTATTATCGTAGATCGTGGAAATCTTATTATCGTAGATCATGGAAATCATATTATCGTAGATTGTGGAAATCATAGATCGTGGAAATCTTATTATCATAGATTGTGGAAATCGTAGATCGTGGAAATCTTATTATCATAGATTGTGGAAATCGTAGATCGTGGAAATCTTATTATCGTAAATTGTGGAAATCGTAGATCATGGAAATCGTAGATCGAAAAAAATAAAAATGAGCTATGAGGTATACCAGGTAGCGACAAATATTATTTTATTAAAGATACAGTTGAACATACAGGTTTCTTCCTTCCCACCCTCACAAAAATGTAGTATGTCAATTTATGATAAAATAATAATAATAATAATAATACACATTTCAGGGTGGTTTTGATACCTCAATAAATAAACAATACATTTCTCTGAGGGCAACAAAAGCTTCTTGTGATTTAAAATCTATTTATTTAATAATTGAAAAAGACTGGACCCATCATGTATTGAGCATGGCACATGTTGGCATATTACATTAACTAACTACGGGTTACTAACCCTAACCCATTCAGTATTATCCTATCCTAACTACGGGTTACTAACCCTAACCCCTACAGTATTATCCTATCCTAACTACGGGTTACTAACCCTAACCCCTACAGTATTATCCTATCCTAACTACGGGTTACTAACCCTAACCCCTATCCTACATGTCCAATAAATCTACATTGCATTCTATCTGAACTGTAGATTTGGGGCTAGATTCTATCAGATCCGTGCTAACCGACACCCGCATAGCGGTTGTTTCGGCCGTGTCGGAGGCGGAACCGCATTAGAGCTGTCAAATCAACAAGCGGCTCCTGGCGTTATACCCAAAGCTGACATTGCTATTGGCTGCACGGAGTCGCATTGAGAAATCCCATGCAGCCTTGTTTACAAGTTCAAACACTGGAATGTGAGATAATAATCTACACCTCGATTAGACTGATAAAAATCTTCATTATTTCAATTAATGATTTTCAATGTGAGCATCATTATTTCTATAAAGCAATATACACTTTCTCGTTCGGAACTTCTAACTCGAGTTGGACGGGTGTGGCTTCCTGACAATGATCACAGGAGTAGCTCCTCACTGATTTGACAGCTTCAAAACAGCTCCACGTCCGTCACCGCCAAAACATCAGCTATGCGGGTGTCGGCTATCACCCGTTAACGCTTGATTTGATTGAATCTAGGCCTAACAAGCCATAGTATTTCAAGAGAGACCCGATCAACTTTAAATCGCCATACATTTGTTATAGGGGTAGTACAGTCTTTGCCAGTAGCATGCTAGAAAGAGGGTGGTGGGGCTGGATTCAATCCTTATCGCGGATCTGTTATATCTCGATAGAAATTGAAAGGCAATGTTGCCGCGTTCGAGGAGACTGAGATTCACGGTAAACGCTGCATATATCGTCTCAATCGGAAATGACCGTTCCATTTTAACGCTGATCTTCCGAGATATGGATTGAATCCAGCCCTTAATCTCCAGGTATTTCAACAGCAACAATTTAGCAAGGAGCATGTGTGCATTATGCATGATATTCCCAGCTCTTCAGCTCTCTGCTGGCTATGGGCTATCTGGCTCTTATAGAAAATATCAATTCCAATTGAAGCACATACTATACTATATATGTGATACATTATTATATAAAGTGTACTGTATGAACAACATAAAAAAAAAACAAATAGTAAATGGGCATAAAGTTTGAACTGTGTTTGAAAAGGAAATATATATATTGAAAAAAAAATATTGTCACATACACCAGATAGGTACAGTGTAATGTGTTGTTTTACAGGGTCAGCCATAGTAGTATGATAGGTGCAGTCCTGCTCTTGGGGTGAGGCAGTGGACTGTCCTGCTCTGTGCATTACTGTTATCAAGTCATTGGTTTAGGCAGTAGTTGTAGTCGTTTGTAGCAAATTCCAGTTTTCCTTACATATGAAGGCCAGAACTGTAGTAATTCTACAGTTACATTAAATATAATTTCAATACAAAGATGACTGTTCAATCCTAATGATACCATGTATAACAAAAGTCATTTAATATGCCTGTTCAGTCCTAATGATACCATGTATAACAAAAGTCATTTAATATGCCTGTTCAGTCCTAATGATACCATGTATAACAAAAGTCATTTAATATGCCTGTTCAGTCCTAATGATACCATGTATAACAAAAGTCATTTAATGTGCCTGTTCAGTCCTAATGATACCATGTATAACAAAAGTCATTTAATGTGCCTGTTCAATCCTAATGATACCATGTATAACAAAAGTCATTTAATGTGCCTGTTCAGTCCTAATGATACCATGTATAACAAAAGTCATTTAATGTGCCTGTTCAGTCCTAATGATACCATGTATAACAAAGTCATTAAATGTATGCTACTACTGGAGTGTATTTATCACAACTTTGTGCTGCTTTTAACAAGACCTCCTCCTTCTCCTCCATCCTCAGACCACGCCATGCCTAGGCTGCATTTCCTCTACACTTTTTCTCTCTAACATCTTTGCTGTACGGAGAAGACGAATGTGAACAAGAACAGGACAACGGCACCACTGTGAGTGTGTTTAAAGGGTCTCCCTGGACTCTAAAGGGCCTCTCTCTCTCTCTCTCTCTCTCTCTCTCTCTCTCTCTCTCCCCTCCGGTTACAGTAGCTCCTCTGTACCACAACACAGGAACAACACAGCATCTTCATCCTCTATCTGTGGTTCAGCTTGGGAGAGTCTGTACCCTCCTCATCCTCATCGTCTTTTGCTCCGATCAGCCGCTGCCGCGCAAAGTCCTCAAAGATGATGTCATCATCGCTGGAGAGAGGAAACTCAGTTAGTCAGGATCCTGACAATACTCAGAAGGCATAACTATACTTTAGGTGCATTAATGATTGATGGCAGACAGGGGGGAGACATTTTGATTCATGGCAGACAGGGGGGAGACATTTTGATTCATGGCAGACAGGAGGGAGACATTTTGATTCATGGCAGACATGGGGGAGAAATTTAGATTCATGAAAGACAGGGGGAGACACTTTGGTAGGAATTCTGCAAGAGTTGGTTATGGGCAAGAGGTGTTTAGTATAGCGCATTTGTTCAGAGTTGGTTAGTAAAGTGTTTTAGATCAGAGTTTGTTAGTAAAGTGTATTAGATCAGAGATGGTTAGTAAAGTGTATTAGATCAGAGTTTGTTAGTAAAGTGTATTAGATCAGTTGTTTAGTAAAGTGTATTAAATAAAATGTTTAGTAAAGTGTATTAGATCAGAGTTTGTTAGTAAAGTGTATTAGATCAGAGATGGTTAGTAAAGTGTATTAGATCAGTTGATTAGTAAAGTGTATTAGATCAGAGATAATTAGTAAAGTGTATTAGATCAGAGTTGGTAAGTAAAGTGTATTAGATCAGTTGGTTAGTAAAGTGTATTAGATCAGTTGGTTAGTAAAGTGTATTAGATCAGAGTTGGGTAGTAAAGTGTATTAGATCAGAGTTGGTTAGAAAAGTGTATTAGATCAGAGATGGTTAGAAAAGTGTATTAGATCAGTTGGTTAGTAAAGTGTATTAGATCAGTTGGTTAGTAAAGTGTATTAGATCAGTTGGTTAGTAAAGTGTATTAGATCAGAGTTGGGTAGTAAAGTGTATTAGATCAGAGTTGGTTAGAAAAGTGTATTAGATCAGAGATGGTTAGTAAAGTGTATTAGATCAGAGTTGGTTGGTAAAGTGTATTAGATCAGTTGGTTAGTAAAGTGTATTAGATCAGTTGGTTAGTAAAGTGTATTGATCAGTTGTTTAGTAAAGTGTATTAGATAAAATGTTTAGTAAAGTGTATTAGATCAGAGTTGGTTAGTAAAGTGTATTAGATCAGTTGGTTAGTAAAGTGTATTGATCAGTTGTTTAGTAAAATGTTTTAGATCAGAGATGGTTTGTAAAGTGTATTAGATCAGAGATGGTTAGTAAAGTGTATTAGATCAGTTGGTTAGTAAAGTGTATTGATCAGTTGGTTAGTAAAATGTATTAGATCAGAGTTTGTTAGTAAAGTGTATTATATCAGAGTTGGTTAGTAAAGTGTATTAGATCAGAGTTGGTTAGTAAAGTGTATTAGATCAGAGATGGTTAGTAAAGTGTATTAGATCAGTTGGTTAGTAAAGTGTATTAGATCAGTTGGTTAGTAAAGTATATTAGATCAGAGTTGGTTAGTAAAGTGTATTAGATCAGTTGGTTAGTAAAGTGTATTAGATAAAATGTTTAGTAAAGTGTATTAGATCAGAGATGGTTAGTAAAGTGTATTAGATCAGAGTTGTTTAGTAAAGTGTATTAGATCAGAGATGGTTAGTAAAGTGTATTAGATCAGTTGGTTAGTAAAGTGTATTAGATCAGTTGGTTAGTAAAGTGTTTTAGATAAAATGTTTAGTAAAGTGTATTAGATCAGAGATGGTTAGTAAAGTGTATTAGATCAGAGATGTTAGTAAAGTGTATTAGATCAGAGTTGGTTAGTAAAGTGTATTAGATCAGAGTTGGTTAGTAAAGTGTATTAGATCAGAGATGGTTAGTAAAGTGTATTAGATCAGTTGGTTAGTAAAGTGTATTAGATCAGTTGGTTAGTAAAGTGTATTAGATCAGAGTTGGTTAGTAAAGTGTATTAGATCAGTTGGTTAGTAAAGTGTATTAGATCAGTTGGTTAGTAAAGTGAATTAGATCAGAGATGGTTAGTAAAGTGTATTAGATCAGTTGGTTAGTAAAGTGTATTAGATCAGAGTTTGTTAGTAAAGTGTATTAGATCAGAGTTGGTTGGTAAAGTGTATTAGATCAGTTGGTTAGTAAAGTGTATTAGATCAGTTGGTTAGTAAAGTGTATTAGATCAGAGATGGTTAGTAAAGTGTATTAGATCAGAGTTGGTTAGTAAAGTGTATTAGATCAGAGTTGGTTGGTAAAGTGTATTAGATCAGTTGGTTAGTAAAGTGTATTAGATCAGTTGGTTAGTAAAGTGTATTAGATCAGTTGGTTAATAAAGTGTATTAGATCAGAGATGGTTAGTAAAGTGTATTAAATCAGAGTTGGTTGGTAAAGTGTATTAGATCAGTTGGTTAGTAAAGTGTATTAGATCAGTTGGTTAGTAAAGTGTATTAGATCAGAGATGGTTAGTAAAGTGTATTAGATCAGAGTTGGTTAGTAAAGTGTATTAGATCAGAGTTGGTTGGTAAAGTGTATTAGATCAGTTGGTTAGTAAAGTGTATTAGATCAGTTGGTTAGTAAAGTGTATTAGATCAGAGATGGTTAGTAAAGTGTATTAGATCAGAGTTGGTTAGTAAAGTGTAGTAGATCAGAGTTGGTTAGTAAAGTGTATTAGATCAGTTGGTTAGTAAAGTGTATTAGATCAGATATGGTTAGTAAAGTGTATTAGATCAGTTGGTTAGTAAAGTGTATTAGATCAGAGATGGTTAGTAAAGTGTATTAGATCAGAGATGGTTAGTAAAGTGTATTAGATCAGAGTTGGTTAGTAAAGTGTAGTAGATCAGAGTTGGTTAGTAAAGTGTATTAGATCAGAGATGGTTAGTAAAGTGTATTAGATCAGTTGGTTAGTAAAGTGTTTTAGATAAAATGTTTAGTAAAGTGTATTAGATCAGAGATGGTTAGTAAAGTGTATTAGATCAGAGATGTTAGTAAAGTGTATTAGATCAGAGTTGGTTAGTAAAGTGTATTAGATCAGAGTTGGTTAGTAAAGTGTATTAGATCAGAGATGGTTAGTAAAGTGTATTAGATCAGTTGGTTAGTAAAGTGTATTAGATCAGTTGGTTAGTAAAGTGTATTAGATCAGAGTTGGTTAGTAAAGTGTATTAGATCAGTTGGTTAGTAAAGTGTATTAGATCAGTTGGTTAGTAAAGTGAATTAGATCAGAGATGGTTAGTAAAGTGTATTAGATCAGTTGGTTAGTAAAGTGTATTAGATCAGAGTTTGTTAGTAAAGTGTATTAGATCAGAGTTGGTTGGTAAAGTGTATTAGATCAGTTGGTTAGTAAAGTGTATTAGATCAGTTGGTTAGTAAAGTGTATTAGATCAGAGATGGTTAGTAAAGTGTATTAGATCAGAGTTGGTTAGTAAAGTGTAT
This sequence comes from Coregonus lavaretus, assembly GCF_964263955.1. Lineage (NCBI taxonomy): Eukaryota > Metazoa > Chordata > Actinopteri > Salmoniformes > Salmonidae > Coregonus > Coregonus lavaretus. The sequence continues at coordinate 181,880 of NW_028166048.1, forward strand.
TAGATCAGAGTTGGTTGGTAAAGTGTATTAGATCAGTTGGTTAGTAAAGTGTATTAGATCAGTTGGTTAGTAAAGTGTATTAGATCAGTTGGTTAATAAAGTGTATTAGATCAGAGATGGTTAGTAAAGTGTATTAAATCAGAGTTGGTTGGTAAAGTGTATTAGATCAGTTGGTTAGTAAAGTGTATTAGATCAGTTGGTTAGTAAAGTGTATTAGATCAGAGATGGTTAGTAAAGTGTATTAGATCAGAGTTGGTTAGTAAAGTGTATTAGATCAGAGTTGGTTGGTAAAGTGTATTAGATCAGTTGGTTAGTAAAGTGTATTAGATCAGTTGGTTAGTAAAGTGTATTAGATCAGAGATGGTTAGTAAAGTGTATTAGATCAGAGTTGGTTAGTAAAGTGCAGTAGATCAGAGTTGGTTAGTAAAGTGTATTAGATCAGTTGGTTAGTAAAGTGTATTAGATCAGATATGGTTAGTAAAGTGTATTAGATCAGTTGGTTAGTAAAGTGTATTAGATCAGAGATGGTTAGTAAAGTGTATTAGATCAGAGATGGTTAGTAAAGTGTATTAGATCAGAGTTGGTTAGTAAAGTGTAGTAGATCAGAGTTGGTTAGTAAAGTGTATTAGATCAGAGATGGTTAGTAAAGTGTATTAGATCAGTTGGGTAGTAAAGTGTATTAGATCAGAGATGGTTAGTAAAGTGTATTAGATCAGTTGGGTAGTAAAGTGTATTAGATCAGAGATGGTTAGTAAAGTGTATTAGATCAGAGTTGGTTAGTAAAGTGTAGTAGATCAGAGTTGGTTAGTAAAGTGTATTAGATCAGTTGGTTAGTAAAGTGTATTATATCAGAGTTGGTTAGTAAAGTGTATTAGATCAGAGATGGTTAGTAAAGTGTATTAGATCAGAGTTGTTTAGTAAAGTGTATTAGATCGGAGATGGTTAGAAAAGTGTATTAGATCAGAGTTGGTTAGTAAAGTGTATTAGATCAGAGATGGTTAGTAAAGTGTATTAGATCAGTTGGTTAGTAAAGTGTATTAGATCAGTTGGGTAGTAAAGTGTATTAGATCAGAGTTGGTTAGTAAAGTGTATTAGATCAGTTGGTTAGTAAAGTGTATTAGATCAGTTGTTTAGTAAAGTGTATTAGATCAGTTGTTTAGTAAAGTGTATTAGATCAGAGATGGTTAGTAAAGTGTATTAGATCAGTTGGGTAGTAAAGTGTATTAGATCAGAGATGGTTAGTAAAGTGTATTAGATCAGTTGGGTAGTAAAGTGTATTAGATCAGAGATGGTTAGTAAAGTATATTAGATCAGAGTTGGTTAGTAAAGTGTAGTAGATCAGAGTTGGTTAGTAAAGTGTATTAGATCAGTTGGTTAGTAAAGTGTATTATATCAGAGTTGGTTAGTAAAGTGTATTAGATCAGAGTTGGTTAGTAAAGTGTATTAGATCAGAGATGGTTAGTAAAGTGTATTAGATCAGAGTTGTTTAGTAAAGTGTATTAGATCAGAGATGGTTAGAAAAGTGTATTAGATCAGAGTTCGTTAGTAAAGTGTATTAGATCAGAGATGGTTAGTAAAGTGTATTAGATCAGTTGGTTAGTAAAGTGTATTAGATCAGTTGGGTAGTAAAGTGTATTAGATCAGAGTTGGTTAGTAAAGTGTATTAGATCAGTTGGTTAGTAAAGTGTATTAGATCAGTTGTTTAGTAAAGTGAATTAGATCAGAGATGGTTAGTAAAGTGTATTAGATCAGAGATGGTTAGTAAAGTGTATTAGATCAGAGTTGATTAGAAAAGTGTATTAGATAAAATGTTTAGTAAAGTGTATTAGATCAGAGATGGTTAGTAAAGTGTATTAGATCAGAGTTGTTTAGTAAAGTGTATTAGATCAGAGTTGGTTAGTAAAGTGTATTAGATCAGAGTTGGTTAGTAAAGTGTATTAGATCAGAGATGGTTAGTAAAGTGTATTAGATCAGTTGGTTAGTAAAGTGTATTAGATCAGTTGGTTAGTAAAGTGTATTAGATCAGAGATGGTTAGTAAAGTGTATTAGATCAGTTGGTTAGTAAAGTGTATTAGATCAGTTGGTTAGTAAAGTGTATTAGATCAGAGATGGTTAGTAAAGTGTATTAGATCAGTTGGTTAGTAAAGTGTATTGATCAGTTGTTTAGTAAAATGTTTTAGATCAGAGATGGTTTGTAAAGTGTATTAGATCAGAGATGGTTAGTAAAGTGTATTAGATCAGAGTTGGTTAGTAAAGTGTATTAGATCAGTTGGTTAGTAAAGTGTATTGATCAGTTGGTTAGTAAAATGTATTAGATCAGAGTTTGTTAGTAAAGTGTATTATATCAGAGTTGGTTAGTAAAGTGTATTAGATCAGAGTTGGTTAGTAAAGTGTATTAGATCAGAGATGGTTAGTAAAGTGTATTAGATCAGTTGGTTAGTAAAGTGTATTAGATCAGTTGGTTAGTAAAGTCTATTAGATCAGAGTTGGTTAGTAAAGTGTATTAGATCAGTTGGTTAGTAAAGTGTATTAGATAAAATGTTTAGTAAAGTGTATTAGATCAGAGATGGTTAGTAAAGTGTATTAGATCAGAGTTGTTTAGTAAAGTGTATTAGATCAGAGATGGTTAGTAAAGTGTATTAGATCAGTTGGTTAGTAAAGTGTATTAGATCAGTTGGTTAGTAAAGTGTTTTAGATAAAATGTTTAGTAAAGTGTATTAGATCAGAGATGGTTAGTAAAGTGTATTAGATCAGAGATGTTAGTAAAGTGTATTAGATCAGAGTTGGTTAGTAAAGTGTATTAGATCAGAGTTGGTTAGTAAAGTGTATTAGATCAGAGATGGTTAGTAAAGTGTATTAGATCAGTTGGTTAGTAAAGTGTATTAGATCAGTTGGTTAGTAAAGTGTATTAGATCAGAGTTGGTTAGTAAAGTGTATTAGATCAGTTGGTTAGTAAAGTGTATTAGATCAGTTGGTTAGTAAAGTGAATTAGATCAGAGATGGTTAGTAAAGTGTATTAGATCAGTTGATTAGTAAAGTGTATTAGATCAGAGTTTGTTAGTAAAGTGTATTAGATCAGAGTTGGTTGGTAAAGTGTATTAGATCAGTTGGTTAGTAAAGTGTATTAGATCAGTTGGTTAGTAAAGTGTATTAGATCAGAGATGGTTAGTAAAGTGTATTAGATCAGAGTTGGTTAGTAAAGTGTATTAGATCAGAGTTGGTTGGTAAAGTGTATTAGATCAGTTGGTTAGTAAAGTGTATTAGATCAGTTGGTTAGTAAAGTGTATTAGATCAGTTGGTTAGTAAAGTGTATTAGATCAGAGATGGTTAGTAAAGTGTATTAGATCAGAGTTGGTTGGTAAAGTGTATTAGATCAGTTGGTTAGTAAAGTGTATTAGATCAGTTGGTTAGTAAAGTGTATTAGATCAGAGATGGTTAGTAAAGTGTATTAGATCAGAGTTGGTTAGTAAAGTGTATTAGATCAGAGTTGGTTGGTAAAGTGTATTAGATCAGTTGGTTAGTAAAGTGTATTAGATCAGTTGGTTAGTAAAGTGTATTAGATCAGAGATGGTTAGTAAAGTGTATTAGATCAGAGTTGGTTAGTAAAGTGTAGTAGATCAGAGTTGGTTAGTAAAGTGTATTAGATCAGTTGGTTAGTAAAGTGTATTAGATCAGAGATGGTTAGTAAAGTGTATTAGATCAGTTGGTTAGTAAAGTGTATTAGATCAGAGATGGTTAGTAAAGTGTATTAGATCAGAGTTGGTTAGTAAAGTGTATTAGATCAGAGTTGGTTAGTAAAGTGTATTAGATCAGTTGGTTAGTAAAGTGTATTAGATCAGTTGGTTAGTAAAGTGTATTAGATCAGAGATGGTTAGTAAAGTGTATTAGATCAGAGTTGGTTAGTAAAGTGTATTAGATCAGTTGGTTAGTAAAGTGTATTAGATCAGAGATGGTTAGTAAAGTGTATTAGATCAGAGTTGGTTAGTAAAGTGTATTAGATCAGAGATGGTTAGTAAAGTGTATTAGATCAGAGATGGTTAGTAAAGTGTATTAGATCAGAGTTGGTTAGTAAAGTGTAGTAGATCAGAGTTGGTTAGTAAAGTGTATTAGATCAGAGATGGTTAGTAAAGTGTATTAGATCAGTTGGGTAGTAAAGTGTATTAGATCAGAGATGGTTAGTAAAGTGTATTAGATCAGTTGGGTAGTAAAGTGTATTAGATCAGAGATGGTTAGTAAAGTGTATTAGATCAGAGTTGGTTAGTAAAGTGTAGTAGATCAGAGTTGGTTAGTAAAGTGTATTAGATCAGTTGGTTAGTAAAGTGTATTATATCAGAGTTGGTTAGTAAAGTGTATTAGATCAGAGTTGGTTAGTAAAGTGTATTAGATCAGAGATGGTTAGTAAAGTGTATTAGATCAGAGTTGTTTAGTAAAGTGTATTAGATCAGAGATGGTTAGAAAAGTGTATTAGATCAGAGTTGGTTAGTAAAGTGTATTAGATCAGAGATGGTTAGTAAAGTGTATTAGATCAGTTGGTTAGTAAAGTGTATTAGATCAGTTGGGTAGTAAAGTGTATTAGATCAGAGTTGGTTAGTAAAGTGTATTAGATCAGTTGGTTAGTAAAGTGTATTAGATCAGTTGTTTAGTAAAGTGTATTAGATCAGTTGTTTAGTAAAGTGTATTAGATCAGAGATGGTTAGTAAAGTGTATTAGATCAGTTGGGTAGTAAAGTGTATTAGATCAGAGATGGTTAGTAAAGTGTATTAGATCAGTTGGGTAGTAAAGTGTATTATATCAGAGATGGTTAGTAAAGTGTATTAGATCAGAGTTGGTTAGTAAAGTGTAGTAGATCAGAGTTGGTTAGTAAAGTGTATTAGATCAGTTGGTTAGTAAAGTGTATTATATCAGAGTTGGTTAGTAAAGTGTATTAGATCAGAGTTGGTTAGTAAAGTGTATTAGATCAGAGATGGTTAGTAAAGTGTATTAGATCAGAGTTGTTTAGTAAAGTGTATTAGATCAGAGATGGTTAGAAAAGTGTATTAGATCAGAGTTCGTTAGTAAAGTGTATTAGATCAGAGATGGTTAGTAAAGTGTATTAGATCAGTTGGTTAGTAAAGTGTATTAGATCAGTTGGGTAGTAAAGTGTATTAGATCAGAGTTGGTTAGTAAAGTGTATTAGATCAGTTGGTTAGTAAAGTGTATTAGATCAGTTGTTTAGTAAAGTGAATTAGATCAGAGATGGTTAGTAAAGTGTATTAGATCAGAGATGGTTAGTAAAGTGTATTAGATCAGAGTTGGTTAGAAAAGTGTATTAGATAAAATGTTTAGTAAAGTGTATTAGATCAGAGATGGTTAGTAAAGTGTATTAGATCAGAGTTGTTTAGTAAAGTGTATTAGATCAGAGTTGGTTAGTAAAGTGTATTAGATCAGAGTTGGTTAGTAAAGTGTATTAGATCAGAGATGGTTAGTAAAGTGTATTAGATCAGTTGGTTAGTAAAGTGTATTAGATCAGTTGGTTAGTAAAGTGTATTAGATCAGAGATGGTTAGTAAAGTGTATTAGATCAGTTGGTTAGTAAAGTGTATTAGATCAGTTGGTTAGTAAAGTGTATTAGATCAGAGATGGTTAGTAAAGTGTATTAGATCAGTTGGTTAGTAAAGTGTATTAGATCAGAGATGGTTAGTAAAGTGTATTAGATCAGTTGGTTAGTAAAGTGTATTAGATCAGTTGGTTAGTAAAGTGTATTAGATCAGAGATGGTTAGTAAAGTGTATTAGATCAGTTGGTTAGTAAAGTGTATTAGATCAGTTGGGTAGTAAAGTGTATTAGATCAGAGATGGTTAGTAAAGTGTATTAGATCAGAGTTGGTTAGTAAAGTGTATTAGATCAGTTGGTTAGTAAAGTGTATTAGATCAGAGTTGGTTAGTAAAGTGTATTAGATCAGAGATGGTTAGTAAAGTGTATTAGATCAGTTGGTTAGTAAAGTGTATTAGATCAGTTGGTTAGTAAAGTCTATTAGATCAGAGTTGGTTAGTAAAGTGTATTAGATCAGTTGGTTAGTAAAGTGTATTAGATAAAATGTTTAGTAAAGTGTATTAGATCAGAGATGGTTAGTAAAGTGTATTAGATCAGAGTTGTTTAGTAAAGTGTATTAGATCAGAGATGGTTAGTAAAGTGTATTAGATCAGTTGGTTAGTAAAGTGTATTAGATCAGTTGGTTAGTAAAGTGTTTTAGATAAAATGTTTAGTAAAGTGTATTAGATCAGAGATGGTTAGTAAAGTGTATTAGATCAGAGATGTTAGTAAAGTGTATTAGATCAGAGTTGGTTAGTAAAGTGTATTAGATCAGAGTTGGTTAGTAAAGTGTATTAGATCAGAGATGGTTAGTAAAGTGTATTAGATCAGTTGGTTAGTAAAGTGTATTAGATCAGTTGGTTAGTAAAGTGTATTAGATCAGAGTTGGTTAGTAAAGTGTATTAGATCAGTTGGTTAGTAAAGTGTATTAGATCAGTTGGTTAGTAAAGTGAATTAGATCAGAGATGGTTAGTAAAGTGTATTAGATCAGTTGGTTAGTAAAGTGTATTAGATCAGTTGGTTAGTAAAGTGTATTAGATCAGAGATGGTTAGTAAAGTGTATTAGATCAGAGTTGGTTAGTAAAGTGTATTAGATCAGAGTTGGTTGGTAAAGTGTATTAGATCAGTTGGTTAGTAAAGTGTATTAGATCAGTTGGTTAGTAAAGTGTATTAGATCAGTTGGTTAGTAAAGTGTATTAGATCAGAGATGGTTAGTAAAGTGTATTAGATCAGAGTTGGTTGGTAAAGTGTATTAGATCAGTTGGTTAGTAAAGTGTATTAGATCAGTTGGTTAGTAAAGTGTATTAGATCAGAGATGGTTAGTAAAGTGTATTAGATCAGAGTTGGTTAGTAAAGTGTATTAGATCAGAGTTGGTTGGTAAAGTGTATTAGATCAGTTGGTTAGTAAAGTGTATTAGATCAGTTGGTTAGTAAAGTGTATTAGATCAGAGATGGTTAGTAAAGTGTATTAGATCAGAGTTGGTTAGTAAAGTGTAGTAGATCAGAGTTGGTTAGTAAAGTGTATTAGATCAGTTGGTTAGTAAAGTGTATTAGATCAGAGATGGTTAGTAAAGTGTATTAGATCAGTTGGTTAGTAAAGTGTATTAGATCAGAGATGGTTAGTAAAGTGTATTAGATCAGAGTTGGTTAGTAAAGTGTATTAGATCAGAGTTGGTTAGTAAAGTGTATTAGATCAGTTGGTTAGTAAAGTGTATTAGATCAGTTGGTTAGTAAAGTGTATTAGATCAGAGATGGTTAGTAAAGTGTATTAGATCAGAGTTGGTTAGTAAAGTGTATTAGATCAGTTGGTTAGTAAAGTGTATTAGATCAGAGATGGTTAGTAAAGTGTATTAGATCAGAGTTGGTTAGTAAAGTGTATTAGATCAGAGATGGTTAGTAAAGTGTATTAGATCAGAGATGGTTAGTAAAGTGTATTAGATCAGAGTTGGTTAGTAAAGTGTAGTAGATCAGAGTTGGTTAGTAAAGTGTATTAGATCAGAGATGGTTAGTAAAGTGTATTAGATCAGTTGGGTAGTAAAGTGTATTAGATCAGAGATGGTTAGTAAAGTGTATTAGATCAGTTGGGTAGTAAAGTGTATTAGATCAGAGATGGTTAGTAAAGTGTATTAGATCAGAGTTGGTTAGTAAAGTGTAGTAGATCAGAGTTGGTTAGTAAAGTGTATTAGATCAGTTGGTTAGTAAAGTGTATTATATCAGAGTTGGTTAGTAAAGTGTATTAGATCAGAGTTGGTTAGTAAAGTGTATTAGATCAGAGATGGTTAGTAAAGTGTATTAGATCAGAGTTGTTTAGTAAAGTGTATTAGATCAGAGATGGTTAGAAAAGTGTATTAGATCAGAGTTCGTTAGTAAAGTGTATTAGATCAGAGATGGTTAGTAAAGTGTATTAGATCAGTTGGTTAGTAAAGTGTATTAGATCAGTTGGGTAGTAAAGTGTATTAGATCAGAGTTGGTTAGTAAAGTGTATTAGATCAGTTGGTTAGTAAAGTGTATTAGATCAGTTGTTTAGTAAAGTGAATTAGATCAGAGATGGTTAGTAAAGTGTATTAGATCAGAGATGGTTAGTAAAGTGTATTAGATCAGAGTTGGTTAGAAAAGTGTATTAGATAAAATGTTTAGTAAAGTGTATTAGATCAGAGATGGTTAGTAAAGTGTATTAGATCAGAGTTGTTTAGTAAAGTGTATTAGATCAGAGTTGGTTAGTAAAGTGTATTAGATCAGAGTTGGTTAGTAAAGTGTATTAGATCAGAGATGGTTAGTAAAGTGTATTAGATCAGTTGGTTAGTAAAGTGTATTAGATCAGTTGGTTAGTAAAGTGTATTAGATCAGAGATGGTTAGTAAAGTGTATTAGATCAGTTGGTTAGTAAAGTGTATTAGATCAGTTGGTTAGTAAAGTGTATTAGATCAGAGATGGTTAGTAAAGTGTATTAGATCAGTTGGTTAGTAAAGTGTATTAGATCAGAGATGGTTAGTAAAGTGTATTAGATCAGTTGGTTAGTAAAGTGTATTAGATCAGTTGGTTAGTAAAGTGTATTAGATCAGAGATGGTTAGTAAAGTGTATTAGATCAGTTGGTTAGTAAAGTGTATTAGATCAGTTGGGTAGTAAAGTGTATTAGATCAGAGATGGTTAGTAAAGTGTATTAGATCAGAGTTGGTTAGTAAAGTGTATTAGATCAGTTGGTTAGTAAAGTGTATTAGATCAGAGATGGTTAGTAAAGTTTATTAGATCAGAGTTGGTTAGTAAAGTGTATTAGATCAGAGATGGTTAGTAAAGTGTATTAGATCAGAGTTGGTTAGTAAAGTGTATTAGATCAGAGATGGTTAGTAAAGTGTATTAGATCAGAGTTGGTTAGTAAAGTGTATTAGATCAGATATGGTTAGTAAAGTGTATTAGATCAGAGTTGGTTAGTAAAGTGTATTAGATCAGAGATGGTTAGTAAAGTGTATTAGATCAGAGTTGGTTAGTAAAGTGTATTAGATCAGAGATGGTTAGTAAAGTGTATTAGATCAGAGTTGGTTAGTAAAGTGTATTAGATCAGAGTTGGTTAGTAAAGTGTAGTAGATCAGAGTTGGTTAGTAAAGTGTATTAGATCAGTTGGTTAGTAAAGTGTATTAGATCAGAGATGGTTAGTAAAGTGTATTAGATCAGAGTTGGTTAGTAAAGTGTAGTAGATCAGAGTTGGTTAGTAAAGTGTATTAGATCAGTTGGTTAGTAAAGTGTATTAGATCAGAGATGGTTAGTAAAGTGTATTAGATCAGAGTTGGTTAGTAAAGTGTAGTAGATCAGAGTTGGTTAGTAAAGTGTATTAGATCAGTTGGTTAGTAAAGTGTATTAGATCAGAGTTGGTTAGTAAAGTGTATTAGATCAGAGTTGGTTAGTAAAGTGTATTAGATCAGAGTTGGTTAGTAAAGTGTATTAGATCAGAGTTGGTTAGTAAAGTGTATTAGATCAGTTGGTTAGTAAAGTGTATTAGATCAGAGTTGGTTAGTAAAGTGTATTAGATCAGAGTTGGTTAGTAAAGTGTATTAGATCAGAGATGGTTAGTAAAGTGTATTAGATCAGAGTTGTTTAGTAAAGTGTATTAGATCAGAGATGGTTAGAAAAGTGTATTAGATCAGAGTTGGTTAGTAAAGTGTATTAGATCAGAGATGGTTAGTAAAGTGTATTAGATCAGTTGGTTAGTAAAGTGTATTAGATCAGTTGGGTAGTAAAGTGTATTAGATCAGAGTTGGTTAGTAAAGTGTATTAGATCAGAGATGGTTAGTAAAGTGTATTAGATCAGTTGGTTAGTAAAGTGTATTAGATCAGTTGTTTAGTAAAGTGAATTAGATCAGAGATGGTTAGTAAAGTGTATTAGATCAGAGATGGTTAGTAAAGTGTATTAGATCAGAGTTGGTTAGAAAAGTGTATTAGATAAAATGTTTAGTAAAGTGTATTAGATCAGAGATGGTTAGTAAAGTGTATTAGATCAGTTGGTTAGTAAAGTGTATTAGATCAGTTGGTTAGTAAAGTGTATTAGATCAGAGTTGGTTAGTAAAGTGTATTAGATCAGAGTTGGTTAGTAAAGTGTATTAGATCAGAGATGGTTAGTAAAGTGTATTAGATCAGTTGGTTAGTAAAGTGTATTAGATCAGTTGGTTAGTAAAGTGTATTAGAACAGAGTTGGTTAGTAAAGTGTATTAGATCAGTTGGTTAGTAAAGTGTATTAGATCAGAGTTGGTTAGTAAAATGTATTAGATCAGTTGGTTAGTAAAGTGTATTAGATCAGTTGGTTAGTAAAGTGTATTAGATCAGAGTTGGTTAGTAAAGTGTATTAGATCAGTTGGTTAGTAAAGTGTATTAGATCAGTTGGTTAGTAAAGTGAATTAGATCAGAGATGGTTAGTAAAGTGTAGTAGATCAGAGATGGTTAGTAAAGTGTATTGATCAGTTGTTTAGTAAAATGTTTTAGATCAGAGATGGTTTGTAAAGTGTATTAGATCAGAGTTTGTTAGTAAAGTGTATTAGATCAGAGTTGGTTAGTAAAGTGTATTAGATCAGAGATGGTTAGTAAAGTGTATTAGATCAGAGTTGTTTAGTAAAGTGTATTAGATCAGAGATGGTTAGAAAAGTGTATTAGATCAGAGTTGGTTAGTAAAGTGTATTAGATCAGAGTTGGTTAGTAAAGTGTATTAGATCAGAGATGGTTAGTAAAGTGTATTAGATCAGTTGGTTAGTAAAGTGTATTAGATCAGTTGGGTAGTAAAGTGTATTAGATCAGAGTTGGTTAGTAAAGTGTATTAGATCAGTTGGTTAGTAAAGTGTAGTAGATCAGAGTTGGTTAGTAAAGTGTATTAGATCAGAGATGGTTAGTAAAGTGTATTAGATCAGTTGGGTAGTAAAGTGTATTAGATCAGAGATGGTTAGTAAAGTGTATTAGATCAGTTGGGTAGTAAAGTGTATTAGATCAGAGATGGTTAGTAAAGTGTATTAGATCAGAGTTGGTTAGTAAAGTGTAGTAGATCAGAGTTGGTTAGTAAAGTGTATTAGATCAGTTGGTTAGTAAAGCGTATTATATCAGAGTTGGCTAGTAAAGTGTATTAGATCAGAGTTGGTTAGTAAAGTGTATTAGATCAGAGATGGTTAGTAAAGTGTATTAGATCAGAGTTGTTTAGTAAAGTGTATTAGATCAGAGATGGTTAGAAAAGTGTATTAGATCAGAGTTGGTTAGTAAAGTGTATTAGATCAGAGATGGTTAGTAAAGTGTATTAGATCAGTTGGTTAGTAAAGTGTATTAGATCAGTTGGGTAGTAAAGTGTATTAGATCAGAGTTGGTTAGTAAAGTGTATTAGATCAGTTGGTTAGTAAAGTGTATTAGATCAGTTGTTTAGTAAAGTGTATTAGATCAGTTGTTTAGTAAAGTGTATTAGATCAGAGATGGTTAGTAAAGTGTATTAGATCAGTTGGGTAGTAAAGTGTATTAGATCAGAGATGGTTAGTAAAGTGTATTAGATCAGAGTTGGTTAGTAAAGTGTATTAGATCAGTTGGTTAGTAAAGTGTATTATATCAGAGTTGGTTAGTAAAGTGTAGTAGATCAGAGTTGGTTAGTAAAGTGTATTAGATCAGTTGGTTAGTAAAGTGTATTATATCAGAGTTGGTTAGTAAAGTGTATTAGATCAGAGTTGGTTAGTAAAGTGTATTAGATCAGAGATGGTTAGTAAAGTGTATTAGATCAGAGTTGTTTAGTAAAGTGTATTAGATCAGAGATGGTTAGAAAAGTGTATTAGATCAGAGTTCGTTAGTAAAGTGTATTAGATCAGAGATGGTTAGTAAAGTGTATTAGATCAGTTGGTTAGTAAAGTGTATTAGATCAGTTGGGTAGTAAAGTGTATTAGATCAGAGTTGGTTAGTAAAGTGTATTAGATCAGTTGGTTAGTAAAGTGTATTAGATCAGTTGTTTAGTAAAGTGAATTAGATCAGAGATGGTTAGTAAAGTGTAATAGATCAGAGATGGTTAGTAAAGTGTATTAGATCAGAGTTGGTTAGAAAAGTGTATTAGATAAAATGTTTAGTAAAGTGTATTAGATCAGAGATGGTTAGTAAAGTGTATTAGATCAGAGTTGTTTAGTAAAGTGTATTAGATCAGAGTTGGTTAGTAAAGTGTATTAGATCAGAGTTGGTTAGTAAAGTGTATTAGATCAGAGATGGTTAGTAAAGTGTATTAGATCAGTTGGTTAGTAAAGTGTATTAGATCAGTTGGTTAGTAAAGTGTATTAGATCAGAGATGGTTAGTAAAGTGTATTAGATCAGTTGGTTAGTAAAGTGTATTAGATCAGTTGGTTAGTAAAGTGTATTAGATTAGAGATGGTTAGTAAAGTGTATTAGATCAGTTGGTTAGTAAAGTGTATTAGATCAGAGATGGTTAGTAAAGTGTATTAGATCAGTTGGTTAGTAAAGTGTATTAGATCAGTTGGTTAGTAAAGTGTATTAGATCAGAGATGGTTAGTAAAGTGTATTAGATCAGTTGGTTAGTAAAGTGTATTAGATCAGTTGGGTAGTAAAGTGTATTAGATCAGAGATGGTTAGTAAAGTGTATTAGATCAGAGTTGGTTAGTAAAGTGTATTAGATCAGTTGGTTAGTAAAGTGTATTAGATCAGAGATGGTTAGTAAAGTGTATTAGATCAGAGTTGGTTAGTAAAGTGTATTAGATCAGAGATGGTTAGTAAAGTGTATTAGATCAGAGTTGGTTAGTAAAGTGTATTAGATCAGAGATGGTTAGTAAAGTGTATTAGATCAGAGTTGGTTAGTAAAGTGTATTAGATCAGAGATGGTTAGTAAAGTGTATTAGATCAGAGTTGGTTAGTAAAGTGTATTAGATCAGAGATGGTTAGTAAAGTGTATTAGATCAGAGTTGGTTAGTAAAGTGTATTAGATCAGAGATGGTTAGTAAAGTGTATTAGATCAGAGTTGGTTAGTAAAGTGTATTAGATCAGAGTTGGTTAGTAAAGTGTAGTAGATCAGAGTTGGTTAGTAAAGTGTATTAGATCAGTTGGTTAGTAAAGTGTATTAGATCAGAGATGGTTAGTAAAGTGTATTAGATCAGAGTTGGTTAGTAAAGTGTAGTAGATCAGAGTTGGTTAGTAAAGTGTATTAGATCAGTTGGTTAGTAAAGTGTATTAGATCAGAGATGGTTAGTAAAGTGTATTAGATCAGAGTTGGTTAGTAAAGTGTAGTAGATCAGAGTTTGTTAGTAAAGTGTATTAGATCAGAGATGGTTAGTAAAGTGTATTAGATCAGAGTTTGTTAGTAAAGTGTATTAGATCAGAGATGGTTAGTAAAGTGTTTTAGATCAGTTGGTTAGTAAAGTGTATTGATCAGTTGTTTAGTAAAGTGTGTTAGATAAAATGTTTAGTAAAGTGTATTAGATCAGAGATAGTTAGTAAAGTGTATTAGATCAGAGTTGTTTAGTAATGTGTATTAGATCAGAGATGGTTAGTAAAGTGTATTAGATCAGTTGTTTAGTAAAGTGAATTAGATCAGAGATGGTTAGTAAAGTGTATTAGATCAGAGTTTGTTAGTAAAGTGTATTAGATCAGAGTTGGTTAGTAAAGTGTATTAGATCAGTTGGTTAGTAAAGTGTATTAGATCAGTTGGTGAGTAAAGTGTATTGATCAGTTGTTTAGTAAAGTGTATTGATCAGTTGTTTAGTAAAATGTTTTAGATCAGATGGTTTGTAAAGTGTATTAGATCAGAGATGGTTAGTAAAGTGTATTAGATCAGAGTTGTTTAGTAATGTGTATTAGATCAGAGATGGTTAGTAAAGTGTATTAGATCAGTTGTTTAGTAAAGTGAATTAGATCAGAGATGGTTAGTAAAGTGTATTAGATCAGAGTTTGTTAGTAAAGTGTATTAGATCAGAGTTGGTTAGTAAAGTGTATTAGATCAGTTGGTTAGTAAAGTGTATTAGATCAGTTGGTTAGTAAAGTGTATTGATCAGTTGTTTAGTAAAGTGTATTAGATAAAATGTTTAGTAAAGTGTATTAGATCAGAGATAGTTAGTAAAGTGTATTAGATCAGAGTTGTTTAGTAATGTGTATTAGATCAGAGATGGTTAGTAAAGTGTATTAGATCAGTTGTTTAGTAAAGTGAATTAGATCAGAGATGGTTAGTAAAGTGTATTAGATCAGAGTTTGTTAGTAAAGTGTATTAGATCAGAGTTGGTTAGTAAAGTGTATTAGATCAGTTGGTTAGTAAAGTGTATTGATCAGTTGTTTAGTAAAGTGTATTAGATAAAATGTTTAGTAAAGTGTATTAGATCAGAGATGGTTAGTAAAGTGTATTAGATCAGAGTTGTTTAGTAATGTGTATTAGATCAGAGATGGTTAGTAAAGTGTATTAGATCAGTTGTTTAGTAAAGTGAATTAGATCAGAGATGGTTAGTAAAGTGTATTAGATCAGAGTTTGTTAGTAAAGTGTATTAGAACAGAGATGGTTAGTAAAGTGTATTAGATCAGAGTTGGTTAGTAAAGTGTATTAGATCAGTTGGTTAGTAAAGTGTATTAGATCAGTTGGTTAGTAAAGTGTATTAGATCGGAGTTGGTTAGTAACATGTATTATTTCAGAGATCATTAGTAAAGTGTATTAGATTAGAGATGGTTAGTAAAGTGTATTAGATCAGAGTTGTTTAGTAATGTGTATTAGATCAGAGATGGTTAGTAAAGTGTTTTCGATCGGAGTTGGTTAGTAAAATGTATTAGATCAGTTGGTTAGTAAAATGTATTAGATCAGAGATGTTAGTAAAGTGTATTAGATCAGAGTTGTTTAGTAAAGTGTATTAGATCAGAGTTGGTTAGTAAAGTGTATTAGATCAGAGATGGTTAGTAAAGTGTATTAGATCAGTTGGTTAGTAAAGTGTATTATATCAGAGTTGGTTAGTAAAATGTATTAGATCAGTTGGTTAGTAAAGTGTATTAGATCAGTTGGTTAGTAAAGTGAATTAGATCAGAGATGGTTAGTAAAGTGTATTAGATCAGAGTTTGTTAGTAAAGTGTATTAGATCAGAGTTGGTTAGTAAAGTGTATTAGATCAGAGTTGTTTAGTAAAGTGTATTAGATCAGAGATGGTTAGAAAAGTGTATTAGATCAGAGTTGGTTAGTAAAGTGTATTAGATCAGAGTTGGTTAGTAAAGTGTATTAGATCAGAGATGGTTAGTAAAGTGTATTAGATCAGTTGGTTAGTAAAGTGTATTAGATCAGTTGGGTAGTAAAGTGTATTAGATCAGAGTTGGTTAGTAAAGTGTATTAGATCAGTTGGTTAGTAAAGTGTATTAGATCAGTTGTTTAGTAAAGTGAATTAGATCAGAGATGGTTAGTAAAGTGTATTAGATCAGAGATGGTTAGTAAAGTGTATTAGATCAGAGTTGGTTAGTAAAGTGTATTAGATCAGAGTTGGTTAGTAAAGCGTATTAGATCAGTTGGTTAGTAAAGTGTATTAGATAAAATGTTTAGTAAAGTGTATTAGATCAGTTGGTTAGTAAAGTGTATTAGATCAGAGTTGGTTAGTAAAGTGTATTAGATCAGTTGGTTAGTAAAGTGTATTAGATCAGTTGGTTAGTAAAGTGAATTAGATCAGAGATGGTTAGTAAAGTGTATTAGATCAGAGTTTGTTAGTAAAGTGTATTAGATCAGAGTTGGTTAGTAAAGTGTATTAGATCAGAGATGGTTAGTAAAGTGTATTAGATCAGAGTTGTTTAGTAAAGTGTATTAGATCAGAGATGGTTAGAAAAGTGTATTAGATCAGAGTTGGTTAGTAAAGTGTATTAGATCAGAGTTGGTTAGTAAAGTGTATTAGATCAGAGATGGTTAGTAAAGTGTATTAGATCAGTTGGTTAGTAAAGTGTATTAGATCAGTTGGGTAGTAAAATTTATTAGATCAGAGTTGGTTAGTAAAGTGTATTAGATCAGTTGGTTAGTAAAGTGTATTAGATCAGTTGTTTAGTAAAGTGAATTAGATCAGAGATGGTTAGTAAAGTGTATTAGATCAGAGTTGGGTAGTAAAGTGTATTAGATCAGAGATGGTTAGTAAAGTGTATTAGATCAGAGATGGTTAGTAAAGTGTATTAGATCAGAGTTGGTTAGTAAAGTGTATTAGATCAAAGTTGGTTATTAAAGTGTATTAGATCAGAGATGGTTAGTAAAGTGTATTAGATCAGTTGGTTAGTAAAGTGTATTAGATCAGTTGGTTAGTAAAGTGTATTAGATCAGAGTTGGTTAGTAAAGTGTATTAGATCAGTTGTTTAGTAAAGTGTATTAGATCAGTTGTTTAGTAAAGTGAATTAGATCAGAGATGGTTAGTAAAGTGTATTAGATCAGTTGGTTAGTAAAGTGTATTGATCAGTTGTTTAGTAAAATGTTTTAGATCAGAGATGGTTTGTAAAGTGTATTAGATCAGAGATGGTTAGTAAAGTGTATTAGATCAGAGTTATTTAGTAAAGTGAATTAGATCAGAGATGGTTAGTAAAGTGTTTTAGATCAGAGTTTGTTAGTAAAGTGTATTAGATCAGAGATGGTTAGTAAAGTGTATTAGATCAGTTGGTTAGTAAAGTGTATTGATCAGTTGTTTAGTAAAGTGTGTTAGATAAAATGTTTAGTAAAGTGTATTAGATCAGAGATAGTTAGTAAAGTGTATTAGATCAGAGTTGTTTAGTAATGTGTATTAGATCAGAGATGGTTAGTAAAGTGTATTAGATCAGTTGTTTAGTAAAGTGAATTAGATCAGAGATGGTTAGTAAAGTGTATTAGATCAGAGTTTGTTAGTAAAGTGTATTATATCAGAGTTGGTTAGTAAAGTGTATTAGATCAGTTGGTTAGTAAAGTGTATTAGATCAGTTGGTGAGTAAAGTGTATTGATCAGTTGTTTAGTAAAGTGTATTGATCAGTTGTTTAGTAAAATGTTTTAGATCAGATGGTTTGTAAAGTGTATTAGATCAGAGATGGTTAGTAAAGTGTATTAGATCAGAGTTGTTTAGTAATGTGTATTAGATCAGAGATGGTTAGTAAAGTGTATTAGATCAGTTGTTTAGTAAAGTGAATTAGATCAGAGATGGTTAGTAAAGTGTATTAGATCAGAGTTTGTTAGTAAAGTGTATTAGATCAGAGTTGGTTAGTAAAGTGTATTAGATCAGTTGGTTAGTAAAGTGTATTAGATCAGTTGGTTAGTAAAGTGTATTGATCAGTTGTTTAGTAAAGTGTATTAGATAAAATGTTTAGTAAAGTGTATTAGATCAGAGATAGTTAGTAAAGTGTATTAGATCAGAGTTGTTTAGTAATGTGTATTAGATCAGAGATGGTTAGTAAAGTGTATTAGATCAGTTGTTTAGTAAAGTGAATTAGATCAGAGATGGTTAGTAAAGTGTATTAGATCAGAGTTTGTTAGTAAAGTGTATTAGATCAGAGTTGGTTAGTAAAGTGTATTAGATCAGTTGGTTAGTAAAGTGTATTGATCAGTTGTTTAGTAAAGTGTATTAGATAAAATGTTTAGTAAAGTGTATTAGATCAGAGATGGTTAGTAAAGTGTATTAGATCAGAGTTGTTTAGTAATGTGTATTAGATCAGAGATGGTTAGTAAAGTGTATTAGATCAGTTGTTTAGTAAAGTTAATTAGATCAGAGATGGTTAGTAAAGTGTATTAGATCAGAGTTTGTTAGTAAAGTGTATTAGATCAGAGATGGTTAGTAAAGTGTATTAGATCAGAGTTGGTTAGTAAAGTGTATTAGATCAGTTGGTTAGTAAAGTGTATTAGATCAGTTGGTTAGTAAAGTGTATTAGATCGGAGTTGGTTAGTAAAATGTATTATTTCAGAGATCATTAGTAAAGTGTATTAGATTAGAGATGGTTAGTAAAGTGTATTAGATCAGAGTTGTTTAGTAATGTGTATTAGATCAGAGATGGTTAGTAAAGTGTTTTCGATCGGAGTTGGTTAGTAAAATGTATTAGATCAGTTGGTTAGTAAAATGTATTAGATCAGAGATGTTAGTAAAGTGTATTAGATCAGAGTTGTTTAGTAAAGTGTATTAGATCAGAGTTGGTTAGTAAAGTGTATTAGATCAGAGTTGGTTAGTAAAGTGTATTAGATCAGTTGGTTAGTAAAGTGTATTATATCAGAGTTGGTTAGTAAAATGTATTAGATCAGTTGGTTAGTAAAGTGTATTAGATCAGTTGTTTAGTAAAGTGAATTAGATCAGAGATGGTTAGTAAAGTGTATTAGATCAGAGTTTGTTAGTAAAGTGTATTAGATCAGTTAGTTAGTAAAGTGTATTAAATCAGTTAGTTAAAAAAGTGTATTAGATCAGAGTTGGTTACTAAAGTGTATTAGATCAGAGTTGGTTAGAAAAGTGTATTAGATCAGTTGGTTAGTAAAGTGGATTATATCAGAGTTGGTTAGTAAAGTGTATTAGATCAGTTGTTTAGTAAAGTGTATTAGATCAGAGTTGGTTAGTAAAGTGTATTAGATCAGAGTTGGTTAGTAAAGTGTATTAGATCAGTTGGTTAGTAAAGTGTATTATATCAGAGTTGGTTAGTAAAATGTATTAGATCAGTTGGTTAGTAAAGTGTATTAGATCAGTTGTTTAGTAAAGTGAATTAGATCAGATATGGTTAGTAAAGTGTATTAGATCAGAGTTTGTTAGTAAAGTGTATTAGATCAGTTGGTTAGTAAAGTGTATTAAATCAGTTAGTTAAAAAAGTGTATTAGATCAGATATGGTTAGTATAGTGTATTAGATCAGAGTTGGTTAGTAAAGTGTATTAGATCAGAGTTGGTTAGAAAAGTGTATTAGATCAGAGATGGTTAGTAAAGTGTATTAGATCAGAGTTGGTTACTAAAGTGTATTAGATCAGAGTTGGTTAGAAAAGTGTATTAGATCAGTTGGTTAGTAAAGTGTATTAGATCAGAGTTGGTTAGTAAAGTGTATTAGATCAGAGTTGGTTAGTAAAGTGTTTTAGATCAGAGACGGTTAGTAAAGTGTATTAGATCAGTTGGTTAGTAAAGTGTATTAGATCAGAGATGATTAGTAAAGTGTATTAGATCCGTTGGTTAGTAAAGTGTATTAGATCAGAGTTGGTTGGTAAAGTGTATTAGATCAGAGTTGGTTAGTAAAGTGTATTAAATCAGAGTTGGTTAGTAAAGTGTATTAGATCAGAGATGGTTAGAAAAGTGGATTAGATCAGTTGGTTAGTAAAGTGGATTATATCAGAGTTGGTTAGTAAAGTGTATTATATCAGAGTTGGTTAGTAAAGTGTATTAGATCAGAGATGGTTAGAAAAGTGGATTAGATCAGTTGGTTAGTAAAGTGTATTAGATCAGAGATGGTTAGAAAAGTGGATTAGATCAGTTGGTTAGTAAAGTGGATTATATCAGAGTTGGTTAGTAAAGTGTATTAGATCAGAGTTGGTTAGTAAAGTGTATTAGATCAGAGTTGGTTAGTAAAGTGTATTAGATCAGAGTTGGTTAGTAAAGTGTATTAGATCAGAGATGGTTAGAAAAGTGTATTAGATCAGTTGGTTAGTAAAGTGGATTATATCAGAGTTGGTTAGTAAAGTGTATTATATCAGAGTTGGTTAGTGAAGTGTATTAGATCGGAGTTGGTTAGTAAAGTGTATTAGATCAGTTGGTTAGTAAAGTCCTCTGTAGCTCAATTGGTAGAGCACGGCGCTCGTAACGCCAGGGTAATATGTTCGATCCCCGGGACCACCCATAAGTAAAAATGTATGCACACATGACTAAGTCGCTTTGGATAAAAGCGTCTGCTAAATGGCATATTATTATTATTATATTATAAAGTGTATTAGATCGGAGTTGGTTAGTAAAGTGTATTAGATCAGATGGTTAGTAAAGTGTATTAACAACTGACTTCCGGCTACTGACAACTGACTTCCGATTGAACACGTGACTTCCGTCTCGCTTCCGCATTGTCTCCGTGCTGTTGTTGCTGTGCTGTCTGTTGCTACTTGGCTACCTGCCAAACTATTCACGTTTTACTTTTAATAAACGTTTAATCAATCTCTGTGTTCAACAAATTTACCAACTTTTTAGTTTTGTCCTCACTCATCTTTTTTCGTTAAACTTTTTCACCCCGGACGTTTATCCCGAGACAGAAGAGTCATTTTCCTGTGCGTTTTAGCTGCCAACTTTACGTTATTTTCCTTTTTTCCATCGCAACTTTTTTCCCTTATTCAACTTTTTCACTCCGGACGCTTTATCTGGACGTGGTTCATCAACATCTTCAACATCTTCAACAGCCGAAGCTAAGTAGTAACATTAACATGATGTCTTCTAATTGCCGTCGCTGTACTCATAATATACAGGAGAATTCTCGCCTTACGGCGAGAATAGCTGTGCTACAAGCCCAGCTTCAGACGCAATCGTTAGGCAAGGGCAATATCAGTGTAGGAAAGGAAGAAACAGCGTCTGTGCCACCAGTAAGTACAGACAGTAACGTTAGTATAAATCCCCCCGCACAGTCCCCGCAGCCGGACAACTTTCTCATGGCTTCTGGAGGGAAATACTGTTGGAATGCTCAACCGGTGTCGCTCATTCAGCCGACAGAAACCTTCAACCGGTTTTCCCCATTATGTAGCGAGTCGGAGTCTGAGTCTGAGTCTTCTCTAGTCTCTACTCCTCCCGTTACGGGGTCTGAGACTCCGAAGGCTCCCACCATTAGCTCTGACAAATTGAAAACCCTAGTCATTGGCGACTCCATTACCCGCAGTATTAGACTTAAAACGAATCACCCAGCGATCATACACTGTTTACCAGGGGGCAGGGCTACCGACGTTAAGGCTAATCTAAAGATGGTGCTGGCTAAAGCTAAAACTGGCGAGTGTAGAGAGTATAGAGATATTGTTATCCACGTCGGCACCAACGATGTTAGGATGAAACAGTCAGAGGTCACCAAGTGCAACATAGCTTCAGCGTGTAAATCAGCTAGAAAGATGTGTCGGCATCGAGTAATTGTCTCTGGCCCCCTCCCAGTTAGGGGAAGTGACGAGCTCTACAGCAGAGTCTCAGCACTTAATCGCTGGTTGAAAACTGTTTTCTGCCCCTCCCAAAAGATAACATTTGTGGATAATTGGCCCTCTTTCTGGGACTCACCCACAAACAGGATCAAGCCTGACCTGCTGAGGAGTGACGGACTCCATCCTAGCTGGAGGGGTGCTCTCCTCTTATCTACCAACATAGATAGGGCTCTAACTCCTCTAGCCCCACAGTGAAATAGGGTGCAGGCCAGGCAGCAGGCTGTTAGCCAACCTGCCAGCTTAGTGGAGTCTGCCAATAGCACAGTCAGTGTAGTCAGCTCAGCCATACCCATTGAGACTGTGTCTGTGCCTCGACCTAGGTTGGGCAAAACTAAACATGGTGGTGTTCACCCTAGCAATCTTATTAGGATAAAGACCTCCTCCATTCCTGCCATTATTGAAAGAGATTGTGATACCTCACATCTCAAAATAGGGTTACTTAATGTTAGATCCCTCACTTCAAAGGCAGTCATAGTCAATGAACTAATCACTGATCATAATCTTGATGTGATTGGCCTGACTGAAACATGGCTTAAGCCTGATGAATTTGCTGTGTTAAATGAGGCCTCACCTCCTGGTTACACTAGTGACCATATTCCCCGTGCATCCCGCAAAGGCGGAGGTGTTGCTAACATTTACGATAGCAAATTTCAATTTACAAAAAAAAAAATGGCGTTTTCATCTTTTGAGCTTCTAGTCATGAAATCTATGCAGCCTACTCAATCACTTTTTATAGCTACTGTTTACAGGCCTCCTGGGCCATATACAGCGTTCCTCTCTGAGTTTCCTGAATTCCTATCAGACCTTGTAGTCATAGCAGATCATATTCTAATTTTTGGTGATTTTAATATTCACATGGAGAAGTCCACAGACCCACTCCAAAAGTCTTTCGGAGCCATTATCGACTCAGTGGGTTTTGTCCAACATGTCTCTGGACCTACTCACTGCCACAGTCATACTCTGGACCTAGTTTTGTCCCATGGAATAAATGTTGTAGATCTTAATGTTTTTCCACAAAATCCTGGACTATCGGACCACCATTTTATTACGTTTGCAATCGCAACAAATAATCTGCTCAGACCCCAACCAAGGAGCATCAAAAGTCGTGCTATAAATTCTCAGACAACACAAAAATTCATTGATGCCCTTCCAGACTCCTTCTGCCTACCCAAGGACGTCAGAGGACAAAAATCAGTTAACCACTTAACTGAGGAACTCAATTTAACCTTGCGCAATACCCTAGATGCAGTTGCACCCCTAAAAACGAAAAACATTTGTCATAAGAAACTAGCTCCCTGGTATACAGAAAATACCCGAGCTTTGAAGCAAGCTTCCAGGAAATTGGAACGGAAATGGCGCCACACCAAACTGGAAGTCTTCCGACTAGCTTGGAAAGACAGTACCGTGCAGTACCGAAGAGCCCTCACTGCTGCTCGATCATCCTACTTTTCCAACTTAATCGAGGAAAATAAGAACAATCCAAAATTTCTTTTTGATACTGTTGCAAAGCTAACTAAAAAGCAGCATTCCCCAAGAGAGGATGGCTTTCACTTCAGCAGTGATAAATTCATGAACTTCTTTGAGGAAAAGATCATGACCATTAGAAAGCAAATTACGGACTCCTCTTTGAATCTGCGTATTCCTCCAGGGCTTAGCTGTCCTGGATCTGCACAGCTCTGCGAGGGCCTGGGATCGGGAGAGACACTTAAGTGTTTTAGTACTATATCTCTTGACACAATGATGAAAATAATCATGGCCTCTAAACCTTCAAGCTGCATACTGGATCCTATTCCTACTAAACTGCTGAAGGAGCTGCTTCCTGTGCTTGGCCCTCCTATGTTGAACATAATAAACAGCTCTCTATCCACCGGATGTGTACCAAACTCACTAAAAGTGGCAGTGATAAAGCCTCTCTTGAAAAAGCCAAACCTTGACCCGGAAAATATAAAAAACTATCGGCCTATATCGAATCTTCCATTCCTCTCAAAAATTTTAGAAAAAGCTGTTGCGCAGCAACTCACTGCCTTTCTGAAGACAAACAATGTATACGAAATGCTTCAGTCTGGTTTTAGACCCCATCATAGCACTGAGACTGCACTTGTGAAGGTGGTAAATGACCTTTTAATGGCGTCAGACCGAGGCTCTGCATCTGTCCTCGTGCTACTAGACCTTAGTGCTGCCTTTGACACCATCGATCACCACATTCTTTTGGAGAGACTGGAAACCCAAATTGGTCTACACGGACAAGTTCTGGCCTGGTTTAGATCCTACCTGTCGGAAAGATATCAGTTTGTCTCTGTGAATGGTCTGTCCTCCGACAAATCAACTGTACATTTCGGTGTTCCTCAAGGTTCCGTTTTAGGACCACTATTGTTTTCACTATATATTTTACCTCTTGGGGATGTTATTCGAAAACATAATGTTAACTTTCACTGCTATGCGGATGACACACAGCTGTACATTTCAATGAAGCATGGTGAAGCCCCAAAATTGCCCTCGCTAGAAGCCTGTGTTTCAGACATAAGGAAGTGGATGGCTGAAAACTTTTTACTTTTAAACTCGGACAAAACAGAGATGCTTGT
This sequence comes from Coregonus lavaretus, assembly GCF_964263955.1. Taxonomy (NCBI): domain Eukaryota; kingdom Metazoa; phylum Chordata; class Actinopteri; order Salmoniformes; family Salmonidae; genus Coregonus; species Coregonus lavaretus. The sequence goes on from NW_028166048.1 coordinate 205,606, forward strand.
TCTAGGTCCCAAGAAACAAAGAGATCTTCTGTTAAATCTGACAATTCATCTTGATGGTTGTAAAGTCGTCTCAAATAAAACTGTGAAGGACCTAGGCGTTACTCTTGACCCTGATCTCTCTTTTGACGAACATATCAAGACTGTTTCAAGGACAGCTTTTTTCCATCTACGTAACATTGCAAAAATCAGAAATTTTCTGTCCAAAAATGATGCAGAAAAATTAATCCATGCATTTGTTACTTCTAGGTTAGACTACTGCAATGCTCTATTTTCCGGCTACCCGGATAAAGCACTAAATAAACTTCAGTTAGTGCTAAATACGGCTGCTAGAATCCTGACTAGAACCAAGAAATTTGATCATATTACTCCAGTGCTAGCTTCCCTACACTGGCTTCCTGTTAAGGCAAGGGCTGATTTCAAGGTTTTACTGTTAACCTATAAAGCGTTACATGGGCTTGCTCCTACCTATCTTTCCGAGTTGGTCCTGCCGTACATACCAATACGTACGCTACGGTCACAAGACGCAGGCCTCCTAATTGTCCCTAGAATTTCTAAGCAAACAGCGGGAGGCAGGGCTTTCTCCTATAGATCTCCATTTTTATGGAACAGTCTGCCTACCCATGTGAGAGACGCAGACTCAGTCTCAACCTTTAAGTCTTTACTGAAGACTTATCTCTTCAGTAGGTCATATGATTGAGTGTAGTCTGGCCCAGGAGTGTGAAGGTGAACGGAAAGGCTGGAGCAACGAACAGCCCTTGCTGTCTCTGCCAGGCCGGTTCCCCTCTCCACTGGGGTTCTCTGCCTCTAACCCTGTTGCAGGGGCTGAGTCACTGGCTTGCTGGTGCTCTTTCATGCCGTCCCTGGGAGGGGTGCGTCACTTGAGTGGGTTGAGTTACTGACGTGATCTTCCTGTCTGGGTTGGCGCCCCCCCCTTGGTTTGTGCTGTGGTGGAGACCTCTGTGGGCTATACTCGGCCTTGTCTCAGGATTGTAAGTTGGTGGTTGGGGATATCCCTCTAGTGGTGCGGGGGCTGTGCTTTGGCGGAGTGGGTGGGGTTATATCCTTCCTGTTTGGCCCTGTCCGGGGGTTTCTTCGGATGGGGCCACAGTGTCTCCGGACCGCTCCTGTCTCAGCCTCCAGTATTTATGCTGCAGTAGTTTATGTGTCGGGGGGCTGGGGTTAGTTGGTTATACCTGGAGTACTTCTCCTGTCTTATCCAGTGTCCTGTGTGAATTTAAGTATGCTCTCTCTAATTCTCTCGTTCTCTCTTTCTCTCTGAGAACCTGAGCCCTAGGACCATACGTCAGGACTACCGGGCATGATGACACCTTGCTGTCCCCAGTCCGCCTGGCCTTGCTGCTATTCCAGTTTCAACTGTTCTGCCTGCGGCTACGAAACCCCTACCTGTCCCAGACCTGCTGTTTTCAACTCTTAATGATCGGCTATGAAAAGCCAACTGAGAGACCTGAGCCCTAGGACCATACGTCGGGACTACCGGCCGTGGTGACTCCTTGCTGTCCCCAGTCCGCCTGGCCTTGCTGCTATTCCAGTTTAAACTGTTCTGCCTGCGGTTATGGAACCCCTACCTGTCCCAGACCTGCTGTTTTCAAACTCTTAATGATCGGCTATGAAAAGCCAACTGAGATTTATTCCTGATTATTATTTGACCATGCTTGTCACTTATGAACATTTTTGAACATCTTGGCATGGTTCTGTTATAATCTCCACCCGGCACAGCCAGAAGAGGACTGGCCACCCCTCATAGCCTGGTTCCTCTCTAGGTTTCTTCCTAGGTTTTCGCCTTTCTAGGGAGTTTTTCCTAGCCACCGTGCTTCTACACCTGCATTACTAGCTGTTTGGGGTTTTAGGCTGGGTTTCTGTACAGCACTTCGAGATATTAGCTGATGTAAGAAGGGCTATATAAAATAAAATTGATTGATTGATTGATTAAATCAGTTAGTTAAAAAAGTGTATTAGATCGGAGTTGGTTAGTAAAGTGTATTAGATCAGATATGGTTAATAAAGTGTATTAGATCAGAGATGGTTAGTAAAGTGTATTAGATCAGTTGGTTAGTAAAGTGTATTAGATCAGAGATGGTTAGAAAAGTGTATTAGATCAGTTGGTTAGTAAAGTGTATTAGATCAGGGATGGTTAGTAAAGTGTATTAGATCAGAGTTGGTTAATAAAGTGTATTAGATCAGAGATGGTTAGTAAAGTGTATTAGATCAGAGATGGTTAGTAAAGTGTATTAGATCAGAGATGGTTAGTAAAGTGTATTAGATCAGAGTTGGTTAATAAAGTGTATTAGATCAGAGATGGTTAGTAAAGTGTATTAGATCAGTTGGTTAGTAAAGTGTATTAGATCAGAGATGGTTAGTAAAGTGTATTAGATCAGAGTTGGTTAATAAAGTGTATTAGATCAGAGTTGGTTAGTAAAGTGTATTAGATCAGGGATGGTTAGTAAAGTGTATTAGATCAGGGATGGTTAGTAAAGTGTATTAGATCAGAGTTGGTTAATAAAGTGTATTAGATCAGAGTTGGTTAGTAAAGTGTATTAGATCAGGGATGGTTAGTAAAGTGTATTAGATCAGATTTGGTTAATAAAGTGTATTAGATCAGAGTTGGTTAGTAAAGTGTATTAGATCAGGGATGGTTAGTAAAGTGTATTAGATCAGAGTTGGTTAATAAAGTGTATTAGATCAGAGTTGGTTAGTAAAGTGTATTAGATCAGGGATGGTTAGTAAAGTGTATTAGATCAGTTGGTTAGTAAAGTGTATTAGATCAGGGATGGTTAATAAAGTGTATTAGATCAGAGTTGGTTAGTAAAGTGTATTAGATCAGTTGGTTAGTAAAGTGTATTTAATCAGAGTTGGTTAGTAAAGTGTATTAGATCAGAGTTGGTTAGAAAAGTGTATTAGATCAGAGATGGTTAGAAAAGTGTATTAGATCAGTTGGTTAGTAAAGTGTATTAGATCAGGGATGGTTAGTAAAGTGTATTAGATCAGAGTTGGTTAGTAAAGTGTATTAGATCAGAGTTGGTTAGTAAAGTGTATTAGATCAGAGATGGTTAGTAAAGTGTATTAGATCAGTTGGTTAGTAAAGTGTATTAGATCAGAGATGATTAGTAAAGTGTATTAGATCCGTTGGTTAGTAAAGTGTATTAGATCAGAGTTGGTTGGTAAAGTGTATTAGATCAGAGATGGTTAGTAAAGTGTATTAGATCAGAGATGGTTAGAAAAGTGGATTAGATCAGTTGGTTAGTAAAGTGGATTATATCAGAGTTGGTTAGTAAAGTGTATTATATCAGAGTTGGTTAGTAAAGTGTATTAGATCAGAGTTGGTTAGTAAAGTGTATTAGATCAGAGTTGGTTAGTAAAGTGTATTAGATCAGAGATGGTTAGTAAAGTGTATTAGATCAGAGTTGGGTAGTAAAGTGTATTAGATCAGAGTTGGTTAGTAAAGTGTATTAGATCAGAGATGGTTAGTAAAGTGTATTAGATCAGTTGGTTAGTAAAGTGTATTAGATCAGAGATGGTTAGAAAAGTGTATTAGATCAGAGTTGGTTAGTAAAGTGTTTTAGATCAGAGTTGGTTAGTAAAATGTATTAGATCAGTTGGTTAGTGAAGTGTATTAGATCGGAGTTGGTTAGTAAAGTGTATTAGATCAGTTGGTTAGTAAAGTCCTCTGTAGCTCAATTGGTAGAGCACGGCGCTCGTAACGCCAGGGTAATATGTTCGATCCCCGGGACCACCCATAAGTAAAAATGTATGCACACATGACTAAGTCGCTTTGGATAAAAGCATCTGCTAAATGGCATATTATTATTATTATATTATAAAGTGTATTAGATCGGAGTTGGTTAGTAAAGTGTATTAGATCAGATGGTTAGTAAAGTGTATTAAATCAGTTAGTTAAAAAAGTGTATTAGATCGGAGTTGGTTAGTAAAGTGTATTAGATCAGATATGGTTAATAAAGTGTATTAGATCAGAGATGGTTAGTAAAGTGTATTAGATCAGTTGGTTAGTAAAGTGTATTAGATCAGAGTTGGTTAGTAAAGTGTATTTAATCAGAGTTGGTTAGAAAAGTGTATTAGATCAGAGATGGTTAGAAAAGTGTATTAGATCAGTTGGTTAGTAAAGTGTATTAGATCAGGGATGGTTAGTAAAGTGTATTAGATCAGAGTTGGTTAATAAAGTGTATTAGATCAGAGATGGTTAGTAAAGTGTATTAGATCAGAGATGGTTAGTAAAGTGTATTAGATCAGAGATGGTTAGTAAAGTGTATTAGATCAGAGTTGGTTAATAAAGTGTATTAGATCAGAGATGGTTAGTAAAGTGTATTAGATCAGTTGGTTAGTAAAGTGTATTAGATCAGAGATGGTTAGTAAAGTGTATTAGATCAGAGTTGGTTAATAAAGTGTATTAGATCAGAGTTGGTTAGTAAAGTGTATTAGATCAGGGATGGTTAGTAAAGTGTATTAGATCAGGGATGGTTAGTAAAGTGTATTAGATCAGAGTTGGTTAATAAAGTGTATTAGATCAGAGTTGGTTAGTAAAGTGTATTAGATCAGGGATGGTTAGTAAAGTGTATTAGATCAGATTTGGTTAATAAAGTGTATTAGATCAGAGTTGGTTAGTAAAGTGTATTAGATCAGGGATGGTTAGTAAAGTGTATTAGATCAGAGTTGGTTAATAAAGTGTATTAGATCAGAGTTGGTTAGTAAAGTGTATTAGATCAGGGATGGTTAGTAAAGTGTATTAGATCAGTTGGTTAGTAAAGTGTATTAGATCAGGGATGGTTAATAAAGTGTATTAGATCAGAGTTGGTTAGTAAAGTGTATTAGATCAGTTGGTTAGTAAAGTGTATTTAATCAGAGTTGGTTAGTAAAGTGTATTAGATCAGAGTTGGTTAGAAAAGTGTATTAGATCAGAGATGGTTAGAAAAGTGTATTAGATCAGTTGGTTAGTAAAGTGTATTAGATCAGGGATGGTTAGTAAAGTGTATTAGATCAGAGTTGGTTAGTAAAGTGTATTAGATCAGAGTTGGTTAGTAAAGTGTATTAGATCAGAGATGGTTAGTAAAGTGTATTAGATCAGTTGGTTAGTAAAGTGTATTAGATCAGAGATGATTAGTAAAGTGTATTAGATCCGTTGGTTAGTAAAGTGTATTAGATCAGAGTTGGTTGGTAAAGTGTATTAGATCAGAGATGGTTAGTAAAGTGTATTAGATCAGAGATGGTTAGAAAAGTGGATTAGATCAGTTGGTTAGTAAAGTGGATTATATCAGAGTTGGTTAGTAAAGTGTATTATATCAGAGTTGGTTAGTAAAGTGTATTAGATCAGAGTTGGTTAGTAAAGTGTATTAGATCAGAGTTGGTTAGTAAAGTGTATTAGATCAGAGATGGTTAGTAAAGTGTATTAGATCAGAGTTGGGTAGTAAAGTGTATTAGATCAGAGTTGGTTAGTAAAGTGTATTAGATCAGAGATGGTTAGTAAAGTGTATTAGATCAGTTGGTTAGTAAAGTGTATTAGATCAGAGATGGTTAGAAAAGTGTATTAGATCAGAGTTGGTTAGTAAAGTGTTTTAGATCAGAGTTGGTTAGTAAAATGTATTAGATCAGTTGGTTAGTGAAGTGTATTAGATCGGAGTTGGTTAGTAAAGTGTATTAGATCAGTTGGTTAGTAAAGTCCTCTGTAGCTCAATTGGTAGAGCACGGCGCTCGTAACGCCAGGGTAATATGTTCGATCCCCGGGACCACCCATAAGTAAAAATGTATGCACACATGACTAAGTCGCTTTGGATAAAAGCATCTGCTAAATGGCATATTATTATTATTATATTATAAAGTGTATTAGATCGGAGTTGGTTAGTAAAGTGTATTAGATCAGATGGTTAGTAAAGTGTATTAAATCAGTTAGTTAAAAAAGTGTATTAGATCGGAGTTGGTTAGTAAAGTGTATTAGATCAGATATGGTTAATAAAGTGTATTAGATCAGAGATGGTTAGTAAAGTGTATTAGATCAGTTGGTTAGTAAAGTGTATTAGATCAGAGTTGGTTAGTAAAGTGTATTTAATCAGAGTTGGTTAGAAAAGTGTATTAGATCAGAGATGGTTAGAAAAGTGTATTAGATCAGTTGGTTAGTAAAGTGTATTAGATCAGGGATGGTTAGTAAAGTGTATTAGATCAGAGTTGGTTAGTAAAGTGTATTAGATCAGAGTTGGTTAGTAAAGTGTATTAGATCAGAGATGGTTAAAAAAGTGTATTAGATCAGTTGGTTAGTAAAGTGTATTAGATCAGAGATGGTTAGTAAAGTGTATTTAATCAGAGTTGGTTAGTAAAGTGTATTAGATCAGAGTTGGTTAGTAAAGTGTATTAGATCAGAGATGGATAGAAAAGTGTATTAGATCAGTTGGTTAGTAAAGTGGATTATATCAGAGATGGTTAGAAAAGTGTATTAGATTAGTTGGTTAGTAAAGTGGATTATATCAGAGATGGTTGGTAAAGTGTATTAGATCCGTTGGTTATTAAAATGCATTGATTAGAAACTATACTGTTTAAGCAGTTTTAAAGCTCACAGTTCTTTATAAGTCTTTATAACCCATTCATATTGCATTACACATAGGTGGTTCAAAGAGAGCTGAAATCAAGATTACCACACAAGTATTTTGATTGTTTAATTACTGTAGGCGTATGCTCAGCTCAGTAAACGTCTTAGCTTATTCTGTTGTTGTTGTTTTGTTATTGTTGCTGTTATTTATGCCGGTATTCAATCCGATAGCGGATTTGGACAATGTATTATTTAAAGTGAATTTCCCATTGAACCGACATATAGTATGCAGCGTTTACCGTGAATGTGGTCTCTCCGCGAACGCAGGAACGTTGCCTTTAAAAACGTGCATCGCGGACAAACGCAATTGGATTGAATCCTGGCCATAGTCATTTACAGACAGTACAGGGCGTAGAAACATGTCAGCAACATCAAGTCCGAAACTGTATTATCAGCAGATCATTATGCAGGTCCATCAACCACACTAATGCTTCCAACAGCCTGAGAGCTACAGAAACCTGCCACGGCTACATCTCTTTCCTGCTGTCAGTCATTTAGATGGCTATAAAACAATAAAGAGGCGTGCTGGGAGAGACCACATTACATGAAAGAATATTGAATGTATTATTCATAATTGGGCCTTTCTGCTGGTTAATGTGCTTTGGCCAGAGACGGGCTGTTAGGTTGCATTGGGCCAGAGATGGGCTGTTACGTTGCATTGGCCAGAGACGGGCTGTTATAGAGAGGCAATGAAACAGGAGGAAGTGAAGCCATGTTTTATTGACGAGGACAAGTGGTGCAGCAGGCAGCAAGCAGCAGGCAGTAAGCAGCAGGCAGTAAGCTGAAGGCAGTAAACTGAAGGCAGCAAGCAGCAAGTGGCAGGCAGTAAGTGAAAGGCAGTAAGCTGCAGGCAGCAAGCAGCAGGCAGTAAGCTGAAGGCAGTAAGCAGCAGGCAGTAAGCAGCAGGCAGTAAGCAGCAGGCAGAAGGCAGTAAGCAGCAGGCAGTAAGCAGCAGGCAGAAGGCAGTAAGCAGCAGGCAGTAAGCAACAAGTAAAGGCAGCAACCAGCAAGGGCCAGTATGTTAGAGTGTCAGTCAGACAGACAGACAGACAGACAGACAGACAGACAGACCAGGGTAGAGCTGCTTACTTTGTGTCAAATTCTATCAAGTTTGTGTCTATTGGCTCCTCGTCTGCAGCTGAAATACAAGTAAATGAGCATTATAATTCACCATTTTAGACCAAGAAACGTTTTTGTTGATTGATTGATACAGAACGACATTGAAAACTTGTGAACTGAAAAATACTGTATGTGTAGATACATACCATCTCTGTAGATTGCATCTTCGATTGGTTTGGGATGCATTAGCGTAAAGGGGAGCTCAACATGGACATCACTGGAAAAGAAAATGAAACTACATGTAGATGAATGATGTATGATGAACAAACAAGTTTATGAATTAGCATTTCAATGTAGTATTATGTTACAGCTTGTATTATTACATCACAGTCTGCTCTGTATAACACGGAAATGTACATCTCTTCGGGCAAAACAAATAGCATTACAACTCTAGACAACAACATTGGCATGCAACATGTCATTACAGAAACATCTATGTTTACCTTGTTGCAAGATCTCCTAAGAGTCTGAAATCAATGAAACATTGTCAGTGTTTTTACCTCAGACAGCAATGCAGTCACATAACCATAGAATTAGGAATTAGAATACTAGAATGGATTCAGGGCTTTATTCAATCTGTATTGCTTCGATCACGCTGTAACGCTGAATTTCCACCAAACGGATTGAATAGAGCCATTAGACAAGTTGTAAATGCAACAAGTACTGATTTGTATCATATTATAACACTCACAGCTTTCCAAAAAAAACAACATTGAGTCATTTATGGTCTGTTTACATATATTTTAGAGACTATTTATACAGATTATTATTATTTTTATAAAACCGGTGTAAACTGTGTAAACTTTATAATTATATTATAATATTTTAGGTTGACAATACTAATACTAATATTCTACTACACAATTTTGATATATCAGATGCCTTATTTCTATTTTCCTGCATAAGTTAAATCAGGAAATGCATCACCTACTGTATGCCTGTACTGGCATTGCATTCATTGCAATTAGACTGGTTTGGATTTCTCCCTGACCACAATGGCTGCCATTTTCATACCATTCTAGAACTTTGAGAGTTGATGACGTTTCCCCTCTAGTAATTTAATAGGAGGTCTATGAACATAACCCTAACCCCCAGACACCAATAAAATAGGTTTAGGGTTATTAGGCAAAATGAACATACTGGTTCACAAACACCAAGACGTATGTTTAAACCCTAACCCTAACACTTAACACCAAGATGTATGTTTAAAGTGCATACCCGCCTCGAGACACAACAAGCTTCACTTTGACTTTGTAGGATACGATGATACCCAGGATCTCCTTGTTGGCTCCCTCTCTTAACCTGTTGATGGGACAAACAAAAAAAATCACTGACTGACATCATCTTCTGATTATCACCAAGCCCTTCATTCACCAGCTGGGATTCTGGAAACTGGTGGGATTGTTGGTGGGATTGTGGAAGCTGGTGGGATTGTGGAAGCTGGTGGGATTGTGGAAGCTGGTGGGATTGTGGAAGCTGGTGGGATTGTGGAAACTGGTGGGATTGTTGGTGGGATTGTGGAAGCTGGTGGGATTGTGGAAGCTGGTGGGATTGTGGAAGCTGGTGGGATTGTGGAAGCTGGTGGGATTGTTGGTGGGATTGTGGAAACTGGTGGAATTGTTGTATTCAGATGTGAACTGTATAATAGGAGAAGATATCGGACGACGACATGAAGACAATAATAGAGTCGAGCATATACATGATGTCTGAAGACAGTAAGCCTTAGGGTCAAGCATACACATGATGTCTGAAGACAGTAAGCCTTATTTCAGCTTTATACCTCCACAGTGGGGGAAACCTTAACATGACATAGCAGAGCATAGCATAGTATAGAATAGTATAGCATAGTATAACATATCGAATAAAATAGAATAGTATAACATAGTATAGCATAGTATAACATATCGAATAATATAGAATAGGATAACATAGTATAGCATAGTATAGTATAACATAGTATAGTATAACATAGTATAACATAGTATAGTATAACATAGTATATAATAACATAGTATAGTATAACATAGTATATAATAGTATAACATAGTATAGTATAGCATAGCACAGCATTGCATAAAATAGCATAACACATTGTACTCACAATGTACTAGAAGCCAGGTTTGTGTCCTCGTGCTTCAGTTTCCCATCCAACGCCAGACCACGTTTCTCCCGGTTGTTGTTGAGGAAGGGGGTGAGGGTGTAGACTTTACAAAACGTTGAACTTGGAGCCACCACGTCACTGGAACAACAATGATCAATCGTAATCAATAACACCAGATCAGTTACATGAGGTTGATGTACTGTACATGAAGATGGTTCTTTTCTGTGATGATGACTAATGCTTGGCCTGCTTTGTAATTTGTGTTTATGAAGGTTAACCAGGCATACCATCCAGCAATGTCTCAATCCTAAGAAAAACTATGACAATAATATTGTACAGTGGGGGAAAAAAGTATTTAGTCAGCCACAAATTGTGCAAGTTCTCCCACTTAAAAAGATGAGAGAGGCCTGTAATTTTCATCATAGGTACACGTCAACTATGACAGACAAAATGAGAAAAAAAAATCCAGAAATTCACATTGTAGGATTTTTTATGAATTTATTTGCAACTTATGGTGGAAAATAGTATTTGGTCAATAACAAAAGTTTCTCAATACCTTGTTATATACCCTTTGTTGGCAATGACACAGGTCAAACGTTTTTCTGTAAGTCTTCACAAGGTTTTCACACACTGTTGCTGGTATTTTGGCCCATTCCTCCATGCAGATCTCCTCTAGAGCAGTGATGTTTTGGGGCTGTCGCTGGGCAACACGGACTTTCAACTCCCTCCAAAGATTTTCTATGGGGTTGAGATCTGGAGACTGGCTAGGCCACTCCAGGACCTTGAAATGCTTCTTACGAAGCCACTCCTTCGTTGCCCGGGCGGTGTGTTTGGGATCATTGTCATGCTGAAAGACCCAGCCACGTTTCATCTTCAATGCCCTTGCTGATGGAAGGAGGTTTTCACTCAAAATCTCACGATACATGTCCCCATTCATTCTTTCCTTTACACGGATCAGTCGTCCTGGTCCCTTTGCAGAAAAACAGCCCCAAAGCATGATGTTTCCACCCCCATGCTTCACAGTAGGTATGGTGTTCTTTGGATGCAACTCAGCATTCTTTGTCCTCCAAACACGACGAGTTGAGTTTTTACCAAGAATTTCTATTTTGGTTTCATCTGACCATATGACATTCTCCCAATCCTCTTCTGGATCATCCAAATGCACTCTAGCAAACTTCAGACGGGCCTGGACATGTACTGGCTTAAGCAGGGGGACACGTCTGGCACTGCAGGATTTGAGTCCCTGGCGGCGTAGTGTGTTACTGATGGTAGGCTTTGTTACTTTGGTCCCAGCTCTCTGCAGGTCATTCACTAGGTCCCCCCGTGTGGTTCTGGGATTTTTGCTCACCGTTCTTGTGATCATTTTGACCCCACGGGTGAGATCTTGCGTGGAGCCCCAGATCGAGGGAGATTATCAGTGGTCTTGTATGTCTTCCATTTCCTAATAATTGCTCCCACAGTTGATTTCTTCAAACCAAGCTGCTTACCTATTGCAGATTCAGTCTTCCCAGCCTGGTGCAGGTCTACAATTTTGTTTCTGGTGTCCTTTGACAGCTCTTTGGTCTTGGCCATAGTGGAGTTTGGAGTGTGACTGTTTGAGGTTGTGGACAGGTGTCTTTTATACTGATAACAAGTTCAAACAGGTGCCATTAATACAGGTAACGAGTGGAGGACAGAGGAGCCTCTTAAAGAAGAATTTACAGGTCTGTGAGAGCCAGAAATATTGCTTGTTTGTAGGTGACCAAATACTTATTTTCCACCATAATTTGCAAATAAATTCATTAAAAATCCTACAATGTGATTGTCTGGAGAAATAAAAATCTCAATTTGTCTGTCATAGTTGACGTGTACCTATGATGAAAATTACAGGCCTCTCTCATCTTTTTAAGTGGGAGAACTTGCACAATTGGTGGCTGATAGTCCAGACAGCTTCTACCCCCGAGCCATAAGACTCCTGAACAGCTAATCATGGCTACCCGGACTATTTGCACTGCCCCCCCACCCCATCCTTTTACGCTGCTGCTACTCTGTTAATTATTTATGCATAGTCACTTTAACTCTACCCACATGTACATATTACTTCAACTACCTCAACTAGCCGGTGCCCCCGCACGTTGACTCTGCACCGGTACCCCCCTGTATATATAGCCTCCCTACTGTTATTTTATTTTACTTCTGCTCTTTTTTTCTCAACACTTTTTTTGTTGTTGTTTTATTTTTATGCACTGTTGGTTAAGGGCTGTAAGTAAGCATTTCACTGTAATGTCTGCACCTGTTGTATTCGGCACATGTGGCCAATAACATTTGATTTGATTTGATTTGACTAAATACTTTTTTCCCCCACTGTATCTCTATATCCAAATGTCAGATTAGTTATTGAAGACTGGCCTGGCCTACATGTCAGATGTCACAAGTCATTAGTTATTGAAGACTGGCCTGGCCTACATGTCAGATGTCACAAGTCATTAGTTATTGAAGACTGGCCTGGCCTACATGTCAGATGTCTGTATTATAAAGAAGGTAAAGAAACGTACTCTGTCTCCTCTGTTGCGACCGGGCATTTGTATTGTGCTGTGTTGAATAGGCAGATGTCTGCATACTGACGCACTGTGAATAGAAATTACAATACTTACAGATGTAGTATCTTAATTTGATCACTCTTTTGTTGCTGAGAATTTTCCTGAACCGCAGGAAATGCAGATGAGCTTCATGATTTACATTAATTCACTGAAAACCCACAATAATACATTGTTATATTAACAGTATTGCACTGTTCATGTAGACTACTTTTGTCTAGCTAATAGCCTAACCGCCGATAAGCAACATTATGGACTAAATGTTCAAATCCTATTGTTGCAGGATATTTCTGCTGTGACAATATTGGTCAAATTGAGATCCTACATATGTAGAACCTGTCAATGTTCTGAAAGAAACACACAGGATTACAGTAATTTGATTCTGAATTGTAGGTTGCAATAACCTGAAATCTTCATTTTCTTCACTGTCTTGTTGGTGTTGTTTGTGACGTGAACGTTGACACTGATAGGCTCCCCGTGGTAGTAGATCTGAAAGGAGAGATGCAAAAGACTCAATATTACTGTACCCCAACAAACACCCTCCTCCCCCCGAAAAAACAGTAGGCTGAGTAATGTAGAGTAATGTGGATTAACTCTGTATAATGTAGAGTAATATAGAGTAATATAGAGTAATGTAGAGTAATGTAGAGTAATGTAGAGTAATATAGAGTAATGTAGTATAATGTAGAGTAATGTAATATAATGTAGAGTAATGTAGAGTAATATAGAGTAATGTAGTATAATGTAGAGTAATGTAATATAATGTAGAGTACTGTAGTAAAATGTAGTAAAATGTATTATAATGAAGAGTAATGTGGAGTAATGTGGATTCATGTAGTATAATGTACTGTAATGTAGGGTAATGTCGAGTAATGTAGTATAATGTAGAGTAATGTAATATAATGTAGAGTACTGTAGTAAAATGTAGTAAAATGTATTATAATGAAGAGTAATGTGGAGTAATGTGGATTCATGTAGTATAATTGTCACACCCTGGCTCTGGGACTCTATTTGTTGAGCCAGGGTGTGTTTATTCTATGTGTGATATGTCTATGTTGGGGGTTCTAGGTTGTCTGTTTCTATGTTTGCCTGTGTGACTCCCAATCAGAGGCAACGAGTGTCAGCTGTCGGCTGGTTGTCTCTGGGAGCCATATTTAACTGTCTGTGTTTCACTTTGTGTTTGTGGGTTTTTGTTCCGTGTCGGTATTTGTTTACCGTGGACTTCACGAGTCGTGTTTTGTTTTGTATACTTTAACTAATTAAAGTCATGTTTGTTTCACACGCTGCGCCTTGGTCTACTCACTCCTACGACGATCGTGACAATAATGTACTGTAATGTAGGGTAATGTCGAGTAATGTAGTATAATGTAGAGTAATGTAATATAATGTAGAGTACTGTAGTAAAATGTAGTAAAATGTATTATAATGAAGAGTAATGTAGAGTAATGTGGATTAACGTATTCTAATGTACTGTGAGAAATTGAAAAAGTGTATGGTTGAGAGGGATGAGGCAAAAGGAATGGCAAATAGGTCTGGCTGTACAACCAATAAATAATGTGACTAAACTGAATAAAAAGAAGAAGAAACTACACTATGAAACATGGATAAACGACAAAGAATTACAGTAAAAAGCTTTGGAGCACCTTCAATGAAATTTTGGGGAAAAAGGCAAATTCAGCTCCATCATTCATTGAATCAGATGGCTCATTCATCACAAAACCGACTGATATTGCCAACTACTTTAATGATTTTTTCATTGGCAAAATTTGCAAACTCAGGCATGACATGCCAGCAACAAACGCTGACACTACACATCCAAGTATATCTGACCAAATTATGAAAGACAAGCGTTGTAATTTTGAATTCCGTAAACTGAGTGTGGAAGAGGTGAAATGACAAGCCACCTTGGTCTGACAACATGGATGGAAAATTACTGAGGATAATAGCGGACGATATTGCCACTCCTATTTGCCATATCTTCAATTTAAGCCTACTAGAAAGTGTGTTCCCTCAGGTCTGGAGGGTCATTCAGCTACCTGAGAATAGGAAAGCCCCCTTTACTGGCTCAAATAGCCGACCAATCAGCCTGTTACCAACCCTTAGTAAAGTTTTGGAAAAATGGTGTTTGACCAGATACAAACTTACACTACTGGTCAAAAGTTTTAGAACACCTAGTCATTCAATGATTTTTCTTTATTTTTACAATTTTCTACATCGTAGAATAATTGTGAAGACATCAAAACTATGAAATAACACATATGGAATCATGTAGTAACCAAAAAAAGTGTTAAGCAAATCAAAATATATTTGAGATTTGAGATTCTTCAAATAGCCATGATGACAGCTTTGCACACTCTTGGCATTCTCTCAACCAGCTTCATGAGGTAGTCACCTGGAATTCATTTCAATTAACAGGTGTGCCTTCTTAAAAGTGAATTTGTGGAATTTATTTCCTTCATAATGTGTTTGAGCCAATCAGTTGTGTTGTGACAAGGTAGGGGGGGATATACAGAAGATAGCCCTATTTGGTACAAGACCAAGTCCATATTATGGCAAGAACAGCTCAAACAAGCAAAGAGAAATGACAGTTCTATATCGTGGAGCTCCGCCCCATAGGGGAGCTCTGCTCCTAATGGTTTACCCTCTGCCCTAAGGCAGCAGCAGCCTGAGACAAAATTATGCACACACCTACAGCCAATAGGAGTACAGGTGTCCCTATAAGAGGGGACGCTTCCCCTCAATCAGCCTCCCTTTTTCTTCAGCGACTGGATGACTAGACTGAAGAGCCAAGAAGAGACGAAGCACGAAGACTCAGGACGAAAACGCCGTTGATATTCCAGTCATCAACGTCGTCTAAATGAGCACACCGGGTGATTTTCCCCCCCCAAAAGCTCTTTTCAGAGCTCAGTGCAGATGCACCTCCATGGCGGCCGGTGACCACCACGACTTATGTTTAGTGTGTTTGGGATCCCAGCATGCCAAGGAGGGCGTCTGCAGTCCCCCGAATTGCGCCTCCTGCGCCCTCCTTTCTTTAAAGGAGAGGAAGCAGCGTTGGGCGTTTTTCAGGGAGGACATCCCCCTTGAGGATGTGCTGTCGATACTAGCCTCTGCTTCAGAGGCGTCGTCCGACGGCGCAGACTCGGGGGAAGATGGGGATTTTGAGGAAGGGTCTGGCATTCCAATGGAACAGTCGGACCCCGTCCCTCATACTTTCAAGCCCCCCTTTCCTCTGGAGAGCGAGAGGGCTTGTAGTCCCTATAGCGAAGGGGATACGAGCTCTGAGAGATCAGAAGCTCTCTCTTTCGCTGCAGCCTCTCTGAGAGCGGATTTTCCGTGTCTCATTGAGAGAGCTGCTCAACGGCTGGCAATAAGCCTGCCCCCTCTTCCCTCCGCACCGGAGGTTGATATGATGGAGGGCGGTCCTTATTCCAGGCCGAGGAAGGCGGCAGAGCCAGTGGCTCCTGCCATGCCTTCTTTGGCTAGGTACGTTGGAGGCTCGGGGGAGGCACCTTTAGCGGCGCGTTCGCCTGTAAAAGCGTATCTCCCATTCACGAGAGTGGAAGGAAGGTTCCAGTGTCAGGGGATCCCCAGGTTAGAGAGCGCCATGGCGGCGTATCTCGTACCGGGTTCGAGCCCTTGGCCCTCTTCCAAGAAGGCCACGTTGCCATCCCAGAAGGACCGACTCACAGCGTCGCTGTTGGAGAAGTCTTTTGGGTTGGGAGCCCAAGCTGTAGCAGCAGCTAACAACATTGCCCTCTTGGCGGCCTCTCTGTCCCGTTTAACCACGGGTAAGACAGAGATGGCACCAGAGGAGGTGGAGGAGGCGTCCAGGATTTCTGGCGCCATACTCCACCTTACACAGGCGTCCGCAGTCTGCGCGGGGAGATCCATGGCCACTTCGGTGGTCGGGGAACGACACCTCTGGTTGTCTTTGACTTCCATGAAAGAGGCAGACAGGACGTCTCTCTTGAACGCCCCCCTCTCTGACGACGGCCTCTTTGGGGTCGCAGTCAAAGAGGCGACGGAGCGTTTTTCGAAGTTGGAGGAGGAGAAGAAGCAGTTGGCCAAGCACCTGCCGTTGGCAGGACGACTCGGCCCCCCTCCTCCCCAAAGGCCATCTACCTCCGCCCCTCTAAGTAGACCGGGATCTACGACGAGGCGGCGTAATCGGCATCATCCGGCGGCCACGAGCAGCAAGGGAGCGGGCTCGGCCCTCCCAGCAGCTACGGTAGCCCCACTACAGCCGGCGAGGGAGGTGACGAGGACGCCGACCTGGCCCTCCAAGGGAGGCAAGAGGAGGCGTACGTGACGGGACGCGGGGGAGAGGATGGAGGACGCATCGATGGTGTCGAACGCGCCCACTGTTCCCCCCCACCCTTCGGTTGAAGGGACGGGTGCTGATGTAAATGCTTTTGTTGATGTGTTTAATAAAGAGTTGGCTCCACCTGACTTTGTCAAAAAAGAGCCTCTTTTCCATAATACGTCCGAGAGCGTTCAAATCTCACCCTCTCTTCCTTACCACTCTAAGAGCCGTTCAGCCCACCGAGGGTGCGTTGCTGAACAGGCACTAAGAGTAGGTATCCAGAAGACCTCAATCAGGTCGTCACATCACACTTCACGTATAAGAAGTGCTTTACATAGAAGGCAGCAGTCCCGGTCAGATTCTGACATGAGGACGCAGCCGCTATTTGGGGATGGCGCACTAGTACAGACTAAGGTCTCCACTAGTACGAGCCAGACCCATGCTGCGTTCACGGAGGGCCCGATTACCGCGGTCACCAAGGTGCCCAGAGTATCGGCGCCCCCAGGCATTGTAACACAGCAGCTATCTGGGGACGGCGCATTATCGCAGACCAAGGTCTCGGTTAATGCGATTCAGACCCATGCTACGTTCACGGAGGGCAGGATTACTAGCGTTATGGGTATAACCAAAGTATCAGCTCCCCTGACAGAACGAGCCAGTACTCACCACACTGAGCGTGAATCAACCCACCAGGGGTGCAGAGTTGAACACACACAGAAGGTGAAAGTTAAGAAGGTATCAAGGCGCCGTCTTGTTTTACCTCATAGAGACCTCATACTACAGACTTCTAGGAGTACTGTA
This sequence comes from Coregonus lavaretus, assembly GCF_964263955.1. Taxonomy (NCBI): domain Eukaryota; kingdom Metazoa; phylum Chordata; class Actinopteri; order Salmoniformes; family Salmonidae; genus Coregonus; species Coregonus lavaretus. The sequence goes on from NW_028166048.1 coordinate 223,116, forward strand.
GTGAAGGGCTCTGATAGCGAATTGCAGTCACCTAAGATGACGCAATCGCTCGCTGGGGATGGTGCCCTGCCGCAGGCTGTGGCCTCGGTCAGCGCAATTCAGACCCGCGATGCGTTCAAGGAGGGCAGGAATACGACGGTTACGGGTTTAACTGAACGCATTTCCTCTCCCTTTCACGGGAGGCCCACCTTGGGCTGTTCCACCACTTCAATGTCGGGGAACAGTGGCGGTAAGGGCCATAGAGGAATACAGGTCCTTCCTACTGGATGCACCACAGCTTCGCGCCCAGCCACTTTCTCTGCATTGCTGGCAGTGGCGAAGAAGCTGCACCCTCTCACGCTGGCTAGAACAGACGTTGCAGAAGGGTTATGCTCTCCAATTCCACCGGACCCCACCCCCTTCAGGGGAGTGGTGGAGACGGTGATGAAGACGCCAGACAAAGTGGCCGCTCTGATGACAGAGATTACGGAACTTTTGGCGAAGGAGGCGGTGACAGTAGTTCCCCGGGAGCAAAGGAACAAAGGGCTATATTTGCCTTATTTCCTAGTGCCCAAAAAGACGGGAGGAGTGAGGCCGATTTTGGATTCACGCATTCTCAACGAGAGCATAACCAAACGGCCCTTCCGAATGCTAACGACAAAACGCCTGCTGGAATGTGTCCAGAAAGGGGATTTTTGTACGAGCATAGACCTAAAGGACGCGTACTTTCATGTGCCGGTTCAGCCGCGTCACAGGAAGTTTCTGCGGTTCGCCTTTCAAGGGGTGGCGTACGAATACACGAGGATGCCATTTGGGTATGCCCTGGCACCTCGCACATTTTCCAAGTGTGTGGAGGCGGCATTGGAACCGTTGCGTCGTCAGGGAATACGGCTACTAGCCTACCTGGACGACCTACTTGTTCTCGCCCCGTCAGCAGAGCTGGCGATCACTCACACAACACAGACAGTGATGCATCTCACAAGTCTGGGGTTTGCTGTGAATTGGAAAAAGAGCGCGCCCTGGCCCACTCATCAGATTGTCTACCTGGGGATACAGCTAGACACTGTGAGGATGAGGGCTCGAATTTCGGACCCCCGAAGGGTAGCCTTGTTGCTAGCCCTAAGGAAGTGTTGTCCGAATCACACGGTGACGGCGCTGTCGATCATGTCACTTTTGGGTCTCATGTCGTCAGCCCACTCTGTGGTTCCGCTGGGACTCCTGCACATGCGCAGGACGCAGCGATGGTTCGCCCAACTAAGACTAGACCCATTGCGTCAACGTCATCGGTTGGTGGTGGTTCCCCTCTCGCTCAGTGCAGACCTAAACTATTGGAGAAGCTCGCGCGTTCTCACGCACGGAGTCCCGATAGGAAAGGTGTCCTCTCACATCCCAGTATTCACGGATGCGTCCCTGACGGGATGGGGAGGGACATGTCAGACACAAGCGATAGGAGGTGTGTGGCCTCAATCAGGTCGTCACATCAACCTCCTGGAGTTGGAAACGGTTCGACTGGTTCTGACCCACTTCGCGTCTACCCTTCGGGGTCGCGATGTGCTGGTCTGGTCAGACAACCGGACCACAGTAGCCCACATAAATCGCCAGGGAGGAGTCAGGTCTCCTGCTCTCCATCGGGCGGCAGAGGAATTGTGGCTGTGGGCTCACGAGCACCTTCGCTCATTGAGAGCAGCACACATTCCGGGCTACTTGAACGTAGGAGCAGACCTCATGTCAAGAGGGGGTCCTCGAGACGACGAGTGGTGTCTGCATCCAGACATTGTTCTCCAGATTTGGGAACAATTCGGGAGAGCCGAGGTGGACCTATTCGCGTCACGCGTGAACGCGCAATGTCCTCTGTGGTTCTCTCTGAGGGAACAGGACGAACCGCCACTGGGAAGGGACGCCTTTGCGCACCAACCGTGGCCGAGAGTTCTCCTGTATGCATTCCCTCCGCTGTCCTGCATTCTCCCACTGCTAGCCAGGGTGAGGTCAGGGGGGCTGTCAGTGATACCGATAGCGCCCGATCGCCCGGGGGCTCTGTGGTTTGCGGAGATGAGTCAGATGTTGATTGCGCCACCTTGGCCAATTCCACATCGACGGGACGCGTTGTCTCAGGCGGCTGGCACGATAGGGAAATTGCCCATAATCGGCCAACCACTGAAGGCCTGGCTGCTGAGAGGGACAGGCTAGAACGCCGTGGGTTATCTGATGCGGTGATCAGGACCATACAGGGTTCACGTGCCAGTTCCACTTCTAAGATGTATGCCAGTAGATGGAACGTGTTTTCACGATGGTGTGTCACACAAAGTGTGGACCCCATGAGCTGTCAGGTGGAGAGTATTCTCTCTTTTCTGCAGCTCATGTTTGATAAGCAAAAATCGCCTGCCACGATTAGAGTGTTTGCAGCAGCGATTTCAGCTTGTCATGAGGGTTTTGGCAGAGACAATGTCTTTAGTCACCCTCTAGTGAAACGCTTCCTATTAGGAACGCGGCGACTTAGGCCAACACCTAGAGTCACGCTTCCTCAGTGGGATTTGGCTTTGGTACTCGAAGCGCTATGTAAGTCGCCGTTCGAGCCATTGAATCAAATACCCCTCAAGATGCTGTCTATCAAGACAGCACTGTTGCTCGCTTTGACTACAACTAAGCGGGTCAGTGATTTGTGTGCTCTTTCGACGAGACCTGACTGCCTGGCCATCAATGGTGACCTGAGCAGAGCAGTGTTACGTCCTAACCCGGCATTTGTGCCGAAGGTTATTAAGAGTTCATATAGGTCACAGACCGTGGAGCTGTGGGCTTTTTCTCCTCCTCCTCATAGAGAGAGGAGTGAGGAAAAGCTCCATCGCCTGTGCCCGGTACGCGCTTTGGCGTGTTACGTCGAGCGCACAGCAGCGATTAGGTCATCGCCTCAGTTGTTTGTGTGTCACGGTGCGGCTGCACTAGGTAGACCACTTTCAAAACAGAGGCTGTCTCACTGGCTTTGCGAAGGCATTGAGACAGCTTATGAGGTAGCAGGGCGGCAATTGCCTCAGGGTATCAGAGCTCACTCCACTCGTGGAGTAGCGGCTTCTACTGCCCTTTTTAGAGGAACGGGAGTAGAGGATATCTGTAGAGCAGCATCCTGGTCGACGCCGTCTCCATTTATCCGTTTCTATCTCTTAGATATGTCTTCCAATTCTCTGGCTCGATCTGTACTCAGCGTGGCTGAAGGGAGATCTTGAGCAAGAAGGAGAGGAGAAGCAGGACTGTGGACACAGGTTTCCATCAGGTCCGCTTTTGGTTAGGAAGACATGTCTTTAACAGATGTGTTTTCTAACTCTTTGGCTCGGTCTGTACTCAGCATAGCTGAAGGGAGATCTGGAGCTAGGAAGAGAGGGAAAAGCAGGACTATGGACTGGGTTTCCATCAGGTCCGCTTTGGATGAGAAAACATATTTTGTGGCATGAATCCTGACTGACAAGCTCAGTACAGTAGAGGCATGCGTGGATTAACAGAATATGAGGTCATCTATCTGCTCGCTCAGATAGTATGACTCATGTTTTGTTCCTGCCCACTAATCTCTGGGATTCCATTGAGTGAGTGAGGCGGTCTACCGCGTTCATAATGTAGAGTGACATTTGATGTCATTCCATTAGTGGTCGGTAGTGTTTTCACAGGATATTGAGGCACATCTATCTGCTAGTACAGATTAGTATGGCTTCTATTCTGGTGATCTGCCCACTAGTCATTGGCATTGCCATTGGACTAGGTGGGGCGGGTCTTTTAACCGATGACGCGGTATATTGTGACGCCCGTAGGGGTTTTTAGTTGCAGTACTGCGGGACTCGGTTACAGCCATTGCTGGGCCTGACTTTCTCGTTTTGATGGGAAGTGTTAGGTTCGGCAGGGAGTACATTTTGGAGCGCTACGCTCCGCCTTAAACCATTAGGAGCAGAGCTCCCCTATGGGGCGGAGCTCCACAATATAGAACGATTAGTTACCGGAGTGTAACTCCAGTTCTATGAGTGGAGCGGAGCCCCATAGGACTTAAGGCCCTGCCGACCCTCTCTAGTCTCGCTGAAGAAAAATATCTCGGGAGGCTGATTGAGGGGAAGCGTCCCCTCTTATAGGGACACCTGTACTCCTATTGGCTGTAGGTGTGTGCATAATTTTGTCTCAGGCTGCTGCTGCCTTAGGGCAGAGGGTAAACCATTAGGAGCAGAGCTCCCCTATGGGGCTCCGCTCCACTCATAGAACTGGAGTTACACTCCGGTAACTAATCGTCCATCATTACTTTAAGACATGAAGGTCAGTCAATACGGAACATTTCAAGAACTTTGAAAGTTTCTTCAAGTGCAGTCGCAAAAACCATCAAGCGCTATGATGAAACTGGCACTCATGAGGACCGCCACAGGAATGGAAGACCCATATTTACCTCTGCTGCAGAGGATAGGTTAATTAGAGTTTCCAGCCTCAGAAATTGCAACCCAAATAAATGCTTCACAGAGTTCAAGTAACAGACACATCTCACCTTTGAAATGTGGTTACGGGATTTAGGGAATGTAATCCATATGGAAAAGATTCGATACAACACCTCCAATAGAAGTCCATTGTTTTACAAAATATGGCAGCCGATACTGGATAAATGGTCTAGTCCCGCTTCATAACTGGGCTGACGATCTGCTGCTACTCTGTGCTGTACTCCACTCAATATTTATTTTTGGCTGAACTACACTGCTTGTAATGACTATATGCTGTCTTCTTATACACGTACCACCTAATAGGATTTTGTTTTATTTTGTGTATGTGTGAGTTAACTTTTGTTTTGTCCTCTAAACTGGCCATCCCATCCAACAGTACAATGAATGTCATTGTTTGTATTGCTGTCTCTTTTACTTTATTTTTATTGGAAAATAATAAACATATTATAAAAAAAACAAAACAGACACATCTCTACATAAACTGTTCAGAGGAGACTGTGTGAACCAGGCCTTCATGGTCGAATTGCTGCAAAGAAATCACTACTAAAGGACACCAATACAAAGAAGAGACTTCCTTGGGCCAAGAAACACGAGCAATGGACATTTGACTGGTGGAAATGTATCCTTTGGTCTGGAGCCCAAATTGGAGATTTTTGGTTCCAACCGCCGTGTCTTTGTGAGACGTGGTGTGGGGGAACGGATGATCTCCGCATGTGTATTTCTCACCGTAAAGCATGGAGGAGGAGGTATTATGGTGTGGGGGTGCTTTGCTGGTGATACTGTCTGTGATTTATTTAGAATTCAAGGCACACTTAACCAGCATGGCTACCACAGCATTCTGCAGCGATACGCCATTGTCACGGGGGTCTATGTCGTCCAAGTATGACCAAGGCGCAGCGTGTCCAAGAAACATGACTTTATTGTAGAATAAACGACAAAACAAAACAAGAACCGTAACGTCCTCAGTACACCGACTGAACTTGGAACAAAAACCCACAACCCTCATGAGAACACAAATAGTTTAAATATGGCTCCCAATCAGAGATAACGAGCCGACAGCTGACACTCGTTACCTCCGATTGGGAGTCACACGACACCACAATTAACTCACCCAAAACACAACCAACCGAATACACCCTATACAACAAACCCCACAACAAAACCCAACAAAACAAATACACCCTGGCTCAAATACAAAAGTCCCGGAGCCAGAGTGTCACAGCCATCCCATCTGGTTTGGGCTTAGTGGGACTATCATTTGTTTTTCAACAGGACAATGACCCAACACACCTTCAGGCTGTGTAAGGGCTATTTTACCAAGAAGGAGAGTGATGGAGTGCTGCATCAGATGACCTGGCCTCCACAATCCCCCGAACTCAACCAAATTGAGATGGTTTGGGATGAGTCAGACGGCAGAGTGAAGGAAAAGCAGCCAACAAGTGCTCAGCATATGTGGGAACTCCTTCAACAGTTGGAAAAGCATTCCAGGTGAAGCTGGTTGAGAGAATGCCAAGAGTGTGCAAAGCTGTCATCAAGGCAAAGGGTGGCTATTTGCAGAATCTCAAATCTCAAATCTATTTTGATTTGTTTAACACTTTTTTGGTTACTACATCATTCCATATGTGTTATTTCACAGTTTTGATGTCTTCACTATTATTCTACAATGTAGATAATAGTAAAAATAAAGAAAAACCCTTGAATGAGTAGGTGTTCTAAACCTTTTGACCGGTAGTGTATGTGTTATGATTTTACATCCCCTCATGTATTGTGGATAAAGAGTTACCTGTCTAACAGAACACAGAGGGTGTTCTTTAATGGAAGCCTCTCCAACATAATCCAGGTAGAATCAGGAGTTCCCCAGGGCAGCTGTCTAGGCCCCTTACTTTTTTCAATCTTTACTATTGACATGCCACTGGCTTTCAGTTAAGCAAGTGTGTCTACGTATGCGGATGACTCAACACTATACACGTCAGCTACTACAGCGACTAAAATGACTGCAACACTTAACAAAGAGCTGCAGTTAGTTTTGAAATGGGTGGCAATGAATAAGTTAGTACTAAATATTTCAAAAACTAAAATGTTACAGGAGGGGGTCGCAGTTCCGGAGCGTCCCACTAGGTGTCATCCTCCGACAACCTTAGGCACCTCCTCACTCACAGTCGGGACTAATCATCATCCTATTGGTGTCACCTGAGTCTATCGGTTCACCTTTTTATTTATGCCCTCACTTCCCTGTGTTCCCTTGCTCAGTTTTCTCTGCTAGTTTCTCTATGTCCAGCAGTACTACTCAGTGTCTGATCGGAGATCTATGTACAGGTACCAGAAGTGTTCTCTCTGTTACGTTATTTGTTTCAGTCTTAGGTAGTATTTCGTATTTTGGCTGTCAGCCGGTTTTTGGAGACTTATTTGCTCCACCTTTCTTTTATTGTGATAAGTCTGTTATTTTGTATTTTGGCTTCGGGACCACCAGTAAAGATCCTTGTTTCACCATCATGCCTACTGTATGTCCTGCACCGCACCTGGGTCACACCTCACCCCAACCCTTACAGAAAACTGAGCCAATATGGACCCAACGGAGGCAGCACAGTATCGGAGCGCATTGGCAACGCAGGGAGCCATGCTGAACCAGCACGACCGCAGCCTGCAACAGATCACCGAGAATCTCCGCCAGCTGACGATCGCCGTGCAGAGCTGGGTGGACATCCGACCAGCCCCGGCAGCCGGCAGAGCGGAAGCCGCGGAGTCTCCAGTCTCGCTTGCGATATCGCAGGAACCCTGCCTACCACCTCCGGAGAGGTATGACGGACGTCCAGAGGGCTGCAGGGAATTTCTCACCCAGTGTTCCCTGGTATTCAGCCTACAACCCTCCTCCTTCCCGACGGAGCAGGGCCGTGTGGCCTACATCATCACTCTGTTGATGGGTCGGGCCCTTTCCTGGGCTGCCGCGGAGTGGGAGAGCCAAACTCCGGCATGCTCCGACTCCTACCAATTCACCCGGGAGCTACGCAAGGTGTTCGACACCTCTCAGGTGGTGTTGGGGCACGAGGCCGAGAGGCGGCTCACGGCCTGTCGGCAGGGTGACCGTTCGGTGGCGGACTACTCCGTGGAGTTCCGGACCCGGGCTCGAGAGGCAGGATGGGAGGAGGCCGCCCTGGTCCTTTACGGACAATCGGCGTTATGAGAGGGCGCATGAGAGAGGGATGACGCAAGGCGTGCCTCCGCATCTCCCTATCAACCCGGAGGCTATCCGCCGATTCAGGGAGGAGACGCCTCAGGAGGAGGCTATGCAGCTGGGGGCGGCGCACTTGTCCAGGATGGAGAGGCAGAGGCGTCTGTGCCAGGGACGTTGCCTGTACTGCGGCCAGGCAGGTCACCACTGCGACTCATGCCCGGAGAAGACGGGAAGCCAGAACTGAAACCAAAACTCCAGAGACTCCCGGACTTTTCTCCCCGTCAGGGTTCAGTGGGCCCGCGCTGCGCGTCAGGCATATGCATTGGTGGATTCTGGGGCCGCGGGGCAGCAGAAAACCTGATGGACACGGGGCTGGCCCTAGGGTGGAGCGTTCCGTTACTCTCCCTCTCCGAGCCGGTTCCGGTCATGGGCCTGGACAGCCGGCCGTTGGGGTCGGGCTTCATCACCCGGCGCACTGTCCCCGTGCGTGTCCGGGTGGCGGGGGCGCTATGGGAGGATATCCAGTTTTTCATTGTGGACTCTCCGGAGTGTCCCCTCGTCCTCGGGCACCCCTGGCTGGTCGCCCACAAACCCCGGATAGGCTGGTCCACGGGGCGGCTCATCCTGAAGGGAGGCTCTGCCTCCGTCCTGTTCCGGTCTCCACCGACCACTCATCAGCCCAAACCACAGTCCCAGACCACCTACCAGTCCTCACCTCTTCCCCAGGTCCCACACTCCGAACCGTCTACTGCCCTAGCGGTGGTTGCCACCGGGAGGACGGCGGCTACAGACTCCGTCACCTGCCCAGACCTGGTAGGCATTCCCCGAGAGTATTGGGATCTGGGGGAGGTGTTTAGTAAGAGGCGTACCAAGGGCCTACCTCCTCACAGGCCTTACGACTGCGCTATCGATCTCCTGCCGGGCGCCATGCCCACACGAGGGCGATTGTTTGCCATTGTTCTGGCCGGAGACGCTGGCCATGAGGGAGTATATCGACGATGCACTCGTCGAGGGTCACATCCGTCCCTCTACCTTACCCGCCGGCGCGGGCTTCTTCTTCGTGGGGAAAAAGGACGGTGGGCAGCGGCCGTGCATTGATTACCGGGCGCTCAACGACATCACGGTTAAGAACCGCTACCCACTCCCCCTGATGACGACGGCATTCTAGTCATTGCAGGGAGCCCGGGTCTTCACCAAGCTGGACTCACGTAATGCCTACAACCTGGTGAGGATTCAGGAGGGGGATGAGTGGAAGACTGCTTTTAACACACCCAGTGGGCATTACGAGAACCAAGTCATAACGTTCGGTCTAGCCAACGCGCCTGCTGTGTTCTAGGCGTTGGTCAAAAACGTGCTTTGGCAGGAACTAATGGGGATCCATAATAAATACAATACAAAAATGTAATGTAATGTAGAGTAACGTGGATTAACATAGTATAATTTACTGTAATTTAGCGTAATGTAGTATAATGTACTGTAATGTAGGGTAATGTAGAATAATGTGGATTGATGTAGTATAGTGTGGAGCAATGTAGTATAATGTAGAGTAATGTGGACTAACATAGTATAATGTGGAGCAATGTAGTATAATGTAGAGTCATGTGGACTAACATAGTATAATATGGAGTAATGTAGTATAATGTACTGTAATGTAGGGTAATGTAGAGTAATGTGGATTGATGTAGAATAATGTGGAGCAATGTAGGGTAATGTGGAGCAATGTAGGGTAATGTAGAGTAATGTGGACTAACATAGTATAATGTGGAGCAATGTAGTATAATGAAGAGTAATGTAGTATAATGTAGTGTAATGTAGTGTGAAGTAGAGGTGTCCTCTACCGGCAGAAAAAAACATGTCCATCACCTCTTTGTCCAGTGAGGCCTCGAGGTGCAGTGGTTTGTCAGACATCAGGAACTGTCTGGTGGTCTCAGCCATGGGCTGAGGGCCAGGCTTCTCTGGGGCGTACTGGACCTTACGGATTACCAGGCGTACTGAGTTCCTGTTCATACACAAGGGTTAGGGTTAGACACACTGAGTTCCTGTTCAGACACAAGGGTTAGGGTTAGACACACTGAGTTCCTGTTCAGACACAACCACTGGAAATCAGGAAGTCAACTATGGCTATATTAAAACATTCACATTGACATTTATTCAAACGATTCACAAATATGCTTTTAAAATACATATTGAATAAATACTTTTGCTCTAGCCATATGCAATACTATATAGCAATATGCAGTTATTGGGGACCAATGCAATACTATATAGCAATATGCAGTTATTGGGGACCAATGCAATACTATATAGCAATATGCAGTTATTGGGGACCAATGCAATACTATATAGCAATATGCAGTTATTGGGGACCAATGCAATACTATATAGCAATATGCAGTTATTGGGGACCAATGCAATACTATATAGCAATATGCAGTTATTGGGGACCAATGCAATACTATATAGCAATATGCAGTTATTGGGGACCAATGCAATACTATATAGCAATATGGAGTTATTGGGGACCAATGCAATACTATATAGCAATATGCAGTTATTGGGGACCAATGCAATAATATATAGCAATATGCAGTTATTGGGGACCAATGCAATACTATATAGCAATATGCAGTTATTGGGGACCAATGCAATACTATATAGCAATATGCAGTTATTGGGGACCAATGCAATACTATATAGCAATATGCAGTTATTGGGGACCAATGCAATACTATATAGCAATATGGAGTTATTGGGGACCAATGCAATACTATATAGCAATATGCAGTTATTGGGGACCAATGCAATACTATATAGCAATATGCAGTTATTGGGGACTGTCACGAATACCGCCGAGGCTGCTCCTCCTCCTTGTTCGGGCAGGCTTCGGCGTTCGTCGTCCCCGGAGTACTAGCTGCCACCGTTTGATGTTTTCGATGTTTGTTTGGTCATGTCTAGTTTAGTGCACCTGTTTCGTATTCTGTCCTGATTATGTCACCTATAAGTTTCCCTGTGTTATGTTTTGTAGTTGTGTGTTATTGTCCGCCTGTCGTTTGGTGTCAAGGTTCGGTACTTTTGTGTTTAGAGTATTTTACGCATTGCGCGTATTAGTTCGCCTCCGGTGTTTTCGAGACCATTTACTTTGTATTTTGTTCATGAGTCTCAGTAAAGTCGTGTTGACTTATCCTCTGTGTCCTGCGCCTGACTTCACCACCGCATCCACATCAACAACGTGACAGAATAACACACCATTACCGAGTCGCTGGAGGATCGGGTCAGCTGCCAGAACGCCAGGATCCAGCAACTCGGATCCGCCATGCAAGAGGTCATGAACACCCTGCGCCGATGGGAGAGAGGAGGCTTGCCCACACCTCCTCCTGCCTCACCACCACCATCGGCCAGCCCCACCAGACCAGCTCCGGAGTCCAGTGGTATTCGGCTCTCGCTCCCGAGGGCATATGATGGCACCGCAGCCGGGTGTCAGGGGTTCCTCCTTCAAGTGGAACTCTACCTGGCAACCATACACCCGGCGCCCTCGGGATACGAGAGCGTTTCCGCCCTCATCTCCTGTCTCTTCGGCAAGGCGTTGGAGTGGGCCAATGCCGAATGGAGGGGAATAGACGCCGCCACCATCAGCTACGCGGAGTTCTCCCGCCCTGGACTTCCGGACTCTAGCGGTGGATGCTGGGTGGAATGAGAGGGCCCTCATCGACCACTATCGGTGTAGCCTGCGTGAGGACGTTCGACGAGAGTTGGCCTGCAGGGACACCAATCTAACCTTCGACCAGTTGGTGGACATGTCAATCCGTCTGGATACCCTGCTGGCCACCCGCGGACGTCCAGAGTTGGGGCCGTCCATTCCATCCCCCAGCACCTCCGAGCCGAGCCCTATGGAGCTCGGGGGTGCTGGCGCTAGAGAGAGGAGGAGAGAGATTCCGAGGGAGGCCGTCCCCTGCACCAACTGTGGTCGTAGAGGACACACTGCGGCTAGGTGCTGGGGAGGGTCTCCAGGGGTTCGAGGCAACAGGTCGCGCACTGGGGAGTCATTCCAGGTGGGTAGGCGCCCAACTCACCCAGAGCTCTCTGTTGTTCACTTTTGTTTACCTGTAGGATTTCCTCAGGTTGCATCTCAGTCCCAGCATAAGGCGCTAGTCGATTCAGGCGCAGCTGGGAATTTCATTGATCGTAATTTTTGTGTGAGGTTAGGGATTCCCCTCCTGCCCGTTGATGCACCCTTCCCTATCCATGCCCTAGATAGCCGTCCGTTGGGATCTGGGTTGATTAGGGACGTCACAGCGCCACTTAAGATGAGGACGCAGGGGGGTCATGAAGAGATTATTCAGTTGTATCTGATCGACTCTCCTGCGTATCCCGTGGTACTGGGGCTTCCTTGGTTAATCGCCCATGACCCCACCATTTCGTGGCAACAGAGGGCTCTCAAGGAGTGGTCTAACCAGTGTGTCGGGCGATGTTTAGGTGTTTCCGTAGGGGCGACCACGGTGGAGAGTCCGAACCAGGTGCCCGCAATGCACATTCCCTCCGAGTATGAGGATTTGGCACTCGTGTTCAGCAAGACTAGGGCGACGCGATTGCCACCTCATAGACGGGGAGATTGTGCGATAGACCTCCTGGCGGGTGCGGCACTTCCGCGGAGCCATGTGTATCCCTTGTCTCAAGAGGAGACGGCGGCTATGGAGACATACATAGCCGAGTCTCTGAGACAGGGATACATACGGCCCTCCACTTCCCCTGTGTCCTCGAGTTTCTTTTTTGTGAAGAAAAAGGATGGAAGGTTGCGCCCGTGTATTGATTACCGTAATCTCAATCAGATCACTGTCAAATACAGTTATCCTCTTCCTCTGATTGCGAGTATGACGGAATCATTACGCGGAGCGTGTTTCTTCACAAAACTGGATCTCAGGAGCGCTTACAACTTGGTGCGCATTAGGGAGGGAGATGAATGGAAGACAGCATTTAGTACCACCTCGGGTCATTATGAGTATCTCGTCATGCCATACGGGTTAATGAATGCTCCTTCAGTCTTCCAATCCTTTGTGAACGAGATCTTCCGGGACATGCATGGGCAGGGTGTGGTCGTGTACATTGACGACATTCTAGTGTACTCTTCTACACGAGCCGAGCATGTAGCCCTGGTACGCCGAGTGTTGGGTAGGTTGTTGGAGCATGACTTGACAGATCGAGGCTCCTGCGGTGGATGAGTGGTTTCGGCGCTCGGAGGAGACGTGGAACGCTGCACACGTCCATCTGCAGCGGGCTATCCGTAGACAGAAGGCGAGCGCCGATCTCCACCGCAGTGAGGGTCCAGTATACGCACCTGGAGATCGAGTCTGGCTCTCGACTCGAAACCTGCCCCTTCGCCTGCCCTGCCGGAAGCTGGGTCGGCGGTTTGTGGGGCCATTTAAAGTCCTGAGGAGATTGAACGAGGTATGCTACAAGTTACAACTGCCTAATGATTATCACATTAACCCCTCGTTCCATGTGTCTCTCCTCAGGCCGGTGGTAGCTGGTCCACTCCAGGACAGTGAGATAAGAGAGACTCCTCCGCCCCCACTGGACATCGAGGGGGCTGCGGCGTACTCAGTCCGGTCCACCGTGGATTCGAGACGTCGGATGGGGGGTCTACAATATCTCGTGGAGTGGGAGGGGTACGGTCCGGAGGAACGGTGCTGGGTGCCTAGGAGGGACATCTTAGATCCCTCCCTCCTGACGGAGTTCCACCGTAACCATCCCACGCGCCCTGCTCCGCGTCCTCCTGGCCGTCCCCGAGTCAAGGGGGGGGGGGGGGGGGTACTGTCACGAATACTGCCGAGGCTGCTCCTCCTCCTTGTTCGGGCAGGCTTCGGCGTTCGTCATCCCCGGAGTACTAGCTGCCACCGTTTGATGTTTTCGATGTTTGTTTGGTCATGTCTAGTTTAGTGCACCTGTTTCGTATTCTGTCCTGATTATGTCACCTATAAGTTTCCCTGTGTTATGTTTTGTAGTTGTGTGTTATTGTCCGCCTGTCGTTTGGTGTCAAGGTTCGGTACTTTTGTTTTTAGAATATTTTACGCATTGCGCGTATTAGTTCGCCTCCGGTGTTTTCGAGACCATTTACTTTGTATTTTGTTCATGAGTCTCAGTAAAGTCGTGTTGACTTATCCTCTGTGTCCTGCGCCTGACTTCACCACCGCATCCACATCAACAACGTGACAGGGACCAATGCAATACTATATAGCAATATGCAGTTATTGGGGACCAATGCAATACTATATAGCAATATGCAGTTATTGGGGACCAATGCAATACTATATAGTAATATGCAGTTATTGGGGACCAATGCAATACTATATAGCAATATGCAGTTATTGGGGACCAATGCAATACTATATAGCAATATGCAGTTATTGGGGACCAATGCAATACTATATAGCAATATGCAGTTATTGGGGACCAATGCAATACTATATAGCAATATGCAGTTATTGGGGACCAATGCAATACTATATAGCAATATGCAGTTATTGGGGACCAATGCAATACTATATAGCAATATGCAGTTATTGGGGACCAATGCAATACTATATAGCAATATGCAGTTATTGGGGACCAATGCAATACTATATAGCAATATGCAGTTATTGGGGACCAATGCAATACTATATAGCAATATGCAGTTATTGGGGACCAATGCAATACTATATAGCAATATGCAGTTATTGGGGACCAATGCAATACTATATAGCAATATGCAGTTATTGGGGACCAATGCAATACTATATAGCAATATGCAGTTATTGGGGACCAATGCAATACTATATAGCAATATGCAGTTATTGGGGACCAATGCAATACTATATAGCAATATGCAGTTATTGGGGACCAATGCAATACTATATAGCAATATGCAGTTATAGTAATAATTATATCTACATATGCCATTTTGCCGATGCAGTCATTGTGGAGTGGAATGACTCCATTTACCATGCTGGGCATATAGGACCTCCCCACCCAATCATATAGGACCTCCCCACCCAATCATATAGGACCTCCCCACCCAATCATATAGGACCTCCCCACCCAATCATATAGGACCTCCCCACCCAATCATATAGGACCTCCCCACCCAATCATATAGGACCTCCCCACCCAATCATATAGGACCTCCCCACCCAATCATATAGGACCTCCCCACCCAATCATATAGGACCTCCCCACCCAATCAAGTCTGAACTTTATGGTGTGAATTTATGATCGTCTTTAAAATGTCAACATTCTCCTCTGTTCACTGTGCTGGTGTACATCCCTGATACCTTCTGGACTGATTCAAAAGTAGTTTTCCCAACCATCACTCCATAATTTGAACTACATTAATAATTTACGTTTTTATGTGCTTAACATTTTGTATCATGATTATTCTTAAATTGTTTTACCTTTTATGTATTTTGTCTTGGACGTTCTCTGAGCAGAAAGCTTTGACTTCAAAGTCAACCCCGCAGGCCTTCAGAGACAAAATATAGAAACAAGTTTTCACTTTTAAGTTGGATTATTTTTCTGCTTAAATGTCATTATGGATTGTAACTGTTTGAACCTATACAGGTTAAAGTTAGATTTAGGCTGAACCCGAGAAGCACCTTCCCTGTGTCCTCCGGTCCAGGCTGCAGGGTGACTGAGCATGGTAAATTCAGTGGAATCTGTCGACAGAAATATAAAGAAAGTTTCAACCTTAGTACTTAAAACAGCTGACAGGAGGTTGGATGATGTGCTACCTTCATTTAGAAATTAGGATGAGATCATTGATTGATTCATTTTATCTGCCAGTTAAAAAAATAATACATATACACAGTAGAATGGTGTCAGATACTTTTTCCCACTGTGGTCCCTAAAGTGTATGGTGCAAAAACATTACAACATTATACAATTCACATATGACAACAAAAACAACAACACTAACAAAAAAAAAAAAACTCAAAAAAAACTCCTAATAGAGATCACAATGGTGGTGACCATTACCTCGAAGGTGAAAGGGTGAGCATGTTCCCCAAGCTTTTTGATCAGGCGTTCTTGAAGGCGAGTTAAGCTCTTTTTGTCTTCAGGCACTGGAGGGAAGGCCTGGATGTTGGCCACGAAGAGGTCCTTCCGAAACGTCAAGCCCAGAACATCCAAGTCCTCACGGCCATAACGGAAGGCGCATGTCAACGTCACAAACACTGAGGGGAGAAGAGAAGAGTGAAGATAATCAAGTAGCTAATTAGACCTTTTTAAATGCAATATATTGCTGAAACCACAACCAGTCTAATGACGTCATGATAACCAGACTAATGACGTCATGACGACCAGGCTAATTACGTAATGACAACCAGGCTATTGACGTCATGATGACCACTTATGACGTCATGACAAGCAGTTTTGTCCACTGGGTTAATTTAAGCTTCATTTCAAGCTGCCATTAACACAGTAGACAGTCTTTTCACAGTAGACAGTCTCTTTTCACAGTAGACAGTCTCTTTCACAGTAAACAGTCTCTTTTCACAGTAAACAGTTTATTTTCACAGTAGACAGTCTCTTTCACAGTACCTTTTCTCTCTTTCAGGTACTCTGGATCTATCAACACCACGCCGTCTGAAAGCAGAAGGAGATGTAAGAGTTATCTAGGTGTGTGAAATCAAACACCTTTCACCACCAGAAACAGTAGTCTACTGAACAATGCAACGTCTCAAGGAAATACCTGTGATTATATCACACATAACATATTGCTTGAAGTCAAACACACAAAACCCTGCCGACTAAACCATAGTAAGTATATGGAGCGGTGTTTAAAGCTGGGTCTCCCAAGCACCACAAGAAGTGCTTCTGAACCAACTCCATTACAGAAGCATACTATAGGGTGGTGAGTGGGACATACAGTACACAGAGCAGGGTGGTGAGTGGGACATTCAGTACACATAGCAGGGTGGTGAGTGGGACATTCAGTACACATAGCAGGGTGGTGAGTGGGACATATAGTACACAGAGCAGGGTGGTGAGTGGGACATTCAGTACACAGAGCAGGGTGGTGAGTGGGACATTCAGTACACAGAGCAGGGTGGTGAGTGGGACATTCAGTACACAGAGCAGGGTGGTGAGTGGGACATTCAGTACACAGAGCAGGGTGATAGAGTGGGACATTCAGTACACAGAGCAGGGTGGTGAGTGGGACATTCAGTACACAGAGCAGGGTGGTGAGTGGGACATTCAGTACACAGAGCAGGGTGGTGAGTGGGACATTCAGTACACAGAGCAGGGTGATAGAGTGGGACATTCAGTACACAGAGCAGGGTGGTGAGTGGGACATTCAGTACACAGAGCAGGGTGATAGAGTGGGACATTCAGTACACAGAGCAGGGTGGTGAGTGGGACATTCAGTACACAGAGCAGGGTGGTGAGTGGGACATTCAGTACACAGAGCAGGGTGGTGAGTGGGACATTCAGTACACAGAGCAGGGTGGTGAGTGGGACATTCAGTACACAGAGCAGGGTGGTGAGTGGGACATTCAGTACACAGAGCAGGGTGGTGAGTGGGACATTCAGTACACAGAGCAGGGTGGTGAGTGGGACATTCAGTACACAGAGCAGGGTGGTGAGTGGGACATTCAGTACACAGAGCAGGGTGATAGAGTGGGACATTCAGTACACAGAGCAGGGTGGTGAGTGGGACATTCAGTACACAGAGCAGGGTGGTGAGTGGTAGAGTGGCGTTGCAAGCACCATGCTCTACCAACTAAGCTACACAGGGTTATGGTCAGGGTTGTCTTAACTAGAGGGGGTTATGGTTAGTGTTGTCTTAACCAGAGGGTGTTTTGGTTAGAGTTGTCTTAACTAGAGGGGGTTATGGTTAGAGTTGTCTTAACTAGAGGAGGTTATGGTTAGTTGTCTTAACTAGAGGTGGTTATGGTTAGAGTTGTCTTACCTAGAGGTGGTTATGGTTAGTTGTCTTAACTAGATGAGGTTTTGGTTAGAGTTGTCTTAACTAGAGGTGGTTTTGGTTAGAGTTGTCTTAACTAGAGGAGGTTATGGTTAGTGTTGTCTTAACTAGAGGGGGTTATGGTTAGTTGTCTTAACTAGAGGAGGTTATGGTTAGTTGTCTTAACTAGAGGAGGTTATGGTTAGTTGTCTTAACTAGAGGTGGTTATGGTTAGAGTTGTCTTACCTAGAGGTGGTTATGGTTAGTTGTCTTAACTAGATGAGGTTTTGGTTAGAGTTGTCTTAACTAGAGGTGGTTTTGGTTAGAGTTGTCTTAACTAGAGGAGGTTATGGTTAGTGTTGTCTTAACTAGAGGGGGTTATGGTTAGTTGTCTTAACTAGAGGAGGTTATGGTTAGTTGTCTTAACTAGAGGTGGTTATGGTTAGTTGTCTTAACTAGAGGTGGTTATGGTTAGAGTTGTCTTAACTAGAGGTGGTTATGGTTAGAGTTGTCTTAACTAGAGGAGGTTATGGTTAGTTGTCTTAACTAGAGGTGGTTATGGTTAGAGTTGTCTTAACTAGAGGTGATTATGGTTAGAGTTGTCTTAACTAGAGGAGGTTATGGTTAGTTGTCTTAACTAGAGGTGGTTATGGTTAGTTGTCTTAACTAGAGGTGGTTATGGTTAGTGTTGTCTTACCTAGGGGTTCCACCATGTCAACGTGGTCCACAAAGTCCCTCTTCCCCAGGTACACCGTGAGCTGAGGAAGACAATGGTGGGTTTCAGAGAATGGTGTAATGAGATAATGAATATAAGTACCAGATTTCATTGTTCTAAAAACTAAAACATATTTTTTTGACTAAAATATCACATACCCTTGAAAAAATGAATAATTTAAATATACACGCACAACAACGTTTTATGTGTTACAAACGTCTCAACAGTGTAAATATTGATGAAATAAATGTTTTCATAAAGATTATGCATCTTCAGGCTTCTGTAAAAGTATTGCTCTCTATAAACATTAACTCTGTCTGTCTCCAATATCCCATGTTCATCCTGTCGTTGACCAGGAGAACTCTGCTTAGAATCCTGTGTAGAACCCTGAGTAGAACCCTGTTTAGAACACTTTGTATAACCAATCAATCAATCAATCAATTTTATTTTATATAGCCCTTCTTACATCAGCTAATATCTCGAAGTGCTGTACAGAAACCCAGCCTAAAACCCCAAACAGCTAGTAATGCAGGTGTAGAAGCACGGTGGCTAGGAAAAACTCCCTAGAAAGGCAAAACCTAGGAAGAAACCTAGAGAGGAACCAGGCTATGAGGGGTGGCCAGTCCTCTTCTGGCTGTGCCGGGTGGAGATTATAACAGAACCATGCCAAGATGTTCAAAAATGTTCATAAGTGACAAGCATGGTCAAATAATAATCAGGAATAAATCTCAGTTGGCTTTTCATAGCCGATCATTAGAGTTTAAAACAGCAGGTCTGGGACAGGTAGGGGTTCCATGTTTAGAACCCTGTGGAGAACTATATTAAGAACCCTGTGTGGATCCCTGTGAAGCACCCTATGAAGAACCCTGTGTATAACCCTGTTTAGAACACTGTGGAGAACCCTGAGTAGAACCATGTGTGGAACCCTGTTTAGAACCCTGTTTAGAACCCTGTGTTCCAGGAAGCTGCTTCATATTCTTCCCACGGTATCTGCTGCTGCTGCTGTGAGGACCTGTGCCATCTTCTCTGCTGTGGCCTACAGACTACTGGAGACTACTGGAGACACAGGCATGGCCCAGCCAGCACTGCCCAGACAGGAGAATCACAGCTCTTAGCAGAGTCCTCTTGACCCTAACCCTAGTTCCAGCTATCAGATAGGTCGTTATTATAGCTGCTAACTCCAGCTACCAGACAGGTAGTTATTATAGCTGCTAGCTCCAGCTACCAGACAGGTAGTTATTATAGCTGCTAGCTCCAGCTACCAGACAGGTAGTTATTATAGCTGCTAACTCCAGCTACCAGACAGGTCGTTATTATAGCTGCTAGCTCCAGCTACCAGACAGGTAGTTATTATAGCTGCTAACTCCAGCTATCAGATAGGTCGTTATTATAGCTGCTAACTCCAGATACCAGACAGGTAGTTATTATAGCTGCTAGCTCCAGCTACCAGACAGGTAGTTATTATAGCTGCTAACTCCAGCTACCAGACAGGTAGTTATTATAGCTGCTAGCTCCAGCTACCAGACAGGTAGTTATTATAGCTGCTAGCTCCAGCTACCAGACAGGTAGTTATTATAGCTGCTAACTCCAGCTACCAGACAGGTAGTTATTATAGCTGCTAACTCCAGCTACCAGACAGGTAGTTATTATAGCTGCTAACTCCAGCTACCAGACAGGTAGTTATTATAGCTGCTAACTCCAGCTACCAGACAGGTAGTTATTATAGCTGCTAACTCCAGCTACCAGACAGGTAGTTATTATATCTGCTAACTCCAGCTACCAGACAGGTAGTTATTATAGCTGCTAGTTCCAGCTACCAGACAGGTAGTTATTATAGCTGCTAGCTCCAGCTACCAGACAGGTAGTTATTATAGCTGCTAGCTCCAGCTACCAGACAGGTAGTTATTATAGCTGCTAGCTCCAGCTACCAGACAGGTAGTTATTATAGCTGCTAACTCCAGCTACCAGACAGGTAGTTATTATAGCTGCTAACTCCAGCTACCAGACAGGTAGTTATTATAGCTGCTAACTCCAGCTACCAGACAGGTAGTTATTATAGCTGCTAGCTCCAGCTACCAGACAGGTAGTTATTATAGCTGCTAACTCCAGCTACCAGACAGGTAGTTATTATATCTGCTAACTCCAGCTACCAGACAGGTAGTTATTATAGCTGCTAACTCCAGCTACCAGACAGGTAGTTATTATAGCTGCTAACTCCAGCTACCAGACAGGTAGTTATTATAGCTGCTAACTCCAGCTACCAGACAGGTAGTTATTATAGCTGCTAACTCCAGCTACCAGACAGGTAGTTATTATAGCTGCTAACTCCAGCTACCAGACAGGTAGTTATTATAGCTGCTAGCTCCAGCTACCAGACAGGTAGTTATTATAGCTGCTAGCTCCAGCCATCGGATGTGTTTCCTAATGTTCTCTAATTGTAAATGAAACCTTTGAAAATTATTATTACGCTAGAATGGTTACATTGGGATCAGAAACACTTATTAATGCAATTTAAATGGAGATTAGTTGATTATTTTTGGATT
Source organism: Coregonus lavaretus (assembly GCF_964263955.1). Lineage (NCBI taxonomy): Eukaryota > Metazoa > Chordata > Actinopteri > Salmoniformes > Salmonidae > Coregonus > Coregonus lavaretus. The sequence continues at coordinate 243,919 of NW_028166048.1, forward strand.
GTCTAAGAAATCAGAGGAATGTTGCTCCTTATGCTTTTATTATGTAATAAGTCATTACTAATAACACAAAGTATAACTCACCTTTCCATTGGGACTTGCTTTTTTGAATACCCTGAAAAAGGACACAGAGAGAGAGAGAGAGATAGAAAGAGAGCGATGGGGAGCGAGAGAGATGGAGGGAAAGGGAGAGAGAGAGAGGGGGAGGAGAAAATAAACAGTGAGATTTAGGAGTTGATATCATTATCATTTATAAATCCGTTTCTTCATTCAAATAAAACAAAGAAACCAAACTAGATTGTAACAATGACCAGTCAAACCAACAGAATCTCTTGATGTGGCCATATTTGTCCGGTCCTTAGATTGTAGGTTATATAATGCTGTGCCATACTGGATCACACCAAGTAAACAAAAACTGTAAACAAAAACTGAAAATAAAATTACAACTAAAATTGGAATAACTATCTGAAATAAAAATAAACAACATTTGAAAAACTACAACTATACTGAAACTATTATATTTGACTGCAAAACGAACTAAAATAAAATACCAGCATAAATGATGTTTAGTTTGAGTTGTTTCCCCTTCTAGACTTGGGGTTTTGAAGGATTTCTTTTCTAATGGGGTTTTCGAGATTCTGTTAATGCTGCCAGTAGATGGTGATGTTTCAAATAGGCCTAGCTTCACTATCACTAGCTATCACTAGCTAGCAGGGAAGGAATCAAGAGGAAGAGCTCAGAGCATGAACCAATGGCGGCAGCAAACCCAACACCAGCAGTGGTCAGTCCCGTGTGGGATTATTTGGAGTACATTGAACACTGGAATATTTAGGTTTAGGTGAAAATGTGTCAAGGTGATTGGAATGTTATATGATGGTATTAATAGCTCAGTATCTCTTCCGCATGGAACATCTAAAAGAGTTGACGTGAAGAGAGGAATTCATCAAGGATGTCCCAGCTCACCATTACTGTTAATTGGCTATCAGTCAATTAGCAGATGACACTACTCTATTCCTTAAGAACACAGCACAGATTCCAGCAGTACTAAATGTTTATTTTATTTTTTAAGCTTTCGGTTTACATTTAAATATGAAAATATGAATTAATGGCTCTTCATGATCACCCTCTGACTCCTGTGCATAATATACCAGTTAAAGATTAAGTGAAATATTTAGGTATTGTAATTACAAAGGATTTAAAGTTTAGGGAAAAGTCCAATATACAGAATTATTTACAGAAGAGTCAAACTATTCTCAATAGTAGGCTACAAAGGGAGTTATCCATTTTTTGACATATTTTTGACATATTTTACTTACTAAGATGGAGAGTCTATCAAGACTAACTATTCCTTAGCTATGCCTGACAAGTTATTCAAGTTAATTAACCAAGACAATTTTGGAAAAATCAACATCATTATTTAAGAAAGGGGGATATTGTAAAGTGTATTGAGGAAGGTGGTCTGAATGCAATTGACTTTGATCCAGTGAATGGTACCATCAACTTAAAAATGATTACAATGTTTTATTCAAAAATGTGAACATTTTTGGTTCGAGTTTCCTTCTAAAATCTTTAAGAGTTTTGGTGGTATAGATTTTTTATTAAGATGTGATTTTGAGATTTCTAAACTGCCCATTAAGTTATCTGCATTTCATCAGCAAGTCCTCTGTTATTGGAAACTAATAAATAAACATAACTTCACTCTGCATACTAATCCAATTTGGATCAATAGATACATCCTAGTAATTAAGAGTAAATCCTTATTTTACAATGAACGGATGGATAAAGGTATCTGGTCTATTCAACATTTAATGGATGATAATGGAAATATTTTATTGTATAACGATTTCATAAAAAAATATGACCTTGTTTGACCTCGATAGACAATATACTACAGTGGTTAAGGCAATCCCACAAGCAATTATTATTTTAGTCAAAGGAATGTTGACTTATTCTGCTGCAGTATCACAGATGTTTTCATTAGTTATAGAAGGATACAATTTCTTAGATAAAAAATGTAATAATATATTACATTTTAGTCATTTAGCAGACGCTCTTATCCAGAGCGACTTACAGTTAGTGAGTGCATACATTATTTTTAAAAAAAATCATACTGGCCCCCCGTGGAAATCGAACCCACAACCCTGGCGTCGCAAACGCCATGCTCTACCAACTGAGCTACATCCCTGCCGGCCATTCCCTCCCCTACCCTGGACGACGTTGGGTCTCCCGGGTCGCGGCCGGCTATGACAGAGCCTTCTTAAGAACTACTCTTACTGCAGACGGTTTCTCTTCACCTCTGAAAAGGAAATATATGTTACAAGACTTCGCTAGGTGTTCTACCGTCAGAATAAGAACCAGATACCATTCTTCTCCTTCATCGCCTAAAGCTAAAGAAGTTCATCTCAAAACACTGAAGGATATTTATCCATGTAATGATTTCTTAAGATGAAGATTTAACTCTGACTTGAACCATTGTGTGTTTTTGTAACTCAGATATTGAAACGGCAGAACATGTTTCTTCTTCACGTCAAGCCTACTAAAACCTTTTGGGATTGATTTCAGTACTAGATCACATATGACGATCTATTCATACCAACTTTAACGTTTAATAATATCAGGTTTGGTTTTCTAATGGAGGACAGGAAAGCTGAATGTATGTATAATTTTTTGATCATCATGGCAAAATATTTCATTCACAAATGTAGTTTTTTGAAAAATACCCGTTTATTGTCTTCTCAAATTAGGTAAAGTTATATAAACAATCTTTGAAATTGGTTAAATTCCAAACAAGCCCTTGATCTTTATAAAAATCTCTGTAAATAAAAAACATTTGCTCAGTCTGTTTATTGAAATAAATGCTCTTTCAATATGTGAATTATTGCTGGAAAGGACAGAAGCAAATGTATTGTGTCAGAAGATGGCAGCGTGCATAGAACAGAGATGAAAAACCCAACCAACCTCAAAGTTAATCTGAACCCACAAAGAATTTCAGGATAAAGACAAGGTGAGATATTATTATTATAGATATTATTTTATTTTTTGGAATCCGTCAGGATTCGACTCCTGGTATCATATGAACAGAAATGTGTAGAATTGCAGGAAATTAGCTTTAAAACTGCACATTTTTCTCTCCACCAACAAAAAGGGTGTTAACAGTTTGAACAGTTTGGGGTTGCATGGGTTTGCTACTACGCTGATAAATGACAATATCCATCTGGACCTTTGCCACCTAGGAAATGTGTGTGACCGGACCATCTCAAATAGTACTTGAATATCCCTGCTATAGGCCAACAACACATAAATGTCTCCTAAACTCCCATGCATAAGGCTACTTTCTGTCCCTAACACTAAAACGAAATAGTATAAAAACGAAATAGAAAAATGTTTTTATCAAACTGAAACTGAATTAAAAACTACAGATTTGAGCCAGTTTGCTACAGCAGGAAAATAATCCTGCAGCGTCAGGAAATGTGAATTATTATGTGGATTATAAATAATGGAGGTTTTTGTAGGGGTTGATACATTTTTGGTTAGGGCAAATCAAGTCTGAATATTCAAAGTGGAAATTACAAACATTAGAAGTGTTTTTAAAACTCAAATACACTACAAGTTTGCATTTCCTGCTGTGCAGGAATATTCTCAGCAAAAAAAAAGTGATCAAATTAAGATCCTACATCTGTAGTAAATCAAGTCTGAAAACTAACTGAAACTAAATTGAATTAACCCCCCAAAAAGTAAAACTAATAGATATAAAAAACGAATAGAAAATCATCAAACTAAATAACCTTAGATCACATCACAATGTTGCAATGCCCATTACTTAACGTCTTCCATTCTAGATATCCCTGTGTTAACGTCAGAGCAGCAGGGCTGTTGTACAATACTCTGACTCTCTGAGCTCAGCATAATAACACTATTTGAAGCGTCAGATAATAATAATACTAATCTGCAAAAAAGCACACACACCGGCCATGATGCGTTTACAATACCGCGTTGGTAATACACCATTATTTGTTCGACCAAATGGGAAAACGTCTGTGTGGTGAGCCTTTGAAATAAGATCACGATCAAACCAGCAGGATCAAAATAGCTAGGTAGTCCAACACTCTCCCCGACATGCAACCATCCCAGAGGCGGGGGAGAAAGGATGGAGATCCTGCTGCGTCTGCCAGCCACATCCCAAGCAGGTGCACCTGATTCATCCTAGCTAGTCAAAATACAGAATAATAATCAAGCATTTTTGTCAACATCGATGACAGTTTGGAGACTGGAGGTAGGCCGTCTTCCCTGCTACGTTGACCTCGGTTTGCAGTATGACAAAGTCACTCACAAATGTATCTTTGATACAGGTGTTATCAGCAACTTCTGTGGACAGTGTTGGGTAGCTACTGTAACTAGCTAGCTGTAGCTTGGTACCTAGCATAGCACCAATGCAACTAGACTGAAAACAATGACCAGAAACGGCGATAATTGTCAATATTCTTAGCAATGATTTAGGAATCCACCTGTCTAAGTATTAGCTAGCTAGGCAGCCACTTGTTGGTCTCCTATTTACATTGTACATGAAAAGAAACTATCTAGCTAGCTAGATAGATAGCGAACTAAACAAGTTAGCCAGCTACCTACACCTGTTGCTCCAAGCTAACCATATAAGCAGCTAGCTAGCTTCATCTGGCTAGTGTGGCTTGACCGGGTCTGATCATCAGCAACCAAATACGAAAACTGTCTTATAAATTAGTGGTATTTTAGATGATAGTTAGCTAGCTAACTATAGCTACTGAAAAAGATGATGTCGTTTTGAAAAAGATGATGTCGTTTTGCCATGTTTTTTTGGGGGAGAACATTTGTTTTCATCCATCTGCTAGCAAAAAAATGTCTGACCAGCACAGTGATAGTGTAATCCATGTGTAATAACTCCATAAAAAATGAATGAACATGTCAAATTATTACGTGACGTGCAGTCATAATCAAGTCCTGATTGGTCAACAAGCTTATTTGACGGGTCAAAGTGTTATTTGATGTGTATCTTTTTTGACATGCAAAGACCCAAACAGCATTCCAAACTCAGCAGGCCTATAGTACAACACGGACTGTCTCAGCCTTCTAATACTGCACAACCACGAGGTTTTCTCACCTCACCTGGGGTCAAACAGCATGTGTATTGTTTTTCTAACACTGAGCATTTGATTGAGCCTGGCTGGAGTACCAGATGTGCTTACACGTTTGGGTTCTATTCTATTGGTTGCATTGCTCCAGTCAAGCTTTAATCAAATGCAGTTAAAGTATTTGGAAGATAACAAATAGTAGCTATTTGGATCCAGGTCGGTTTCTCTCAGACTCAGTCAGTCACTCACCCAGTTTACTCAGCCCTGATGGCGCTCTCCTCTCCAGCCTGTTAAATGGTGTCCAATGCAATACTGTGGTGTCCCTCCCTTTCCTCCCTGCCTCCATATCCTCCCTCCCTGCCTCCATATCCTCCCTCCCTGCCTCCATATCCTCCCTCCCTGCCTCCATATCCTCCCTCCCTCCCTCTGTATCCTCCCTCCCTCCCTGTCCTCCCTCCCTCCGTATCCTCCCTCCCTGTCCTCCCTGCCTCCATATCCTCCCTTCCTCCCTCCCTCTGTATCCTCCCTCCCTCCCTGTCCTCCCTCCCTCCCTGTCCTCCCTCCCTCCCTGTCCTCCCTCCCTCTGTATCCTCCCTGTTCTCATTCCCCCTTGCCTCCCTCGCTGACCTCCCTCCCTGTCCTCCCTCTCTCCCTCCGTATCCTCCCTCCCTGTCCTCCCTCTCTCCCTACCTGTCCTCCCTCCATTTACACCCTCCCTCCCTCCCTCTCTCCCTGTCCTCCCTCTCTCCCTCCGTATCCTCTCTCCCCCCCTGTCCTCCCTCTATAGTCTTAATGACTCCAGGAAGACATTATGTCACTGTCCAGAGCAGAGTAGCAGACCCTCCCCTACTTTCTCCTGGAATGACGGTTGTGGGGAATAACTAACTGGAAATACTTCCCAGAAACATAGCATATTCTGTACTGTATGACAGAGGTTTTTTAAAACAAAACAAAAAAATGTATTCAAATGTTAAAAACTAAAACAATGTAAATCTTTCTGATAAACATTGCAGCTCTGACATGATGTAGTGATGATGTTAGGGTTAGGGTTGTGGTTTACACGGCAACAGGATTAGGGTTAGGGTTGTGGTTTAAATGGCAGCAGGATTAAGGTTGTGGTTGTGGTTTACATGGCAACAGGGTTAAGGTTGTGGTTTACATGGCAACAGGGTTAGGGTTGTGGTTTACATGGCAGCAGGGTTAGGGTTGTGGTTGTGGTTTACATGGCAACAGGGTTAAGGTTGTGGTTTACATGGCAACAGGGTTAGGGTTGTGGTTTACATGGCAGCATGGTTAGGGTTATGGTTGTGGTTTACATGGCAACAGGGTTAAGGTTAGGGTTGTGGTTGTGGTTTACATGGCAACAGGGTTAGGGTTAGGGTTGTGGTTTACATGGCAGCATGGTTAGGGTTAGGCTTTACATAGCAGGCAGGGTTAGGGTTGTGGTTTACATGGCAACAGGGTTAGGGTTGTGGTTTACATGGCAACAGGGTTAGGGTTAGGCTTTACATAGCAGGCAGGGTTAGGGTTGTGGTTTACATGGTAACAGGGTTAGGGTTGTGGTTTACATGGTAACAGGGTTAGGGTTGTGGTTTACATGGTAACAGGGTTAGGGTTGTGGTTTACATGGTAACAGGGTTAGGGTTGTGGTTTACATGGTAACAGGGTTAGGGTTGTGGTTTACATGGTAACAGGGTTAGGGTTGTGGTTTACATGGTAACAGGGTTAGGGTTGTGGTTTACATGGTAACAGGGTTAGGGTTGTGGTTTACATGGTAACAGGGTTAGGGTTGTGGTTTACATGGCAACAATAGATGACTGGGGATATTTGACTCTGCTGCTCCTGGACTCATTCAAATATTATCTTTGGTATGCAAAAGATTACACAGTCGTTGTGCAGAAAAACAACACTCAGAAATGGCCTATTGAGACTACTGTAAGGATAACTACACCAAGAGTCGTTTCACTCTCAATAGGACCCCCTCAAAACAAACACAGAAAAACTATGATATTTCACACTACTAGTGTTGCCACAGTATTATTGTACCAGACTAACCCTGACCCTAGCAGACTGAATATCTCTCCTGAAGCAGGACGTCATGGACTCGGATGATTCCCCCATCGTTCCTGTACCCAAGAAAGCGAAGGTAACTGAACTAAAGGACTAGCACTCACCTCTGTCATCATGAAGCGCTTTGAGAGGTTGGTTAAGGACCATATCACTTCCATCTTACCCGACACCCTAGACCCACTACAATTTGCACACCGCCCCCCAACAGATCCATGGACGACGCAATTGCCATTGGCATTGCACTGCCCTATCCCACCTGGACAAGAGAAATACCTATGTATGAATGCTGTTCATCGACTACAGCACACCATAGTCATCACTAATCTAAGGACCCTGGGAACACCTCACGCTGCAACTGGATCCTGGACTTCCTGACGGGCCGACCCCAGGTGGTGAAGGTAGGCAACCAGACATCCGCCACGCTGATCCTCAACACGGGGGGCCCTACATGGGGGCATGCTCAGCCCCCTCCTGTACTCCCTTTTCACCCATGACTGCGCAGCCACGCACGTCTCCAACCTAATCATCAAGTTTGCAGACGACACAACAGTGGTAGGCCTGATTACCAACAACGACGAGACAGCCTACAGGGAGGAGGTGAGTGCCTTGTGGAGTGGTGCCAGGAAAATAACCTCTCCCTCAGAGAGAGCACACCCCCCATCCACATCGACGGGGCCGGAGTCAAGAGGGTCAAAAGCTTCAGGTTTTGTTATATTTGTGTCTTATGATTCTATTATAAAGATAACCTCATTCCCAGATAAATGCCCATGATGAATGTCAAACTATCTTCTGATCGATTCTGAAATGGTCTCTTCACACCGACAAGTGTGGTGAAGAAGGCGCAACAGCTCTGTATCACCGCCTGGTACGGCAATTGCACGGTCCGCAACCGCAGGGCTCTCCAGAGGGTGGTGCGGGGGGCACACTGCCTGCCCTCCAGGACATCTACAGCACCTGGAGTCACAGGAAGGCCAAGGAGATCATCACCCGAGCCACGGCCTGTTCACCCCACTACCATCTAGAAAGTGGAGACAGTACAGGTGCATCAAAGCTGGGATCGAGAGATTGATAAACAGCTTCTATCCCCAGGCCATCAGACTGTTAAATAACCACCGCTAGACAGCCTCCGGCCAGTACCCTGCCCTCCGGCCAGTACCCTGCCCTCCGGCCAGTACCCTGCCCTCTGACCAGTACCCTACTCTGCCCCTCAGTCACAGTCACTAGCTGGCTACCACCGGGTACTCTACCCCAGGGGTTCCCCAACGTTTTAACTTGGGGGCCCCCCTTCCAGCATTGGGGAACATCCTGCACGCGGGCTAGTTGATCTGGACATTTCTGACAAGTTATAAATAGCTCTCTAAGGTCTGCAATGACTGACATGACAAGAGGAACTGATGATCCAATACCCAATTTAGAAATTGTACCTTGTGCATTCTAATATTACAACTTTCAACAGTAAGTTTAAAACCGGACTGAGTTCCTTTCAATTATTTAAAAAAAAAAATTTGGGGGGGGAACCCCGCTCACCCCCTGCCGACCCCTCGCGTCCCACAGTTTGGAAACCACTGCTTTACCCTGCACCTTAGGGACTGCTGCCCTATGTACATAGTCATTGATCACTGGTTGCTTTAATAATGTTTACATATATATATTTATCTACTGCTGTACTAAATGTAAATAAATGTAACATTTTGGATTATGGTGTGCTTGTTGACATTTACTGCATTGATTGATAGGAACTAGGAACATAAGCATTTCGTTGCACCTGCCATTTCGCCATTTAAAAATGATTAAATTCATTCCATTTCAATGTGAGATATTCCTTAACAACATTACGCTTCATTTGAATACATCTCAGCAGCTTTGTGAAGACAGAAACATCCTCCAATTCACACATTTAGATACATAACAAGACAAACAAAGACAGACTTTCTCCTTCTGGTTTTACTACCGTAGGAACAAATCAGATTTAGATGTGCATCTGTCGTGTGTCTGTCTGTTTGTAAAGACTGCATGATGGTGAGGCGCACAGATACTCCCTTATAGGTTAGATCATCCATATAGGGCTGCACATGTTCAATTAGCATCTCTCCTACTGTAGCTCCTCAATAATTCAACTGTTAAGAAACATATGTTACTGTCCTCCTTCCCAGAGCTGCTTCTGTTCTGTTAATATCCTCCTTCACAATGGCCACATAAAAACAATGAGGTCAAAAGTAAATGTTCAACCAATTACGAGACATCATCATTTCATTTTACATGATGACATGATCCTTTCCCCCGACCCAACCCTGCTTCCTGATTCATATCTGTGACAGAGATACTAGATATAATGACGAGATGCTTTTGTGTCCGCCGTAACAATGGGATTCCTTTGTCCACAGAGCGGAACGGCGGGCTGTCAAAAATACTTTTTGAATATTTGATGAGGGGTGTTGACGTCAACCGCCTGTATTCAATGGAGAGTGACATGCTGTCCTCATGAATATGCATAGACCGTCTCGAATTTCAACAGGGGCAACTCTGATATAAAGTGTTTTCTCTCAAAGTTGCCGGGATGTCAAGTGCATCACAAAACTTCATTTTTGTTACAAACTTCTATTAGATCAAATAAGCCTCACGTATCAAAATATCAATTCATGTTTATCTTGACTAAATTCGACATGCTCTCATTGCCCCCATACAAAAATACCTCACTTGCTTAATAATTAATGATCTGCTTAAACGTGGACAGATTTTGGGCGGAGTAAACCCGCTCGCTTCAAATCAAATCAATTTTTATTTTGTCACATGCGCCGAATACAACAGGGATCGAATTCACCTTACCGTGAAATGCTTACTTACAAGCCCTTAACCAACAATGCAGTTCAAGAAATAGAGTTAAGACAGTAAAAAAGTTAATAAAATAACAATAACTAGACTAAAAACAGGGGGTACCGGTACTGAGTCAATGTGCGGGGGTACAGGTTAGTCAAGGTCATTTGTACATGTAGGTAGGGGTAAAGTGACTATTCATAGATAATAAACAGCAAGTAGCAGCAGTGTAAAAACAAAGAGGGGGTTGTCAATGTAAATAGTCCGGGTGGCCATTTGATTAATTGTTCAGCAGTCTTATGGCTTAGGGGTAGAAGCTTTGGGGGTAGAAGCCTCTTGGACCTAGACTTGACGCTCGCGGTAGCAGAGAGAACAGTCTATGACTTGGGTGAGTGGAGTCTTTGATAATTTTTTGGGATGCTGACCTACGCAGAGTTGCAAAGAAAAAGTCCAGTGTCTGTGTTCTTTTGTCCATCTTAATCTTTTATTTTTATTGGCCAGTCTGAGATACAGTTGAAGTCGGAAGTTTACATACACTTAGGTTGGAGTCATTCAAACTTGTTTTTAAACCACTCCACAAATGTCTTGTTAACAAGCTATAGTTTTGGCAAGTCGGTTAGGACATCTACTTTGTGCATGACACAAGTAATTTTTCCAACAATTGTTTACAGACAGATTATTTCACTTATAATTCACTGTATCACAATTCCAGTGGGTCAGAAGTTTACATACACTAAGTTGACTGTGCCTTTAAACAGCTTGGAAAATTCCAGAAAATGATATCATGGCTTTAGAAGCTTCTGATAGGCTAATTGACATTATTTTAGTCAATTGGAGGTGTACCTGTGGATGGATGCCTCTTTGCTTGACATCATGGGAAAATCAAAAGAAATCAGCCAAGACCTCAGAAAAAAAACTGTAGACCTCCACAAGTCTTGTTCATCCCTGGGAGCAATTTCCAAACGCCTGAAGGTACCACGTTCATCTGTACAAACAATAGTACGCAAGTATAAACACCATGGGACCACGCAGCCGTCATACCGCTCAGGAAGGAGACGGGTTCTGTCTCCTAGAGATGAACGTACTTTGGTGCGAAAAGTGCAAATCAATCCCAGAACAACAGCAAAGGACCTTGTGAAGATGTTGGAGGAAACAGGTACTGAAGTATCTATATCCACAGTAAAACGAGTCCTATATCGACGTAACCTGAAAGGCCGCTCAGCAAGGAAGAAGCCACTGCTCCAAAACCGCCATAAAAAAGCCAGACTACGGTTTGCAACTGCACATGGGGACAAAGATCGTACTTTTTGGAGAAATGTCCTCTGGTCTGATGAAACAAAAATAGAACTGTTTGACCATAATGACCGTCGTTTGGAGGAAAAAGGGGAAGGCTTGCAAGCCAAAGAACACCATCCCAACCGTGAAGCACGGGGGTGGCAGCATCATGCTGTGTGGGTGCTTTGCTGCAGGAGGGACTGGTGCACTTCACAAAATAGATAGCATCATGAGGAAGGAAAATTATGTGGATATATTGAAGCAACATCTCAAGACATCAGCCTGGAACTTAAAGCTTGGTCGCAAATGGGTCTTCCAAATGGACAATGACCACAAGCATACTTCCAAAGCTGTGGCAAAATGGCTTAAGGACAACAAAGTCAAGGTATTGGAGTGGCCATCACAAAGCCCTGACCTCAATCCTATAGAAAATGTGTGGGCAGAACTGAAAAAGCGTGTGCGAGCAAGGAGGCCAACAAACCTGACTCAGTTACACCAGCTTTGTCAGGAGGAATGGGCCAAAATTCACCCAACTTATTGTGGGAAGCTTGTGGAAGGCTACCCGAAACATTTGACCCAAGTTAAACAATTTAAAGGCAATGCTACCAAATACTAATTGAGTGTACGTAAACTTCTGACCCACTGGGAATGTGATGAAAGACATAAAAGCTGAAATAAATCATTCTCTCTACTATTATTCTGACATTTCACATTCTTAAAATAAAGTGGTGATCCTAACTGACCTAAGACAGGGAATTTTTACTAGGATTAAATGTCAGGAATTGTGAAAAACGGAGTTTAAATGTATTTGGCTAAGGTGTATGTAAACTTCCGACTTCAACTGTATGGCTTTTTCTTTGCAACTCTGCCTAGAAGGTCAGCATCCCGGAGTCGCCTCTTCACTGTTGACGTTGAGACTGGTGTTTTGCGGATACTATTTAATGAAGCTGCCAGTTGAGGACCTGTGAGGCGTCTGTTTCTCAAACTAGACACTCTAATGTATTTGTCCTCTTGCTCAGTTGTGTACCGGGGCCTCCCACTCCTCTTTCTATTCTGGTTAGAGCCAGTTTGCGCTGTTCTGTGAAGGGTAGTAGTACACAGCGTTGTACGAGATCTTCAGTTTCTTGGCAATTTCTCGCATGGAATAGCCTTCATTTCTCAGAACAAGAATAGACTAACGAGTTTCAGAAGAAAGTTATTTGTTTCTGGCCATTTTGATCCTGTAATCAAACCCACAATTGCTGATGCTCCAGATACTCAACTTGTCTCAAGAAGGCCAGTTTTATTGCTTCTTTAATCAGCACAACAGTTTTCAGCTGTGCTAACATAATTGCAAAAGGGTTTTCTAATGATCAATTAGCCTTTTAAAATGATAAACTTGGATTAGCAAACACAACGTGCCATTGGAACACAGGACTGATGGTTGCTGATAATGGGCCTCGGTACGCCTATGTAGATATTCCATTTTTTAAAAATCAGCCGTTTCCAGCTACAATAGCCATTTACAACATTAACAATGTCTACACTGTATTTCTGATCAATTTTATGTTATTTTAATGGACAAAGAAATTGCTTTTCTTTCGAAAAACAAGGACATTTCTAAGTGACCCCAAAACTTTTGAACGGTACTGTAGGTCCTGGATGGCAGGAAGCTTGGCCCCAGTGATGTACTGGGCCGTAAGTACTACCCTCTGTAGCGCCTTACGGTCAGATGTCGAGCAGTTGCCATACCAGGCGGTGATGCAACTGGTCAGGATGCTCTCGATGGTGCAGCTGTAGAACTTTTTGAGGATCTGGGGCCCTATGCCAAATCTTTTCAGTCTCCTGAGGGGGAAAAGGTGTTGTCACGCCCTCTTCACGACTGTCTTGGTGTGTTTGGACCATGATAGTTTGTTGGTGATGTGGACATCAAGGAACTTGAAGCTCTCGACCCGCTCCACTACAGCCCCATCGATGTGAATGGGGGCGTGTTCGGCCCTCCTTTTCCTGTTGTCCACGATCAGGTCCTTTGTCTTGCTCACGTTGAGGGAGAGGTTGTTGTCCTGGCATCACATTGCCAGGTCTCTGACCTCCTCCCTATAGGCTGTCTCATCGTTGTCTGTGATCAGGCCTAACACTGTTGTGTCGTCAGCAAACTTAATGATGGTGTTAGAGTCGGACTAAGCACGCACCCCTGAGGGGCCCCCGTGTTGAGGATCCGCGTGGCAGATGTGTTGTTGCCTACCCATACCATCTGGGGGCGGCCTGTCAGGAAGTCCAGGATCCAGTTGCAGAGGGAGTTGTTTAGTCCCAGGGGTCTTAGCTTAGTGATGAGCTTTGTGGGCACTATGGTGTTGAAATCTGAGCTGTAGTCAATGAACAGCATTCTCACATAGGTGTTCCTTTTGTCCAGGTGGGAAGGGGCAGTGTGGAATGTGATTGAGATTGTGTCATCTGTGGATCTGTTGGGGCATTATGCGAATCGGAGTGGGTCTAGGGTTTCAGGGATGATGGTGTTGATGTGAGCCTTGACCAGCCTTTCAAAGCACTTCTTGGCTACCGACAGTCTTGAGTGCTACGGGGTGGTAGTAATTTAGGCAGGTTACCTTCGCTTTCATGGGCACAGGGACTATGGTGGTCTGCTTGAAACATGTAGGTATTACAGACATGGTCAGGGAGAGGTTGAACATGTCAGTGAAGACACTTGCCAATTGGTCTGTGCATGCTCTGAGTATGCAGCCTTGTGAATGTTGACCTGTTTAAAGGTCTTGCTCACATTGGCTACGGAGAGCGTGATCACACAGTCATCCGGAACAGCTGGTGCTCTCATGCATGCTTCAGTGTTGCTTGCCTCGAAGCGAGCATAGAAGGCATTTAGCTCGTGTGGTAGGCTCGCATCACTGGGCAGCTCGCGGCTGGGTTTCCCTTTTTACTCCGTAATAGTTTGCAAGCCCTGCAACATCCGACGAGTGTCAGAGCCGGTGTAGGAGGATTCAATCTTAGTCCTGTATTGACTCTTTGCCTGTTTGTTGGTTTGTCTGAGGGCATAGCGGGATTTCTTATAAGCTCAGTTGGTAGAGCATGGCGCTTGCAACGCCAGGGTTGTGGGTTCGATTCCCACTGGGGCCCAGGGGGGCCAGTATGAAAATGTATGCACTCACTAACTGTAAGTCGCTCTGGATAAGAGCGTCTGCTAAAATGACTAAAAATGTTTAAAAAATGATTAGTGTCCCGCTCCTTGAAAGCGGCAGCTCTAGCTTTTAGCTCAGTGCGGATGTTTCCTGTAATCCATGGCATCTGGTTGGGATATGTACGTGCGGTCACTGTGGGGACGACGTCGTCGATGCACTTATTGATGAAGCCGGTGACTGAGGTGGTATACTCCTCAATGCCATTGGATGAATCCAGGAACATATTCCAGTCTGAGCTAGCAAAACAGTCCTGTAGCGTAGCATCTGCGTCATCTGACCACTTCCGTATTGAGCGAGTCACTCCTAGTGGCCTAATTCTATCCTCCTGAATCCTGCTTTGGTTTTTGCTTGTAAGCAGGATTCAGGAGGATAGAATTAGGCCACTAGGAGCGCCGCTTCTGGATGAGCATTTTCTTGTTTGCTTATGGCCTTATACAGCTTGTTGAGTGCGGTCTTAGTGCCAGCATCGGTTTGTGGTGGTAAATAGACGGCTACGAAAAATATAGATCTCTTGGTAGATAGTGTGGTCGGCAGCTTATCATGAGGTACTCTACCTCAGGTGAGCAATACCTTGAGACTTCTTAATATTAGACATCGCGCACCAGCTGTTATTGACAAATAGACACACACCCCCACCCCTCGTCTTACCAGACGTAGCTGTTCTGTCCTGCCGATGCACGGAAAACCCAGCTAACTGTATATTATCTGTGTCGTCATTCAGCCACGACTCGGTGAAACATAAGATAATACAGTTTTTAATGTCCCGTTGGTAGGATAGTCTCGAACGGAGATCATCCAGTTTTTTCTCCAGTGATTGCACGTTGGCCAATAGAACGGATGGTAGAGTCGGGTTACCTACTCGCCGACGAGTTCTCACCAGGCACCCCAATCTCCGCCCCCTGTATTTATTTTCTTCACGTGAATGACGGGGACTTTGGGCCTGGTCTCGGAGAAGCAGTATATCCTTCGCGTCGGACTCATTCAAGAAAAGATCTTTGTCCAGTTCGAGGTGAGTAATCGCTGTTCTGATATCCAGAAGCTCTTTTCGGTCATAAAAGATGGTAGCAGCAACATTATGTACAAAAGAAGTTACAAACAATGCGAAAAAACACACAAAATAGCACAGTTGGTTAGGAGCCCGTAAAACGGCAGCCATCACCTCCGGCGCCTCATCTTCTCTGTCTGTGATCAATTGCTGCTTCTTCTATTTGCTTTCTAGACCCTGTCAATCAATCAATCATCTCTTACTGCGCCGATCTGCTTTCTAGACCCTATCAATCAACCATCTCCTGCTGCTCCGATCTGCTTTCTAGACCCTATCAATCAATCATTCTCTATTGGCAACATAGCCTGCTGAAACTCAATTGAGATGGAGAGAGAGAGAGAAAGAGAGCGAGAGAGGTCCAGAAAGGCAGAGCAGGGGGTGGGAGGCAGATAAGTGGATGAGTAGAGAGAGAGGGAGGGAGGAAGAGAGAGAGAGAGAGAGGGAGGGATGACAGTCTCTCCCTGTTTAACACACAGGCCACGACAGACATCGCTGCCTTCAGTAGGGAGATGCAAACAAGCTTTCACTTTTCCCCCAAATGCATTTCAGTGTCCACCATGATGGCTAACAGGATCCCTGCAGATGTACACAGCCCATCTGTAATTAGCCCACCCAACTACCTCATCCCCATATTGTTATTTACGTTGTTATTTATTTTGCTCATTTGCACCCCAGTATCTCTATTTGCACATCATCTTCTGCACATCTATCACTCCAGTGTTAATACTAAATTGTAATTATTTTGCACTATGGCCTATTTATTGCCTTACCTCCATAACTTACTACATTTGCACACACTGTATATATATTTTCTATTGTGTTATTGACTGTACATTTTGTTTACCCCATATGTAACTCTGTGTTTGTTGTTTTTATCGCACTGCTTTTGCTTTATCTTGACCAGGTCGCAGTTGTAAATGAGAACTTGTTCTCAACTGGCCTACCTGGTTAAATAAAATAAAAGAGCACAGAGTCAGAGAGACAGACAGCTAGCTAGTATCTATCCATGAGCAGAGAGACAGACAGCTAGCTAGTATCTATCCATGAGCAGAGAGACAGACAGCTAGCTAGTAGTTATCCATGAACACAGAGACAGAGAGACAGACAGCTAGCTAGTATTTATCCATGAACACAGAGACAGAGAGACAGACAGCTAGCTAGTATCTATCCATGAGCAGAGAGACAGACAGCTAGCTAGTATCTATCCATGAGCAGAGAGACAGACAGCTAGCTAGTATCTAACCATGAGCAGAGAGACAGACAGCTAGCTAGTATCTATCCATGAGCAGAGAGACAGACAGCTAGCTAGTATCTATCCATGAGCAGAGAGACAGACAGCTAGCTAGTATCTAACCATGAGCAGAGAGACAGACAGCTAGCTAGTAGTTATCCATGAACACAGAGACAGAGAGACAGACAGCTAGCTAGTATCTATCCATGAGCAGAGAGACAGACAGCTAGCTAGTATCTATCCATGAGCAGAGAGACAGACAGCTAGCTAGTATCTATCCATGAGCAGAGAGACAGACAGCTAGCTAGTAGTTATCCATGAACACAGAGACAGAGAGACAGACAGCTAGCTAGTATTTATCCATGAAAACAGAGACAGAGAGAGACAGCTAGCATCTATACATGAACACTGAGAAAGAGAGAGACAGCTAGCTGGTAGTTATCCATGAACACTGAGAAAGAGAGAGACAGCTAGCTGGTAGTTATCCATGAACACTGAGAAAGAGAGAGACAGCTAGCTAGTAGTTATCCATGAAAACAGAGACAGAGAGAGACAGCTAGCATCTATACATGAACACTGAGAAAGAGAGAGACAGCTAGCTGGTAGTTATCCATGAACACTGAGAAAGAGAGAGACAGCTAGCTAGTAGTTATCCATGAAAACAGAGACAGAGAGAGACAGCTAGCATCTATACATGAACACTGAGAAAGAGAGAGACAGCTAGCTAGTAGTTATCCATGAGCAGAGAGACAGACAGCTAGCTAGTAGTTATCCATGAAAACAGAGACAGAGAGAGACAGCTAGCATCTATACATGAACACTGAGAAAGAGAGAGACAGCTAGCTGGTAGTTATCCATGAACACTGAGAAAGAGAGAGACAGCTAGCTGGTAGTTATCCATGAACACTGAGAAAGAGAGAGACAGCTAGCTAGTAGTTATCCATGAAAACAGAGACAGAGAGAGACAGCTAGCATCTATACATGAACACTGAGAAAGAGAGAGACAGCTAGCTAGTAGTTATCCATGAAAACAGAGACAGAGAGAGACAGCTAGCTGGTAGTTATCCATGAACACTGAGAAAGAGAGAGACAGCTAGCTGGTAGTTATCCATGAACACTGAGAAAGAGAGAGACAGCTAGCTGGTAGTTATCCATGAACACTGAGAAAGAGAGAGACAGCTAGCTGGTAGTTATCCATGAACACTGAGAAAGAGAGAGACAGCTAGCTGGTAGTTATCCATGAACACTGAGAAAGAGAGAGACAGCTAGCTGGTAGTTATCCATGAACACTGAGAAAGAGAGAGACAGCTAGCTGGTAGTTATCCATGAACACTGAGAAAGAGAGAGACAGCTAGCTGGTAGTTATCCATGAACACTGAGAAAGAGAGAGACAGCTAGCTGGTAGTTATCCATGAACAGTTTCCAAGTTATGTTTTGAAGTTTGGAGTTGGTGGTGGTGCTGTTCAGGGAAGGTAAAGCCCCATCATAAGCTGTGTACTTGGGAAAAGCCGCTTCCACTCTGGCCAGCACCCTTCTCCAGAAGGACATGATGCAATGAGACACAGGGGAAACAAGAAGGCCAATTTATTGTGAATGGCTGGAGACGATCCTTCTGGAGGGGGATAGCGTGGATTCCCCTAGCAGCTCCAGTATGTCAGATGCTTTCAGCCCCAATCCATAAATGAATCAAGAGCTCTTAACAAGGAGCCATTTAAGGCAAGATACTGTACACCCTGCCCCAGCCTCCCATTCACCCCTAGCCAAGACAAATACACACATGCAGCCCAGTGATGGAGTGGGAAGGAAACGGGTGGATAAACATTGATCTTTGTTGGCAGTGAGTAAAGTAATGATCCCTATACTTTCAATGCATTTTTCAGAAAAAGTTGGGTAAATGCTCACGCAAATCTCGCTCTCTCTCCCACACACACACACACACACAGTGATTCCCCCCACAGCAAAATACTGAACAGTATGCTTCACATCACCACCCAACACCACAGGACTGAAATAAGTGTAACACAGGTGTTTAATATTCATACTTCATGTGTTCCTTGTTTTGACTCAGCTTTGTAACATGACTGTGACACTCACAGCAGCACACAGACAGACAGACAGACAGACAGACAGACAGACAGGAGGGTAGTGCAGAGTCTGTCAGTCCTCTGTAGAAGTTACAGTGCTGCATCTGGGTCTCTGTCTGTCAGTCCTCTGTAGAAGGAGACCCTCATATAGATTGAGAGAGCAGGAGTCCCCAGGGCTGTCTATCAGAGAGATGTCAGACAGGTTGGTCAGGTTGTGTGTCTGTGTGTGTGTGTATCTGTGTGAATAGGGTATTTGGGGGCCTCTGTCACCCTGCTCATTTCTGTTGCCACATGACAAGTCACATGGGTTCAGCTCAATATCAAGGTCAAGTTTCACTGCTGTGTCAGTCTGTGTCCGACCTGGGTTCAAATACATGGGTCCCCTGTAGCTCAGTTGGTAGAGCATGGCGCTTGCAACGCCAGGGTTGTGGGTTCGTTTCCCACGGGGGGCCAGTATGAAAAATGTATGCACTCACTAACTGTAAGTCGCTCTGGATAAGAGCGTCTGCTAAATGACTAAAATGTAAATGTAAAATGTATTGGATTATTTGTTATTCAAATACTATTTTCAAATACCTTAGTTAAATGCCTGGGTTAAATACCTTGGTTAAATGCATGTGTTAAATGCATGGGTTAAATGCATGTGTTAAATGCATGGGTTAAATACCTGGGTTAAATGCATGGGTGTGTATTTGAGTCAGTGTATTTGAGTATTTTCAGATACTTTCCAAGTGAATTTCAAAATACATTCCCAATATTCAACTACTTGTTTTTAAAAATAAAAAACATTAAATAATTACTTCCAAATGTACTTTAAAGTAATTGAAATACCCTAAATAGTATTTGAACCCAGTTCTGGTTAGGGTTAGGACAGTCTGGGTTAGAGTCAGGACAGTCTGGGTTAGAGTCAGGACAGTCTGTTAGAGTCAGGACAGTCTGTTAGGGTTAGGACAGTCTGTTAGGGTTAGGACAGTCTGGGTTAGAGCCAGGACAGTCTGGGTTAGAGTCAGGACAGTCTGGGTTAGAGTCAGGACAGTCTGGGTTAGAGTCAGGACAGTCTGGGTTAGAGTCAGGACAGTCTGGGTTAGAGTCAGGACAGTCTGTTAGAGTCAGGACAGTCTGTTAGGGTTAGGACAGTCTGTTAGAGTCAGGACAGTCTGGGTTAGAGCCAGGACAGTCTGGGTTAGAGTCAGGACAGTCTGGGTTAGAGCCAGGACAGTCTGGGTTAGAGTCAGGACAGTCTGTTAGAGTCAGGACAGTCTGGGTTAGAGCCAGGACAGTCTGTTAGAGTCAGGACAGTCTGTTAGGGTTAGGACAGTCTGGGTTAGAGTCAGGACAGTCTGTTAGAGTCAGGACAGTCTGTTAGAGTCAGGACAGTCTGTTAGAGCCAGGACAGTCTGGGTTAGAGTCAGGACAGTCTGGGTTAGAGTCAGGACAGTCTGTTAGAGCCAGGACAGTCTGGGTTAGAGTCAGGACCGTCTGGGTTAGAGTCAGGACAGTCTGGGTTAGAGTCAAGACAGTCTGTTAGAGTCAGGACAGTCTGGGTTAGAGCCAGGACAGTCTGGGTTAGAGCCAGGACAGTCTGTTAGAGCCAGGACAGTCTGGGTTAGAGTCAGGACAGTCTGGGTTAGAGCCAGGACAGTCTGGGTTAGAGCCAGGACAGTCTGGGTTAGAGCCAGGACAGTCTGTTAGAGTCAGGACAGTCTGGGTTAGAGTCAAGACAGTCTGTTAGAGTCAGGACAGTCTGGGTTAGAGTCAAGACAGTCTGTTAGAGTCAGGACAGTCTGGGTTAGAGCCAGGACAGTCTGGGTTAGAGTCAGGACAGTCTGTTAGGGTTAGGACAGTCTGGGTTAGAGCCAGGACAGTCTGGGTTAGAGCCAGGACAGTCTGTTAGAGTCAGGACAGTCTGGGTTAGAGCCAGGACAGTCTGTTAGAGTCAGGACAGTCTGGGTTAGAGCCAGGACAGTCTGGGTTAGAGCCAGGACAGTCTGTTAGAGTCAGGACAGTCTGGGTTAGAGCCAGGACAGTCTGGGTTAGAGCCAGGACAGTCTGTTAGAGTCAGGACAGTCTGGGTTAGAGTCAGGACAGTCTGGGTTAGAGCCAGGACAGTCTGGGTTAGAGCCAGGACAGTCTGGGTTAGAGTCAGGACAGTCTGGGTTAGAGCCAGGACAGTCTGGGTTAGAGTCAGGACAGTCTGGGTTAGAGCCAGGACAGTCTGTTAGAGTCAGGACAGTCTGTTAGAGTAAGGACAGTCTGGGTTAGAGTCAGGACAGTCTGGGTTAGAGCCAGGACAGTCTGTTAGAGTCAGGACAGTCTGGGTTAGAGTCAGGACAGTCTGGGTTAGAGCCAGGACAGTCTGGGTTAGAGTCAGGACAGTCTGGGTTAGAGCCAGGACAGTCTGTTAGAGTCAGGACAGTCTGTTAGAGTAAGGACAGTCTGGGTTAGAGTCAGGACAGTCTGGGTTAGAGCCAGGACAGTCTGGGTTAGAGCCAGGACAGTCTGGGTTAGAGTCAGGACAGTCTGGGTTAGAGTCAGGACAGTCTGGGTTAGAGTCAGGACAGTCTGGGTTAGAGCCAGGACAGTCTGGGTTAGAGCCAGGACAGTCTGGGTTAGAGCCAGGACAGTCTGGGTTAGAGCCAGGACAGTCTGTTAGAGTCAGGACAGTCTGGGTTAGAGCCAGGACAGTCTGTTAGAGTCAGGACAGTCTGTTAGAGTCAGGACAGTCTGGGTTAGAGCCAGGACAGTCTGGGTTAGAGTCAGGACAGTCTGGGTTAGAGCCAGGACAGTCTGTTAGTATTTGTCTATACCTAATAGTGGGAGACACACTATATAAACAGAAGTATGTGGACACCCCTTCAAATTAGTGGATTCAGCTATTCATTTTAATTTAATTTTTTTAACCTTTATTTAACTAGGCAAGTCAGTTAAGAACAAATTATTATTTACAATGACGGCCTACACCGGCCAAACCCGGACGACGCTGGGCCAATTGTGCGCCGCCCAATCACGGCCGGATTGTGATACAGCCTGGAATTTAACCAGGGTCTGTAGTGACGCCTCTAGCACTGAGATGCAGTGCCTTAGACCGCTGCGCCACTCGGGAGCCCGTTGCCCGTTGCTGACAAGTGTATAAAATCAAGCACACAGCTATGCAATCGCCATAGACAAACATTGGCAGTAGAATGGCCTTACTGAAGAGCTCAGTGACTTTCAACATGGCACCGTCATAGGATGCCACCTTTCCAACAAGTCAGTTCGTCAAATTTCTGCCCTGCTAGAGCTGCCCCGGTCAACTATAAGTGCTGTTATTGTGAAGTGGAAACGTTTAGGAGCAACAACGGCTCAGCCGCGAAGTGGTAGGCCACACAAGCTCACAGAACGGGACCGCCGAGTGCTGAAGCATGTAGCGCGCAAAAAGTGTCTGTCCCCGGTTGTAACACTCACTACAGAGTTCCAAACTGCCTCTGAAAGCAACGTCAGCACAAGAACTGTTCGTCGGGAGCTTCATGAAATGCGTTTCCATGGCCGAGTGGCCGCACACAAGCCTAAGATCACCATGCGCAATGCCAAGCGTCGGCTGGAGTGGTGTAAAGCTTGCCGCCATTGGACTCTGGAGCAGTGGAAACACGTTCTCTGGAGTGATGAATCACGCTTCACAATCTGGCAGTCTGATGGACAAATCTGGGTTTGGCGGATGCCATGAGAATGCTCCCTGCCCCAATGCATAGTGCCAACTGTAAAGTTTGGTGGAGGAGGAATAATGGTCTGGGGCTGTTTTTCATGTTTCGGGCTAGGCCCCTTAGTTCCAGTGAAGGGAAATCTTAACACTACAGCATACAATGACATTCTAGATGATTCTGTGCTTCCAACTTTGTGGCAACAGTTTGGGGAAGGCCCTTTCCTGTTTCAGCATGACAATGCCCCCGTGCACAAAGCGAGGTCCATACAGAAATGGTTTGTCGAGATCGGTGTGGCAGAACTTGACTGGTCTGCACAGAGCCCTGACCTCAACCCCATTGAACACCTTTGAAATGAATTGGAACGCCAACTGCGAGCCAGACCTAATCGCCCAACATCAGTGCCCGACCTCACTAATGCTCTTGTGGCTGAATGGAAGCAAGTCTCCCCGCAGCAATGTTCCATCATCTAGCGGAAAGCCTTCCCAGAAGAGTGGAGGCTGTTACGTCAGTAAAGTTGGGGGACCAACTCCATATTAATGCCCATGATTTTGGAATGAGATGTTCGACGAGCAGGTGTCCACATACTTTTTGGTCATGTAGTGGATTTATCTAACTCGGTTCATGTGGGGGTGTGGTTCCAGTAGATGTGATTGACAGCTCTTGGCCCCACAGTAACATACCACAGCCTCTTCCATTAGAGCCATCCTCTCCACGGTATGACGTAACAATGGACAGGAAGCACAATCCACACACACCAAAATCAATCTCTCACTTCCTCTGAAAAGAATCAGGTGGTTGGGGAGCCTAGGCTGTAGACCTCAGCTCCTCTGAGGATTCTACTGAGGGCTACTTGAGGCAGTCTGGCAGGCCCAGACACTGAGATAAGTTAACCCTGTCCCCCTCAGCAGCTTCCCCAGAAAAAGGAGTCTGAGGCTGGGTAGAGAGAGGAGAGAGGCTGGCTAGAGAGGGGAGAGAGGCTGGGTAGAGAGAGGCTGGCTAGAGAGAGGAGAGAGGCTGGGTAGAGAGAGGCTGGGTAGAGAGAGGCTGGGTAGAGAGAGGCTGGGTAGAGAGAGGGGCTGGGTAGAGAGAGGAGAGAGCCTGGGTAGAGAGAGGAGAGAGGCTGGGTAGAGAGAGGAGAGAGGCTGGGTAGAGAGAGGCTGGGTAGAGAGAGGAGAGAGGCTGGGTAGAGAGAGGAGAGAGGCTGGCTAGAGAGAGGAGAGAGGCTGGGTAGAGAGAGGAGAGAGGCTGGGTAGAGAGAGGAGAGAGGCTGGCTAGAGAGAGGAGAGAGGCTGGCTAGAGAGAGGAGAGAGGCTGGGTAGAGAGAGGAGAGAGGCTGGCTAGAGAGAGGAGAGAGGCTGGCTAGAGAGAGGAGAGAAGCTGGGTAGAGAGAGGAGAGAGACTGGGTAGAGAGAGGAGAGAGGCAGGGTAGAGAGAGGAGAGAGGCTGGGTAGAGAGAGGAGAGAGGCTGGGTAGAGAGAGGAGAGAGGCTGGGTAGAGAGAGGAGAGAGGCTGGGTAGAGAGAGGCTGGGTAGAGAGAGGAGAGAGGGGCTGGGTAGAGAGAGGCTGGGTAGAGAGAGGCGAGAGGGGCTGGGTAGAGAGAGGAGAGAGAGGCTGGGTAGAGAGAGGAGAGAGGCTGGGTAGAGAGAGGAGAGAGGGGCTGGGTAGAGAGAGGAGAGAGGGGCTGGGTAGAGAGAGGAGAGAGGGGCTGGGTAGAGAGAGGAGAGAGGGGCTGGGTAGAGAGAGGAGAGAGGCTGGGTAGAGAGAGGCTGGGTAGAGAGAGGAGAGAGAGGCTGGGTAGAGAGAGGAGAGAGGGGCTGGGTAGAGAGAGGAGAGAGGGGCTGGGTAGAGAGGGTCTGGGTAGAGAGAGGCTGGGTAGAGAGAGGCTGGGTAGAGAGAGGAGAGAGAGGCTGGGTAGAGAGAGGAGAGAGGGGCTGGGTAGAGAGAGGAGAGAGGGGCTGGGTAGAGAGGGTCTGGGTAGAGAGAGGCTGGGTAGAGAGAGGAGAGAGGGGCTGGGTAGAGAGAGGAGAGAGGGGCTGGGTAGAGAGAGGAGAGAGGGGCTGGGTAGAGAGGGGCTGGGTAGAGAGGGGCTGGGTAGAGAGAGGAGAGAGGGGCTGGGTAGAGAGAGGCTGGGTAGAGAGAGGAGAGAGGGGCTGGGTAGAGAGAGGAGAGAGGCTGGGTAGAGAGAGGAGAGAGGCTGGCTAGAGAGAGGAGAGAGGCTGGGTAGAGAGAGGAGAGAGGCTGGGTAGAGAGAGGAGAGAGGCTGGCTAGAGAGAGGAGAGAGGCTGGCTAGAGAGAGGAGAGAGGCTGGGTAGAGAGAGGAGAGAGGCTGGCTAGAGAGAGGAGAGAGGCTGGCTAGAGAGAGGAGAGAAGCTGGGTAGAGAGAGGAGAGAGACTGGGTAGAGAGAGGAGAGAGGCAGGGTAGAGAGAGGAGAGAGGCTGGGTAGAGAGAGGAGAGAGGCTGGGTAGAGAGAGGAGAGAGGCTGGGTAGAGAGAGGAGAGAGGCTGGGTAGAGAGAGGCTGGGTAGAGAGAGGAGAGAGGGGCTGGGTAGAGAGAGGCTGGGTAGAGAGAGGCGAGAGGGGCTGGGTAGAGAGAGGAGAGAGAGGCTGGGTAGAGAGAGGAGAGAGGCTGGGTAGAGAGAGGAGAGAGGGGCTGGGTAGAGAGAGGAGAGAGGGGCTGGGTAGAGAGAGGAGAGAGGGGCTGGGTAGAGAGAGGAGAGAGGGGCTGGGTAGAGAGAGGAGAGAGGCTGGGTAGAGAGAGGCTGGGTAGAGAGAGGAGAGAGAGGCTGGGTAGAGAGAGGAGAGAGGGGCTGGGTAGAGAGGGTCTGGGTAGAGAGAGGCTGGGTAGAGAGAGGCTGGGTAGAGAGAGGAGAGAGAGGCTGGGTAGAGAGAGGAGAGAGGGGCTGGGTAGAGAGAGGAGAGAGGGGCTGGGTAGAGAGGGTCTGGGTAGAGAGAGGCTGGGTAGAGAGAGGAGAGAGGGGCTGGGTAGAGAGAGGAGAGAGGGGCTGGGTAGAGAGAGGAGAGAGGGGCTGGGTAGAGAGGGGCTGGGTAGAGAGAGGAGAGAGGGGCTGGGTAGAGAGAGGCTGGGTAGAGAGAGGAGAGAGGGGCTGGGTAGAGAGAGGAGAGAGGGGCTGGGTAGAGAGGGGCTGGGTAGAGAGAGGAGAGAGGGGCTGGGTAGAGAGAGGAGAGAGGGGCTGGGTAGAGAGAGGAGAGAGGGGCTGGGTAGAGAGAGGAGAGAGGGGCTGGGTAGAGAGAGGCTGGGTAGAGAGGCTGGGTAGAGAGAGGCTGGGTAGAGAGAGGCTGGGTAGAGAGAGGAGAGATGCTGGGTAGAGAGAGGAGAGAGGCTGGGTAGAGAGAGGAGAGAGGCTGGGTAGAGAGAGGCTGGGTAGAGAGAGGCTGGGTAGAGAGAGGAGAGAGGGGCTGGGTAGAGAGAGGCTGGGTAGAGAGAGGAGAGAGGCTGGGTAGAGAGAGGAGAGAGGCTGGATAGAGAGAGGAGAGAGGCTAGGTAGAGAGAGGAGAGAGGCTGGGTAGAGAGAGGAGAGAGGCTGGGTAGAGAGAGGAGAGAGGCTGGGTAGAGAGAGGAGAGAGGGGCTGGGTAGAGAGAGGCTGGGTAGAGAGAGGAGAGAGGCTGGGTAGAGAGAGAAGAGAGGCTGGGTAGAGCGAGGAGAGAGGGGCTGGGTAGAGAGAGGAGAGAGGCTGGGTAGAGAGAGGAGAGAGGCTGGGTAGAGAGAGAAGAGAGGCTGGGTAGAGCGAGGAGAGAGGGGCTGGGTAGAGAGAGGAGAGAGGCTGGGTAGAGAGAGAAGAGAGGCTGGGTAGAGAGAGGAGAGAGGGGCTGGGTAGAGAGAGGAGAGAGGGGCTGGGTAGAGAGAGACTGGGTAGAGAGAGGAGAGAGGCTGGGTAGAGAGAGGAGAGAGGCTGGATAGAGAGAGGAGAGAGGCTGGTAGAGAGAGGAGAGAGGCTGGGTAGAGAGAGGAGAGAGGCTGGGTAGAGAGAGGAGAGAGGGGCTGGGTAGAGAGAGGAGAGAGGCTGGGTAGAGAGAGGAGAGAGGCTGGGTAGAGAGAGGAGAGAGGGGCTGGGTAGAGAGAGGGGCTGGGTAGAGAGAGGCTGGGTAGAGAGAGGAGAGAGGGGCTGGGTAGAGAGAGGAGAGAGGATGGGCTGTTTAGCCTGCTGGCTGGGCAGGGAGCTACATGGCTGGTGACTCAAAAACACAACAGATAACTACCTTTGACACTACATTTACTGGGGAAATTATACAGAGAGAACTAACACGAACACACGTTGAACACTCGTTGAACATACCAAGCAACACACACACACGAGTACAGATGCACACAAATGCGTGTCTGCGCACACACACAAAATGATGAAATAACAAAGGGACACAGCATGGGGATCCTATGGCAGATAACCTCCTACACAGAGTGAAGAGAAGCAGCCATGGTGTCAGAATACAGCAGTCATAGATGTTATTATCTCCACCCTCCACAGCAACATGAAAAACCCAGACGGTATTTCCTGCTTACCTTGTGCCTTTATCTCCCATGGCGAGGATTGTTGGGTGGTAGAATCCCCCTTTTCACCCTCAGTAAATAGACCGTAATAACGTTGTGCAGAAAGGCAGAGAGAGAGAGAGAGAGAGAGAGAGAGAGAAAGAGAGGGAGGGGTGAGAAGAATGTTCTGATGTACAGACTGTGGTTGTGCAGTTCAGGGTGGGTGGGTGGGTGGGTGAATTGAAGAGGGGCTCTTCTCAGTTGGATGTCTCTGTCTGTGCCTTCTGTTCTCAGCTCTCTGTCTCCAGCTCAATGCACTTAAAAGGGCATCTCCAGCGATGCCTGAGAAATTGCCTTAATAAGAAGAAACAGGTGATTCATCCATACAGCACAGTGGGTCTGGTTTCTTCCTTTCCCTGGGTAGTCAAGTGTAGAGCTGAACGGGTCAAACTGCAGTCAGAACATCCAGCGCTCAGCTCAGTGGGAGAGAATGATCCAGCAGACTGGCAGGAGGAATCTTCCTCTTCTTCCATCTAGGTTCTGTTCACATTCAGAAGCTCTGACTGCTTCTATCACTCTTCTATGGCTCTCTCTCTCTCTCTCTCTCTCTGCCAAGCACACTCTCTCCCTCTCTCTCTCTCTCTCTCTCTCTCTCTCTCCCCCTCTCTCTCTCTCTCTCTCTCTCTCTCGCTCTCTCCCTCTCCCTCTCTCTCTCTCTCTCTCTGCCAAGCACGCTCTCTCCCTCTCTCTCTCTCTCTCTCTCTCTCTCTCTCCCCCTCTCTCTCTCTCTCTCTCTCTCTCTCTCTCCCTCCCTCTCCCTCTCTCTCTCTCTCTCTCTGCCAAGCACGCTCTCTCTCCCTCTCTCCCTGCCAAGCACGCTCTCTCTCTCTCTCTCTCTCTCTCCCTGCTAAGCACTCTCTCACTCTCTCTCCCTCTCTCCAGCACACACTCTCTCTCTCTCCCTGCTAAGCACTCTCTCACTCTCTCTCTCCCTGCCGCACACTCTCGCTCTCCCTCCCTCCCTCCAGCACACACGCTCTCTCTCTCTCTCTCTCTCGCCCCCTGCCGCACACTCTCGCTCTCCCTCCCTCCCTCTCTCCAGCACACACTCTCTCTCTCTCACACACTCTCCTCCCTCCCTTTCCTCTCTGTTGCTCACTCAATCTGTGAGAGCGCGGATGTGTGGATGGATTAGGGAACAGGGAATGGCTCTCTCGTCTGCCAAACTAATAAGATGAGAAATGCATTAAAATCAGAGAAAGACCCTCAGCTGCTCTGCTGCAGGAGGCAGGCATGTCATTAGTATGCTGCATTCAAGACAACTGGGAACTGGGGGGAAAATGAGGTCAAATCATGACGTCATATCGGAGTTCTAGAAAGATGCCAGAGTTTCCGACTTGGAATTCCGAGTTGGTCATAAGTTGTCTTGAATGCACTGAAGTCGGAGATTTCCATGTTCCCAGTTGTTCTGAACGCGGCATTGTCTTTGCATTGACGTCATTTCTGCTGCTTTGTTGTGTCATGTATCTATTGTTACTATGCATTTAAATAGACCATTCCACCATCCGTACAACACACTGATATGCACAGAGGATGATGTGAATAGACTATAGAGGATGATGTGTATAGACTATAGAGGATGATGTGAATAGACTATAGAGGATGATGTGAATAGACTATAGAGGAGGATGTGAATAGACCATAGAGGATGATGGATATAGACCATAGAGGATGATGTGAATAGACTATAGAGGATGATGTGAATAGACTATAGAGGATGATGTGAATAGACTATAGAGGATGATGGATATAGACTATAGAGGATGATGGATATAGACTATAGAGGATGATGTGAATAGACTATAGAGGATGATGTGAATAGACTATAGAGGATGATGACTATAGAGGATGATGGATATAGACTATAGAGGATGATGTGAATAGACTATAGAGGATGATGTGAATAGACTATAGAGGATGATGTGAATAGACTATAGAGGATGATATGAATAGACTATAGAGGAGGATGTGAATAGACTATAGAGGATGATGTGAATAGACTATAGAGGATGATGTGAATAGAGGATGATGTGAATAGACTAGAGGATGATGTGAATAGACTACAGAGGATGATGTGAATAGAGGATGATGTGAATATACTATGATGTGAATAGACTATAGAGGATGATGTGAATAGACTATAGAGGATGATGTGAATAGACTATAGAGGAGGATGTGAATAGACTATAGAGGAGGATGTGAATAGACTATAGAGGATGATAGATATAGACTATAGAGGATGATGTGTATAGACTATAGAGGATGATAGATATAGACTATAGAGGATGATGTGAATAGACTATAGAGGATGATGTGAATAGACTGTAGAGGATGATATGAATAGACTGTAGAGGATGATATGAATATACTATATAGGATGATGGATATAGACTATAGAGGATGATGTGAATAGACTATAGAGGATGATGTGAATAGACTATAGAGGAGGATGTGAATAGACTATAGAGGATGATATGAATAGACTATAGAGGATGATGTGAATAGACTATAGAGGATGATGTGAATAGACTATAGAGGATGATGTGAATAGACTATAGAGGATGATGTGAATAGACTATAGAGGATGATGTGTATAGACTATAGAGGATGATGTGTATAGACTATAGAGGATGATATGAATAGACTATAGAGGATGATGTGAATAGACTATAGAGGATGATGTGAATAGACTATAGAGGATGATGTGAATAGACTATAGAGGATGATGTGAATAGACTATAGAGGATGATGTGTATAGACTATAGAGGATGATGGGTATATACTATAGAGGATTATGTGAATAGACTATAGAGGATGATGTGAATAGACTATAGAGGATGATATGAATAGACTATAGAGGATGATGTGAATAGACTATAGAGGATGATGTGAATAGACTATAGAGGATGATGTGAATAGACTATAGAGGATGATGTGAATAGACTATAGAGGATGATGTGAATAGACTATAGAGGATGATGTGAATAGACTATAGAGGAGGATGTGAATAGACTATAGAGGAGGATGTGAATAGACTATAGAGGATGATGTGAATAGACTATAGAGGATGATGTGAATAGACTATAGAGGATGATATGAATAGACTATAGAGGATGATATGTATAGACTATAGAGGATGATGTGTATAGACTATAGAGGATGATGTGTATAGACTATAGAGGAGGATGTGAATAGACCATAGAGGATGATGTGAATAGACTATAGAGGATGATATGAATAGACTATAGAGGATGATGTGTATAGACTATAGAGGATGATGTGAATAGACTATAGAGGATGATGTGAATAGACTATAGAGGATGATGGATATAGACTATAGAGGAAGATGTGTATAGACTATAGAGGATGATGTGAATAGACTATAGAGGATGATGGATATAGACTATAGAGGATGATGTGAATAGACTATAGAGGATGATGTGAATAGACTATAGAGGATGATGTGAATAGACTATAGAGGGTGATGTGAATAGACTATAGAGGATGATGTGAATAGACTATAGAGAATGATGTGAATAGACTATAGAGGATGATGGATATAGACTATAGAGGATGATGTGTATAGACTATAGAGGATGATGTGAATAGACTATAGAGGATGATGTGTATAGACTATAGAGGATGATGTGTATAGACTATAGAGGATGATATGAATAGACTATAGAGGATGATGTGAATAGACTATAGAGGATGATGTGAATAGACTATAGAGGATGATGTGAATAGACTATAGAGGATGATGTGAATAGACTATAGAGGATGATGTGTATAGACTATAGAGGATGATGGGTATATACTATAAAGGATGATGTGAATAGACTATAGAGGATGATATGAATAGACTATAGAGGATGATGTGAATAGACTATAGAGGATGATGTGAATAGACTATAGAGGATGATGTGAATAGACTATAGAGGATGATGTGAATAGACTATAGAGGATGATGTGAATAGACTATAGAGGAGGATGTGAATAGACTATAGAGGAGGATGTGAATAGACTATAGAGGATGATATGAATAGACTATAGAGGATGATGGATATAGACTATAGAGGATGATGTGAATAGACTATAGAGGATGATGTGAATAGACTATAGAGGATGATATGAATAGACTATAGAGGATGATATGTATAGACTATAGAGGATGATGTGTATAGACTATAGAGGATGATGTGTATAGACTATAGAGGAGGATGTGAATAGACCATAGAGGATGATGTGAATAGACTATAGAGGATGATATGAATAGACTATAGAGGATGATGTGTATAGACTATAGAGGATGATGTGAATAGACTATAGAGGATGATGTGAATAGACTATAGAGGATGATGGATATAGACTATAGAGGAAGATGTGTATAGACTATAGAGGATGATGTGAATAGACTATAGAGGATGATGGATATAGACTATAGAGGATGATGTGAATAGACTATAGAGGATGATGTGAATAGACTATAGAGGGTGATGTGAATAGACTATAGAGGATGATGTGAATAGACTATAGAGAATGATGTGAATAGACTATAGAGGATGATGGATATAGACTATAGAGGATGATGTGTATAGACTATAGAGGATGATGTATATAGACTATAGAGGATGATGTGTATAGACTATAGAGGATTATGTGTATAGACTATAGAGGATGATGTGAATAGACTATAGAGGATGATGTGAATAGACTATAGAGGAGGATGTGAATAGACCATAGAGGATGATGGATATAGACCATAGAGGATGATGTGAATAGACTATAGAGGATGATGTGAATAGACTATAGAGGATGATGTGAATAGACTATAGAGGATGATGTGAATAGACTATAGAGGATGATGTGAATAGACTATAGAGGATGATGGATATAGACTATAGAGGATGATGGATATAGACTATAGAGGATGATGTGAATAGACTATAGAGGATGATGTGAATAGACTATAGAGGATGATGACTATAGAGGATGATGGATATAGACTATAGAGGATGATGTGAATAGACTATAGAGGATGATGTGAATAGACTATAGAGGATGATATGAATAGACTATAGAGGAGGATGTGAATAGACTATAGAGGATGATGTGAATAGACTATAGAGGATGATGTGAATAGAGGATGATGTGAATAGACTAGAGGATGATGTGAATAGACTACAGAGGATGATGTAAATAGAGGATGATGTGAATATACTATGATGTGAATAGACTATAGAGGATGATGTGAATAGACTATAGAGGATGATGTGAATAGACTATAGAGGAGGATGTGAATAGACTATAGAGGAGGATGTGAATAGACTATAGAGGATGATAGATATAGACTATAGAGGATGATGTGTATAGACTATAGATGATGATAGATATAGACTATAGAGGATGATGTGAATAGACTATAGAGGATGAGGTGAATAGACTATAGAGGATGATGTGAATAGACTGTAGAGGATGATATGAATAGACTGTAGAGGATGATATGAATATACTATATAGGATGATGGATATAGACTATAGAGGATGATGTGAATAGACTATAGAGGATGATGTGAATAGACTATAGAGGAGGATGTGAATAGACTATAGAGGATGATATGAATAGACTATAGAGGATGATGTGAATAGACTATAGAGGATGATGTGAATAGACTATAGAGGATGATGTGAATAGACTATAGAGGATGATGTGAATAGACTATAGAGGATGATGTGTATAGACTATAGAGGATGATGTGTATAGACTATAGAGGATGATATGAATAGACTATAGAGGATGATGTGAATAGACTATAGAGGATGATGTGAATAGACTATAGAGGATGATGTGAATAGACTATAGAGGATGATGTGAATAGACTATAGAGGATGATGTGTATAGACTATAGAGGATGATGGGTATATACTATAGAGGATTATGTGAATAGACTATAGAGGATGATGTGAATAGACTATAGAGGATGATGTGAATAGACTATAGAGGATGATATGAATAGACTATAGAGGATGATGTGAATAGACTATAGAGGATGATGTGAATAGACTATAGAGGAGGATGTGAATAGACTATAGAGGAGGATGTGAATAGACTATAGAGGATGATGTGAATAGACTATAGAGGATGATGTGAATAGACTATAGAGGATGATATGAATAGACTATAGAGGATGATATGTATAGACTATAGAGGATGATGTGTATAGACTATAGAGGATGATGTGTATAGACTATAGAGGAGGATGTGAATAGACCATAGAGGATGATGTGAATAGACTATAGAGGATGATATGAATAGACTATAGAGGATGATGTGTATAGACTATAGAGGATGATGTGAATAGACTATAGAGGATGATGTGAATAGACTATAGAGGATGATGGATATAGACTATAGAGGAAGATGTGTATAGACTATAGAGGATGATGTGAATAGACTATAGAGGATGATGGATATAGACTATAGAGGATGATGTGAATAGACTATAGAGGATGATGTGAATAGACTATAGAGGATGATGTGAATAGACTATAGAGGGTGATGTGAATAGACTATAGAGGATGATGTGAATAGACTATAGAGAATGATGTGAATAGACTATAGAGGATGATGGATATAGACTATAGAGGATGATGTGTATAGACTATAGAGGATGATGTATATAGACTATAGAGGATGATGTGTATAGACTATAGAGGATTATGTGTATAGACTATAGAGGATGATGTGAATAGACTATAGAGGATGATGGATATAGACTATATAGGATGATGTGAATAGACTATAGAGGATGATGGATATAGACTATAGAGGATGATGTGTATAGACTATAGAGGATGATGTGAATAGACTATAGAGGATGATGTGAATAGACTATAGAGGATGATGTGTATAGACCATAGAGGATGATGTGAATAGACTATAGAGGATGATGTGAATAGACTATAGAGGATGATGTGAATAGGCTATAGAGGATGATGTGAATAGGCTATAGAGGATGATGTGAATAGGCTATAGAGGATGATGTGTATAGACTATAGAGGATGATGTATATAGACTATAGAGGATGATGTGTATAGACTATAGAGGATGATGTGAATAGACTATAGAGGATGATGTGAATAGACTATAGAGGATGATGTGAATAGACTATAGAGGATGATGGATATAGACTATAGAGGATGATGATATAGACTATAGAGGATGATGTGAATAGACTATAGAGGATGATGTGAATAGACTATAGAGGATGATGTGAATAGACTATAGAGGATGATGGATATAGACTATAGAGGATGATGTGAATAGAGGATGATGTGAATAGACTATAGAGGATGATGTGAATAGAGGATGATGTGAATAGACTATGATGTGAATAGACTATAGAGGATGATGTGAATAGACTATAGAGGATGATGTGAATAGACTATAGAGGAGGATGTGAATAGACTATAGAGAATGATGTGAATAGACTATAGAGGATGATGTCAATAGACTATAGAGGATGATGTGAATAGACTATAGAGGATGATGTGAATAGACTATAGAGGATGATGTGAATAGACTATAGAGGATGATGTGAATAGACTATAGAGGATGATGTGTATAGACTATAGAGGATGATGTGAATAGACTATAGAGGATGATGGATATAGACTATAGTGGATGATGTGTATAGACTATAGAGGATGATGTGAATAGACTATAGAGGATGATGTGAATAGACTATAGAGGATGATGGATATAGACTATAGAGGATGATGTGAGTAGACTATAGAGGATGATGTGAATAGACTATAGAGGATGATGTGAATAGACTATAGAGGATGATGGATATAGACTATAGAGGATGATGTGTTTAGACTATAGAGGATGATGTGAATAGACTATAGAGGATGATGTGAACAGACTATAGAGGATGATGTGTATAGACTATAGAGGATGATGTGTATAGACTATAGAGGATGATGTGTATAGACTATAGAGGAGGATGTGAATAGACTATAGAGGATGATGTGGATAGACTATAGAGGATGATGTGAATAGACTATAGAGGATGATGTGTATAGACTATAGAGGATGATGTGTATAGACCATAGAGGATGATGTGAATAGACTATAGAGGATGATGTGAATAGACTATAGAGGATGATGTGAATAGACTATAGAGGATGATGTGAATAGACTGTAGAGGATGATGTGAATGACTATAGAGGATGATGGATATAGACTATAGAGGATGATGTGTATAGACTATAGAGGATGATGTGAATAGACTATAGAGGATGATGTGTATAGACTATAGAGGATGATGTGAATAGACTGTAGAGGATGATGTGACTAGACTATAGAGGATGATGTGAATAGACTATAGAGGATGATGGATATAGACTATAGAGGATGATGTGTATAGACTATAGAGGATGATGTGAATAGACTGTAGAGGATGATGTGAATAGACTATAGAGGATGATGTGAATAGACTATAGAGGTTGATGTGAATAGACTATAGAGGATGATGTGAATAGACTGTAGAGGATGATGTGAATAGACTATAGAGGATGATGTGAATAGACTATAGAGGATGATGTGAATAGACTATAGAGGATGATGTGTATAGACTATAGAGGATGATGTTTATAGACTGTAGAGGATGATGTGAATAGACTATAGAGGATGATGGATATAGACTATAGAGGATGATGTGAATAGACTATAGAGGATGATGTGAATAGACTATAGAGGATGATGTGTATAGACCATAGAGGATGATGTGTATAGACCATAGAGGATGATGGATATAGACTATAGAGGATGATGTGTATAGACTATAGAGGATGATGTGAATAGACTGTAGAGGATGATGTGAATAGACTATAGAGGATGATGGATATAGACTATAGAGGATGATGGATATAGACTATAGAGGATGATGTGAATAGACTATAGATGATGATGTGAATAGACTATAGAGGATGATGTGAATAGACTGTAGAGGATGATGTGAATAGACTATAGAGGATGATGTGAATAGACTATAGAGGATGATGTGTATAGACTATAGAGGATGATGGGTATATACTATAGAGGATTATGTGAATAGACTATAGAGGATGATGTGAATAGACTATAGAGGATGATGTGAATAGACTATAGAGGATGATATGAATAGACTATAGAGGATGATGTGAATAGACTATAGAGGATGATGTGAATAGACTATAGAGGAGGATGTGAATAGACTATAGAGGAGGATGTGAATAGACTATAGAGGATGATGTGAATAGACTATAGAGGATGATGTGAATAGACTATAGAGGATGATATGAATAGACTATAGAGGATGATATGTATAGACTATAGAGGATGATGTGTATAGACTATAGAGGATGATGTGTATAGACTATAGAGGAGGATGTGAATAGACCATAGAGGATGATGTGAATAGACTATA
Source organism: Coregonus lavaretus (assembly GCF_964263955.1). NCBI lineage: Eukaryota > Metazoa > Chordata > Actinopteri > Salmoniformes > Salmonidae > Coregonus > Coregonus lavaretus. Next base: position 280,410 of record NW_028166048.1, read on the forward strand.
GAGGATGATATGAATAGACTATAGAGGATGATGTGTATAGACTATAGAGGATGATGTGAATAGACTATAGAGGATGATGTGAATAGACTATAGAGGATGATGGATATAGACTATAGAGGAAGATGTGTATAGACTATAGAGGATGATGTGAATAGACTATAGAGGATGATGGATATAGACTATAGAGGATGATGTGAATAGACTATAGAGGATGATGTGAATAGACTATAGAGGATGATGTGAATAGACTATAGAGGGTGATGTGAATAGACTATAGAGGATGATGTGAATAGACTATAGAGAATTATGTGAATAGACTATAGAGGATGATGGATATAGACTATAGAGGATGATGTGTATAGACTATAGAGGATGATGTATATAGACTATAGAGGATGATGTGTATAGACTATAGAGGATTATGTGTATAGACTATAGAGGATGATGTGAATAGACTATAGAGGATGATGGATATAGACTATATAGGATGATGTGAATAGACTATAGAGGATGATGGATATAGACTATAGAGGATGATGTGTATAGACTATAGAGGATGATGTGAATAGACTATAGAGGATGATGTGAATAGACTATAGAGGATGATGTGTATAGACCATAGAGGATGATGTGAATAGACTATAGAGGATGATGTGAATAGACTATAGAGGATGATGTGAATAGGCTATAGAGGATGATGTGAATAGGCTATAGAGGATGATGTGAATAGGCTATAGAGGATGATGTGTATAGACTATAGAGGATGATGTATATAGACTATAGAGGATGATGTGTATAGACTATAGAGGATGATGTGAATAGACTATAGAGGATGATGTGAATAGACTATAGAGGATGATGTGAATAGACTATAGAGGATGATGTGAATAGACTATAGAGGATGATGGATATAGACTATAGAGGATGATGATATAGACTATAGAGGATGATGTGAATAGACTATAGAGGATGATGTGAATAGACTATAGAGGATGATGTGAATAGACTATAGAGGATGATGGATATAGACTATAGAGGATGATGTGAATAGAGGATGATGTGAATAGACTATAGAGGATGATGTGAATAGAGGATGATGTGAATAGACTATGATGTGAATAGACTATAGAGGATGATGTGAATAGACTATAGAGGATGATGTGAATAGACTATAGAGGAGGATGTGAATAGACTATAGAGAATGATGTGAATAGACTATAGAGGATGATGTGAATAGACTATAGAGGATGATGTGAATAGACTATAGAGGATGATGTGAATAGACTATAGAGGATGATGTGTATAGACTATAGAGGATGATGTGAATAGACTATAGAGGATGATGGATATAGACTATAGTGGATGATGTGTATAGACTATAGAGGATGATGTGAATAGACTATAGAGGATGATGTGAATAGACTATAGAGGATGATGGATATAGACTATAGAGGATGATGTGAGTAGACTATAGAGGATGATGTGAATAGACTATAGAGGATGATGTGAATAGACTATAGAGGATGATGGATATAGACTATAGAGGATGATGTGTTTAGACTATAGAGGATGATGTGAATAGACTATAGAGGATGATGTGAACAGACTATAGAGGATGATGTGTATAGACTATAGAGGATGATGTGTATAGACTATAGAGGATGATGTGTATAGACTATAGAGGAGGATGTGAATAGACTATAGAGGATGATGTGGATAGACTATAGAGGATGATGTGAATAGACTATAGAGGATGATGTGTATAGACTATAGAGGATGATGTGTATAGACCATAGAGGATGATGTGAATAGACTATAGAGGATGATGTGAATAGACTATAGAGGATGATGTGAATAGACTATAGAGGATGATGTGAATAGACTGTAGAGGATGATGTGAATGACTATAGAGGATGATGGATATAGACTATAGAGGATGATGTGTATAGACTATAGAGGATGATGTGAATAGACTATAGAGGATGATGTGTATAGACTATAGAGGATGATGTGAATAGACTGTAGAGGATGATGTGACTAGACTATAGAGGATGATGTGAATAGACTATAGAGGATGATGGATATAGACTATAGAGGATGATGTGTATAGACTATAGAGGATGATGTGAATAGACTGTAGAGGATGATGTGAATAGACTATAGAGGATGATGTGAATAGACTATAGAGGTTGATGTGAATAGACTATAGAGGATGATGTGAATAGACTGTAGAGGATGATGTGAATAGACTATAGAGGATGATGTGAATAGACTATAGAGGATGATGTGAATAGACTATAGAGGATGATGTGTATAGACTATAGAGGATGATGTTTATAGACTGTAGAGGATGATGTGAATAGACTATAGAGGATGATGGATATAGACTATAGAGGATGATGTGAATAGACTATAGAGGATGATGTGAATAGACTATAGAGGATGATGTGTATAGACCATAGAGGATGATGTGTATAGACCATAGAGGATGATGGATATAGACTATAGAGGATGATGTGTATAGACTATAGAGGATGATGTGAATAGACTGTAGAGGATGATGTGAATAGACTATAGAGGATGATGGATATAGACTATAGAGGATGATGGATATAGACTATAGAGGATGATGTGAATAGACTATAGATGATGATGTGAATAGACTATAGAGGATGATGTGAATAGACTGTAGAGGATGATGTGAATAGACTATAGAGGATGATGTGAATAGACTATAGAGGATGATGTGAATAGACTATAGAGGATGATGTGTATAGACTATAGAGGATGATGTGTATAGACTATAGAGGATGATGTGAATATACTATAGAGGATGATGGATATAGACTATAGAGGATGATGTGAATAGACTATAGAGGATGATGTGTATAGACTATAGAGGATGATGTGTATAGACTATAGAGGATGATGTGAATAGACTATAGAGGATGATGTGTATAGACTATAGAGGATGATGTGAATAGACTATAGAGGATGATGTGAATAGACAAGAGGTTGATGTGAATAGACTATAGAGGATGATGTGAACAGACTGTAGAGGATGATGTGAATAGACTATAGAGGATGATGACTATAGAGGATGATGGATATAGACTATAGAGGATGATGTGTATAGACTATAGAGGATGATGTGTATAGACTGTAGAGGATGATGTGAATAGACTATAGAGGATGATGGATATAGACTATAGAGGATGATGGATATAGACTATAGAGGATGATGTGAATAGACTATAGAGGATGATGTGAATAGACTATAGAGGATGATGTGAATACACTATAGAGGATGATGTGAATAGACTATAGAGGATGATGGATATAGACTATAGAGGATGATGTGAATAGACTATAGAGGATGATGTGAATAGACTATAGAGGATGATGTGAATAGACTGTAGAGGATGATATGAATAGACTGTAGAGGATGATATGAATATACTATATAGGATGATGGATATAGACTATAGAGGATGATGTGAATAGACTATAGAGGATGATGTGAATAGACTATAGAGGAGGATGTGAATAGACTATAGAGGATGATATGAATAGACTATAGAGGATGATGTGAATAGACTATAGAGGATGATGTGAATAGACTATAGAGGATGATGTGAATAGACTATAGAGGATGATGTGAATAGACTATAGAGGATGATGTGTATAGACTATAGAGGATGATGTGTATAGACTATAGAGGATGATATGAATAGACTATAGAGGATGATGTGAATAGACTATAGAGGATGATGTGAATAGACTATAGAGGATGATGTGAATAGACTATAGAGGATGATGTGTATAGACTATAGAGGATGATGTGAATAGACTATAGAGGATGATGTGTATAGACTATAGAGGATGATGTGAATAGACTATAGAGGATGATGTGAATAGACAAGAGGTTGATGTGAATAGACTATAGAGGATGATGTGAACAGACTGTAGAGGATGATGTGAATAGACTATAGAGGATGATGACTATAGAGGATGATGGATATAGACTATAGAGGATGATGTGTATAGACTATAGAGGATGATGTGTATAGACTGTAGAGGATGATGTGAATAGACTATAGAGGATGATGGATATAGACTATAGAGGATGATGTGAATAGACTATAGAGGATGATGTGAATAGACTATAGAGGATGATGTGAATACACTATAGAGGATGATGTGAATAGACTATAGAGGATGATGGATATAGACTATAGAGGATGATGTGAATAGACTATAGAGGATGATGTGAATAGACTATAGAGGATGATGTGAATAGACTGTAGAGGATGATATGAATAGACTGTAGAGGATGATATGAATATACTATATAGGATGATGGATATAGACTATAGAGGATGATGTGAATAGACTATAGAGGATGATGTGAATAGACTATAGAGGAGGATGTGAATAGACTATAGAGGATGATATGAATAGACTATAGAGGATGATGTGAATAGACTATAGAGGATGATGTGAATAGACTATAGAGGATGATGTGAATAGACTATAGAGGATGATGTGAATAGACTATAGAGGATGATGTGTATAGACTATAGAGGATGATGTGTATAGACTATAGAGGATGATATGAATAGACTATAGAGGATGATGTGAATAGACTATAGAGGATGATGTGAATAGACTATAGAGGATGATGTGAATAGACTATAGAGGATGATGTGAATAGACTATAGAGGATGATGTGTATAGACTATAGAGGATGATGGGTATATACTATAGAGGATTATGTGAATAGACTATAGAGGATGATGTGAATAGACTATAGAGGATGATGTGAATAGACTATAGAGGATGATATGAATAGACTATAGAGGATGATGTGAATAGACTATAGAGGATGATGTGAATAGACTATAGAGGAGGATGTGAATAGACTATAGAGGAGGATGTGAATAGACTATAGAGGATGATGTGAATAGACTATAGAGGATGATGTGAATAGACTATAGAGGATGATATGAATAGACTATAGAGGATGATATGTATAGACTATAGAGGATGATGTGTATAGACTATAGAGGATGATGTGTATAGACTATAGAGGAGGATGTGAATAGACCATAGAGGATGATGTGAATAGACTATAGAGGATGATATGAATAGACTATAGAGGATGATGTGTATAGACTATAGAGGATGATGTGAATAGACTATAGAGGATGATGTGAATAGACTATAGAGGATGATGGATATAGACTATAGAGGAAGATGTGTATAGACTATAGAGGATGATGTGAATAGACTATAGAGGATGATGGATATAGACTATAGAGGATGATGTGAATAGACTATAGAGGATGATGTGAATAGACTATAGAGGATGATGTGAATAGACTATAGAGGGTGATGTGAATAGACTATAGAGGATGATGTGAATAGACTATAGAGAATGATGTGAATAGACTATAGAGGATGATGGATATAGACTATAGAGGATGATGTGTATAGACTATAGAGGATGATGTATATAGACTATAGAGGATGATGTGTATAGACTATAGAGGATTATGTGTATAGACTATAGAGGATGATGTGAATAGACTATAGAGGATGATGGATATAGACTATATAGGATGATGTGAATAGACTATAGAGGATGATGGATATAGACTATAGAGGATGATGTGTATAGACTATAGAGGATGATGTGAATAGACTATAGAGGATGATGTGAATAGACTATAGAGGATGATGTGTATAGACCATAGAGGATGATGTGAATAGACTATAGAGGATGATGTGAATAGACTATAGAGGATGATGTGAATAGGCTATAGAGGATGATGTGAATAGGCTATAGAGGATGATGTGAATAGGCTATAGAGGATGATGTGTATAGACTATAGAGGATGATGTATATAGACTATAGAGGATGATGTGTATAGACTATAGAGGATGATGTGAATAGACTATAGAGGATGATGTGAATAGACTATAGAGGATGATGTGAATAGACTATAGAGGATGATGTGAATAGACTATAGAGGATGATGGATATAGACTATAGAGGATGATGATATAGACTATAGAGGATGATGTGAATAGACTATAGAGGATGATGTGAATAGACTATAGAGGATGATGTGAATAGACTATAGAGGATGATGGATATAGACTATAGAGGATGATGTGAATAGAGGATGATGTGAATAGACTATAGAGGATGATGTGAATAGAGGATGATGTGAATAGACTATGATGTGAATAGACTATAGAGGATGATGTGAATAGACTATAGAGGATGATGTGAATAGACTATAGAGGAGGATGTGAATAGACTATAGAGAATGATGTGAATAGACTATAGAGGATGATGTCAATAGACTATAGAGGATGATGTGAATAGACTATAGAGGATGATGTGAATAGACTATAGAGGATGATGTGAATAGACTATAGAGGATGATGTGAATAGACTATAGAGGATGATGTGTATAGACTATAGAGGATGATGTGAATAGACTATAGAGGATGATGGATATAGACTATAGTGGATGATGTGTATAGACTATAGAGGATGATGTGAATAGACTATAGAGGATGATGTGAATAGACTATAGAGGATGATGGATATAGACTATAGAGGATGATGTGAGTAGACTATAGAGGATGATGTGAATAGACTATAGAGGATGATGTGAATAGACTATAGAGGATGATGGATATAGACTATAGAGGATGATGTGTTTAGACTATAGAGGATGATGTGAATAGACTATAGAGGATGATGTGAACAGACTATAGAGGATGATGTGTATAGACTATAGAGGATGATGTGTATAGACTATAGAGGATGATGTGTATAGACTATAGAGGAGGATGTGAATAGACTATAGAGGATGATGTGGATAGACTATAGAGGATGATGTGAATAGACTATAGAGGATGATGTGTATAGACTATAGAGGATGATGTGTATAGACCATAGAGGATGATGTGAATAGACTATAGAGGATGATGTGAATAGACTATAGAGGATGATGTGAATAGACTATAGAGGATGATGTGAATAGACTGTAGAGGATGATGTGAATGACTATAGAGGATGATGGATATAGACTATAGAGGATGATGTGTATAGACTATAGAGGATGATGTGAATAGACTATAGAGGATGATGTGTATAGACTATAGAGGATGATGTGAATAGACTGTAGAGGATGATGTGACTAGACTATAGAGGATGATGTGAATAGACTATAGAGGATGATGGATATAGACTATAGAGGATGATGTGTATAGACTATAGAGGATGATGTGAATAGACTGTAGAGGATGATGTGAATAGACTATAGAGGATGATGTGAATAGACTATAGAGGTTGATGTGAATAGACTATAGAGGATGATGTGAATAGACTGTAGAGGATGATGTGAATAGACTATAGAGGATGATGTGAATAGACTATAGAGGATGATGTGAATAGACTATAGAGGATGATGTGTATAGACTATAGAGGATGATGTTTATAGACTGTAGAGGATGATGTGAATAGACTATAGAGGATGATGGATATAGACTATAGAGGATGATGTGAATAGACTATAGAGGATGATGTGAATAGACTATAGAGGATGATGTGTATAGACCATAGAGGATGATGTGTATAGACCATAGAGGATGATGGATATAGACTATAGAGGATGATGTGTATAGACTATAGAGGATGATGTGAATAGACTGTAGAGGATGATGTGAATAGACTATAGAGGATGATGGATATAGACTATAGAGGATGATGGATATAGACTATAGAGGATGATGTGAATAGACTATAGATGATGATGTGAATAGACTATAGAGGATGATGTGAATAGACTGTAGAGGATGATGTGAATAGACTATAGAGGATGATGTGAATAGACTATAGAGGATGATGTGAATAGACTATAGAGGATGATGTGTATAGACTATAGAGGATGATGTGTGTAGACTATAGAGGATGATGTGAATATACTATAGAGGATGATGGATATAGACTATAGAGGATGATGTGAATAGACTATAGAGGATGATGTGTATAGACTATAGAGGATGATGTGTATAGACTATAGAGGATGATGTGAATAGACTATAGAGGATGATGTGTATAGACTATAGAGGATGATGTGAATAGACTATAGAGGATGATGTGAATAGACAAGAGGTTGATGTGAATAGACTATAGAGGATGATGTGAACAGACTGTAGAGGATGATGTGAATAGACTATAGAGGATGATGACTATAGAGGATGATGGATATAGACTATAGAGGATGATGTGTATAGACTATAGAGGATGATGTGTATAGACTGTAGAGGATGATGTGAATAGACTATAGAGGATGATGGATATAGACTATAGAGGATGATGGATATAGACTATAGAGGATGATGTGAATAGACTATAGAGGATGATGTGAATAGACTATAGAGGATGATGTGAATACACTATAGAGGATGATGTGAATAGACTATAGAGGATGATGGATATAGACTATAGAGGATGATGTGAATAGACTATAGAGGATGATGTGAATAGACTATAGAGGATGATGTGAATAGACTATAGAGGATGATGTGAATAGACTATAGAGGATGATGTGTATAGACTATAGAGGATGATGTGTATAGACTATAGAGGATGATGTGTATAGACTATAGAGGATGATGTGAATAGACTATAGAGGATGATGTGAATAGACTATAGAGGATGATGTGAATAGACTATAGAGGATGATGGATATAGACTATAGAGGATGATGTGAATAGACTATAGAGGATGATGTGTATAGACTATAGAAGATGATGTGAATCTAATAGACTTCATACATAATTGACACTAAGTCTCTCATCACATTAAGTAATATAATTTAAAACATGTAGCAACATTTCACCATAAATATTGAAAGATATAAAAACAGGAAAGATTTAACAGAGATCAAATTAGTTGTTCAATTTTATTATTTGTAAAATGAAGAAATTTAGACCTTTCCCAACAGTTGTTTAGCGCAACAAATAAAAATACGATGACTAATTCATACTGCCATTAGATTATCCCTTAGAGCTGTTCTGTTAAAACACCAATAGCAGCACAGTTTACAATAGTCAAATAGGAATAATATACACTATATAATATGGCATATATCCCATACCCTATAGGAATACAGAGCATATACAGCCAGGTCCAAAACGATTGGCACCCTTGATAAAGATGAGCACAAAATAATACAAATAATGAGCAATATTGTATTGCTCAATTAAAACATCTACAGCTAACCAGCTTCACCTGGAATGCTTTTCCAACAGTCTTGAAGGAGTTCCCACATATGCTGAGCACTTGTTGGCTGCTTTTCCTTCACTCTGTCGTCCGACTCATCCCAAACCATCTCAACTGGGTTGAGGTCGGGGGATTGTGGAGGCCAGGTCATCTGATGCAGCACTCCATCACTCTCCTTCTTGGTAAAATAGCCCTTACACAGCCTGGAGGTGTGTTGGGTCATTGTCCTGTTGAAAAACAAATGATAGTCCCACTAAGCCCAAACCAAATGGGATGCTGTATCACTGCAGAATGCTGTGGTAGCCATGCTGGTTAAGTGTGCCTTGAATTCTAAATAAATCACAGACAGTGTCACCAGCAAAGCACCCTCACACCATAACGCCTCCTCTTCCATGCTTTACGGTGGGAACTACACATGCGGAGATCATCCGTTCACCCACACCGCATCTCACAAAGACACTGCGGTTGGAACCAAAAATCTCAAATTTGGACTCGTCAGACCAGATTGCTCGTGTTTCTTGCACCAAGCAGGTCTCTTCTTCTTATTGGTGTCCTTTAGTAGTGGTTTCTTTGCAGCAATTCGACCATGAATGCTTGATTCACACAGTCCCCTCTGAACAGTTGATGTTGAGATGTGTCTGTGACGAACTCTGTGAAGCATTTATTTGGGCTGCAATTTCTGAGGCTGGTAACTCTAATGAACTTATCCTCTGCAGCAGAGGTAACTCTGGGTCTTCCATTCCTGTGGCGGTCCTCATGAGAGCCAGTTTCATCATAGCGCTTGATGGTTTTTGCAACTGCACTTGAAGAAACTTTCAACGTTTTTGACATTTTCCAGATTGACTGACTTTCATGTCTTAAAGTAATGATGGACTTGGTCTTTTACCAAATAGGGCTATCTTCTGTATACCCCCCTACCTTGTCACAACACAACTGATTGGCTCAAAAGCATTAAGAAGGAAAGAAATTCCACAAATTAACTTTTAAGAAGGCACACCTGTTAATTGAAATGCATTCCAGGTGACTACCTCATGAAGCTGGTTGAGAAAATGCCAAGAGTGTACAAAGCTGTCATCAAGGCAAAGGGTGGCTAATTGAAGAATCTCAAATATAACATATATTTTGATTTGTTTAACACTGTTTTTGGTTACTACATGATTCCATATGTGTTATTTCATAGTTTTGATGTCTTCACTATTATTCTACAATGTAAAAAATAGTAAAAATAAAGAAAAACCCTTGAATGAGTAGGTGTCCAAACTTTTGACTGGTAGTGTATATATATATATATATATATACATACAGTGGCAAGAAAAAGTATGTGAACCCTTTGGAATTACCTGGATTTCTGCATAAATTGGTCATACAATCTGATCTGATCTTCATCTAAGTCACAACAACAGACAAGCACAGTCTGCTTAAACTCATAAATTATTGAATTTTTCTTGTCTATATTGAATACATCATTTAAACATTCATAGTGTAGGTTGGAAAAAATATGTGAACCCCCGTAGGCTAATGACTTCTCCAAAGCTGATTGGAGTCAGGAGTCAGCTGACCTGGAGTCCAACCAATCAGACGAGATTGGAGATGTTGGTTAGAGCTGCCCTATAAAAAAACACTCACAGAATTTGAGTTCGCTATTCACAAGAAGCACTGCCTGATGGGAACCATGCCTCGAACAAAATAGATCTCAGAAGAATTGTTGACTTGCATAAAGCTGGAAAGGGTTACAAAATTATAACATTTTACATTTACATTTTAGTCATTTAGCAGACGTTCTTATCCAGAGCGACTTACAGTTAGTGAATACGTATATATTTTTTTATACTGGCCCCCCGTGGGAATCAAACCCACAACCCTGGCGTTGCAAACGCCATGCTCTATCAACTGAGCTACATCCCTGCCGGCCATTCCCTCCCCTACCCTGGACGATGCTGGGCCAATTGTGCGCCGCCCATGAGTCTCCCGGTCGCGGCCGGCTGCGACAGAGCCTGGATTCGAACCAGGATCTCTAGTGGCACAGTTAGCACTGCGATGCAGTGCCTTAGACCACTGCGCCACTCAGGAGTCTTGATGTTCATCAGTCAACGGTAAGACAAATTGTCTATAAATGGAGAAAGTTCAGCACTGTTGCTAGTCTCCCTAGGAGTGGCCGTCCTGCAGAGATGACTGCAAGAGCACAGCGCAGAACGCTCAACGAGGTTAAGAAGAATCCTAGAGTGCCAGCTAAAGACTTACAGAAATCTCTGGAACACGCTAACATCTCTGTTGACGAGTCTACGATACGTAAAACACTAAACAAGAATGGTGGTCATGGGAGGACACCACGGAAGAAACCACTGCTGTCCAAAAAAAAAACATTGCTGCACGTCTGAAGTTCGCAAAAGAGCACCTGGATGTTCCACAGCGCTACTGGCAAAATATTCTGTGGACAGATGAAACTAAAGTTGAGTTGTTTGGAAGGAAGGAACACACAACACTATGTGTGGAGAAAAAAAAGGCACAGCACACCAACATCAAAACCTGATCCCAACTGTAAAGTATGGTGGAGGGAGCGTCATGGTTTGGGGCTGCTTTGCTGCCTCAGGGCCTGGACAGCTTGCTATCATCGACGGAAAAATGAATTCCCACGTTTATGAAGACATTCTGCAGGAGAATGTAAGGCTTTCTGTCCGCCAATTGAAGCTCAACAGGACAACGACCCAAAACACAGAAGTAAACCAACAACAGAATAGCTTCAGAAGAACCAGTTATTAAATCCAAGGGTTCACATACTTTTCCCACCCTGCACTGTGAATGTTTACCCGGTGTGTTCAATAAAGACATGGAAATGTATAATTGTTTGTGTGTTACCAGTTTAAGCAGACTGTGCTTGTCTGTTGTTGTGACTTAGATGAAGATCAGATCAGATTGTATGACCAATTTATGCAGAAATCCAGGTAATTCCAAAGGGTTCACATACTTTTTCTTGCCACTGTATATATATTATCTTATACAATTGGAATTTCTGAGAGAAATAGATTTTGTTTAACAAGTAATATAACGTTTTCTCAAAAAGATAGGGGTCAAAATTGTTGGCACCCGTTTTCAATACCTTTCAATACCTCACCTTGTGAGAATAACGGCAATGAGCCTTTTTCTAAAATGTTTTATGAAATTGGAGAACACATTGGGAGGGCTCTTAGACCATTCATCCACACAGAATCTTTCTGGCTCAGTGCCGTTATCCTCCCAAGGTGAGGTATTGAAAGGTTTATGAAAACAGGCTTAGCAATAATCTTGACCCGTTTCTTTTTGTTGGAAAAAAAAAAGTATTACTTGTTAAACAAATCTCTTTCTCTGAGAAATTGTATTAGTATTATTTATTGTATTATAATTTTTTGCTCATCTTTATCAAGGGGGACAATAGTTTTGGACCTGGCTGTATGGCATAAAAAATTTTAGTGATTCAATTGACATTTTTAGTCATTTAGCAGATGCTCTTATCCAGAGCGACTTCCAATTAGTGAGTTCATACTGGCCCCCCATACCCTATATAATACAGCATTTACATGGCATATCCCATACCCTCCCTGATTCCCTTCCCATAGACACACACACAAGGATATCCCTTTAGTTAATCCAAAACATTTGAAACATAACCACTAACTGTGCTTAACTGACCATCTGTTAGTTAAAAGACGTTATCACCACATCATTATAAAATGCAGAGTGAACTGTATATACTGAAGACAATATTAATGTTTTACATGGTTTACACAACATCTATATGTGAATGAGTAACACGGTTTACACAACGTATATGTGAATGAGTAACACGGAGGAATTAGAGAAGTAAAATGGTGTCTATCTCAGCTTTACATGAAGAGTGTGTTAGACTGAGGACTGAAGCTGAGAGGCCAAACGGCTGCTGAATGCAACTCAGCATTTTAATCTGAATCACTGAGTATAACTGCATAGAGGCACACACGAGAGAGAGAGAGAGAGAGAGAGACAGAGAGACAGAGAGACAGAGAGAGAGGAGAGAGAGAGAGAGAGAGAGAGAGGCAGGTTTATTGCTCTCATCAGTAACACCTCAATATGATTTTATGACTAAATGCTAAATGTTGTCCAGCTGTATTACTGAATGTGGACAAAAGCCAAGCAAATACCCCCGTGAGGAATGGTAAAGTTGTAATGTTCTCAATAACAGACCAGCAACAGCTGGTTATTCCCTTTAGAACCCTCTAGATAACCCTATTCCCTTTAGAACCCTCTAGATAACCCTATTCCCTTTAGAACCCTCTAGATAACCCTATTCCCTTTAGAACCCTCTAGATAACCCTATTCCCTTTAGAACCCTCTAGATAACCCTATTCCCTTTAGAACCCTCTAGATAACCCTATTCCCTTTAGAACCCTCTAGATAACCCTATTCCCTTTAGAACCCTCTAGATAACCCTATTCCCGTTAGAACCCTCTAGATAACCCTATTCCGTTCAGCCCTCTACATGTGTCATGTAGCTTAGACTAAAACCCTCCATCATTTAATAACAGGAACACCTATTAGACCAGCAGACCAGTGTAACCCTAACTGTAAGCCAGCAATGGGCATGAAGCTTTACCTCCAATTGTTTCAAGCAGAGGATATGAATCCTTATCCCTGAATAACTAGCGTATTAGTTTCACGCTTTTCATTCCCCAATACCAATGGTTAGACGCCACATTATTTTGAACCACTAAGTAAGAAACGTTGTTTTGACAGAACAAATGCTTGTTTACAAAAAGGCAAAGCAACATTATGGAGTTGTGTTGGCACCATTAGGACTCCATACAATGTTTTCTACCCATTTACCTCGGGAAAGACATCATGGAGAGAATAAAATGAACGCTAGCACATTTTCAGCATAATAACATGTAATGAAACTATTGACTTTTTGACAGACAGATATTGTATCTATGATTTTCTGCCAGTTTCCCTTAGAAAAGTTAAATACAAAAGGAAAATAGCAGAATGTGTCAGATCTGACGACTGAATTGAATTCTGCTGCTCTATCGATCGCGCCGCACATCAGTCTGAACCTGCCATCCTAGAAGTCGTTTGTGCTGACATCAAAATTACATAATTCATGAATCATGTGGGCTCTGGTCCAACCCATTGGGTTCTGGGACCAATCAGAACAGTTTGAATCTGTTGGCATTCGAGAAGTCTTCGGGGAGGAAGCCAATCCAGCCTCATGGTGGAGGAGAAACGTTAGTGGGCGTGGCGTTTGGCCTGAGTGATGTGGATCGGCAGCCAGGCAACAGTTGGATACCATCCCCATCCGTTCTGTCTGACTGGTATCAGGAGTGAGACAAACATCCAATGTGTTCTGTGTTCTGTGTTCTGTGTTCTGTGTTCTCTCAGCCAATGTTCAGATGGGCCAGTCTAACCCTAACCCCAGACTGATGTTCAAATGGGTCTGAGGCTGGCCAGTCGACCAGACTGTTTAAATGTCGCTCCAGAGGACGGCACGCCGGCTCTTGTCCACACTGACCACGTACTCCCCAGACCCAGACCAGGCCACGGCGTTGATGGAGGAACTGCCGAGGAGAAGGAGGACAGTCAATAATGGTTGATCTGAAATGACAACCTATTCTTCTTAGCCAAAACATTTATTTTATTTTAAAGTAATTTAGCAGAGGCTCTTATCCAGAGCGACTTACAGGAGCAAATTAGGGTTAAGTGCCTTGCTCAAGGGCACGTCGACAGATTTTTCCACCTAGTCGGCTTGGGGATTAGAACCAGCGACCTTTCGGTTACTGGCACTACGCTCTTAACCACTAAGCTACCTGCCGCCATCATAGGGCTCTGGCCAAAAGTAGTGCACGGCATTGGGAGGAGGGTGCCATAGGGCTCTGGACGTCGCCTAAATCTCAATCACTTCAATGTGCGTCCACCAGACAGACAGTGGAACAGCTTTGACTCACTCAGTGTTTTTCTAGAAGTGACAGAGCAGATGGACTGTTGGATTCACTGGGAACCAAACAGAGCAGATGGACTGTTGGATTCACTGGGAACCAAACAGAGCAGATGGACTGTTGGATTCACTGGGAACCAAACAGAGCAGATGGACTGTTGGATTCACTGGGAACCAAACAGAGCAGATGGACTGTTGGATTCACTGGGAACCAAACAGAGCAGATGGACTGTTGGATTCACTGGGAACCAAACAGAGCAGATGGACTGTTGGATTCACTGGGAACCAAACAGAGCAGATGGACTGTTGGATTCACTGGGAACCAAACAGAGCAGAGCCACAAACAACACTAAGAACAGACACGGCCAACATTCAGGCAGCTCCACAGACACCATGGACACGGCCAACATTCAGGCAGCTCCACAGACACCATGGACACGGCCAACGTTCAGTACATGCTCTGCCCTGCTCTCCCCTCCTGCTGACAGAACCCTGCTCTGCCCTCCTGCTGACAGAACCCTGCTCTCCCCTCCTGCGGACAGAACCCTGCTCTCTCCCCTTCTGCTGACAGAACCCTGCTCTGCCCTCCTGCTGACAGAACCCTGCTCTGCCCTCCCGCTGACAGAACCCTGCTCTGCCCTCCTGCTGACAGAACCCTGCTCTGCCCTCCTGCTGACAGAACCCTGCTCTGCCCTCCTGCTGACAGAACCCTGCTCTCCCCTCCTGCGGACAGAACCCTGCTCTGCCTTCCTGCTGACAGAACCATGCTCTCTCCTCCTGCGGACAGAACCATGCTCTCTCCTCCTGCGGACAGAACCCTGCTCTCTCCCCTTCTGCTGACAGAACCCTGCTCTCTCCCCTTCTGCTAATGTAAACACTATCTAATAGCCTGTAACATTCTCTAGTCCACTAATAGCCTCTACAACACACTGCAAAGAGGAAGTGTCATAAACCTAATTGATGCTGTGTTGGCCAGAGCCCAGTAGGGCTGAGGATAGCTGCTAAAAGCTAAGGTCCTCAGAGGCTGGGTGGGGTTCAGAGGACAGACAGGCAGACTGTGGACCGTCCAGTCCAGTCTAGTCTAGTCCAGTTGTCTTACCTGTGCATGTCCGGTAGTCGTGTCTCCAGGTTGCCAGAGTTGACGTTCCAGATATAGACGGCTCCGTCTGCTGATCCTGCTGCCAGGTAGCTCCCATCAGGACTAGAGAGAGAGAGAGAGAGAGAGAGAGAGAGAGAGAGAGAGAGAGAGAGAGAGAGAGAGAGAGAGAGAGAGAGAGAGAGAGAGAGAGAGAGAGAGAGAGAGAGAGAGAGAGAGAGAGAGAGAGAGAGAGAGAGAGAGAGAGAGAGAGAGAGAGAGAGAGAGAGAGAGAGAGAGGAGAGAGAGAGAGAGAGAGAGAGAGAGAGAGAGAGAGAGAGAGAGAGAGAGAGAGAGAGAGAGAGAGAGAGAGAGGAGAGAGAGAGAGAGAGAGAGAGAGAGAGAGAGAGAGAGAGAGAGAGAGAGAGAGAGAGAGAGAAAGAGAGGAGAAGAGAGAGAGAGAAAGAGAGGAGACGAGAAGAGAGAGAGAGAGAAAGAGAGGAGACGAGATGAGATGAGAGAGAGAGAGAGGAGAGGAGAAGAGAGAGAGAAAGAGAGCGAAGAGAGGAGAGGAAAGAAGAGAGGAGAGAAGAGTTATCTATCCAAACGGAGATGTATGGATAAACCACTTCTCCAATCTTTTTGGCTCTATAACAAAGAATAAACAGCAAAAACATATAAATGATCAAATACAAATCTTAGAATCAACTACTAAAGACTACCAGAACCCACTGGACTTCTCCAATTACATTGAATGAACTACAGGACAAAATACAAACCCTCCAACCCAAAAAGGCCTGTGGTGTTGATGGTATCCTAAAATGAAATGATAAAATATACAGACCACAAATTCCAAATATCTATAGTTAAACTCTTTAACATCATCCTTAGCTCTGGCATTTCCCCCAATATTTGGAACCAAGGACTGATCACCCCAATCCACAAAAGTGGAGACAAATTTGACCCCGATAACTACCGTGGGATATGCGTCAACAGCAACCTTGGGAAAATCCACTTTTGCATAACTATTAACACCCCCAAAGTCAATACTTTGTAGAGCCACCCTTTTGCAGCAATTACTGCTGCAAGTCTCTTGGGGTATGTCTCTACGAGCTTGTTTTCGAAAGAAAAACAATTTTTTTGTCTATTAAAATAACATCAAATTGATCAGAAATAGACATTGTTAATGTAGACATTGTTAATGTTGTAAATGACTATTGTAGCTGGAAACGGCTGATTTTTAATGGAATATCTACATAGGTGTACAGAGGCCCATTATCAGCAACCATCAGTTGAAGATCTCGAACAATGCTGTGTACTACTCCCTTCACAGAACAGCGCAAACTGGCTCTAACCAGAATAGAAAGAGGAGTGGGAGGCCCCAGTGCACAACTGAGCAAGAGGACAAATACATTAGCGTGTCTAGTTTGAGAAACTCCCTTTAAGAGTGTGCTCCTAATCTCAGCTCGCTACCTGTATAAAAGACACCTGGGAGCCAGAAATCTTTCTGATTGAGAGGGGGGGTCAAATACTTATTTCCCTCATTAAAATGCTAATCAATTTATAACATTTTTGACATGCGTTTTTCTGGATTTTTTTGTTGTTATTCTGTCTCTCACTGTTCAAATAAACCTACCATTAAAATTATAGACTGATCATGTATTTGTCAGTGGGCAAACATACAAAATCAGCAGGGGATCAAATACTTTTTTCCCTCACTGTACATGAAATCCAAATAAAAATCCATTTAAATTACAGGTTGTAATGCAACAAAATAGCAAAAACGCCAAGGGGGATGAATACTTTTGCAAGGCACTGTATATATCAATGAATTGGCGAGGGCACTAGAACAGTCTGCAGCACCCGGCCTCACCCTACTACAATCTGAAGTCAAATGTCTACTGTTTGCTGATGATCTGGTGCTTCTGTCACCAACCAAGGAGGGCCTACAGCAGCACCTAGATCTTCTGCACATATTCTGTCAGACCTGGGCCCTGACAGTAAATCTCAGTAAGACAAAAATAATGGTGTTCCAAAAAAGGTCCAGTTGCCAGGACCACAAATACAAATTCCATCTAGACACCGTTGCCCTAGAACACACAAGAAACGATACATACCTCGGCCTAAACATCAGAGCAAAAGGGAACTTCCACAAAGCTGTGAACGATCTGAGAGACAAGGCAAGAAGGGCCTTCTAGGGCATCAAAATGAAGTTAAAATTTGATATACCAAATAGGATCTGGCTAAAAATACTTGAATCAGTTATAGAACCCATTGCCCTTTATGGTTGTGAGGTCTGGGGTCACCAACCAAGAATTCACCAAATGGAGATTCTGCATGCAGAATTCTGCAAAAATATCCTCTGTGTACAACGTAAAACACCAAATAATGCATGCAGAGCAGAATTAGGCCGATACCCACTAATTATCAAAATCCAGAAAAGAGCCGTTAAATTCTATAACCACATAAAAGGAAGCGATTCCCAAACCTTCCATAACAAAGCCATCCCCTACAGAGAGATGAACCTGGAGAAGAGTCCCCTAAGTAAGCTGGTCCTGGGGCTCTGTTCACGTTCACAAACACAAACAGACCCCACAGAGCCCCAGGACAACAACACAATTAGACCCAACCAAATCATGAGAAAACAAAAAGAGAATTACTTGACACATTGGAAAGAATTAACAAAAAACAGAGCAAACTAGAATGCTATTTGGCCCTAAACAGAGAGTACACAGTGGCAGAATACCTGACTACTGTGACTGACCCAAACTTAAGGAAAGCTTTGACTATGGACAGACTAAGTGAGCATAGCCTTGCTATTGAGAAAGGCCGCCGTAGGCAGACCTGGCTCTCAAGAGAAGGCAGGCTATGAACACTGCCAACAAAATGAGGTGGAAACTGAGCTGCACTTCCTAACCTCCTGCCAAATGTATGACCATATTAGAGACACATATTTCCCTCAGTTTACGCAGACCCACACAGAATTTGAAAACAAACCCAATTTTGATAAACTCCCCTATCTATTAGGTGAAATACCACAGTGTGCCATCACAGCAGCAAGATTTGTGACCTGTTGCCACAAGAAAAGGGCAACCAGTGAAGAACAAACACCATTGTAAATACAACCCATATTTATATTGATTTCTTTTCCCTTTTGAACTTTAACTATTTGCAAATCATTACAACACTGTATATAGACATAATATTACATTTGAAATGTCTTTATTCTTTTGGAACTTTTGTGAGTGTAATGTTTAATTTTTGTATTGTTTAATTCACTTTTGTTTATTATCTACTTCACTTGCTTTGGCAATGTTAACATGTTTCCCATGCCAATAATGCCCCTTAAATTGAATTGAAATTGAATTGAGAGAGAGAGAGGGGGGGGGGGGGGGAAGAGAGAAGAGATCGATAGAGATAGATAGATACAGTGAGGGAAAAAAGTATTTGATCCCCTGCTGATTTTGTACATTTGCCCACTGACAAAGACATGATCAGTCTATAATTTTAATGGTAGGTTTATTTGAACAGTGAGAGACAGAATAACAACAAAAAAATCCAGGAAAACGCACGTCAAAAATGTTAAAAATTGATTGGCATTTTAATGAGAGAAATAAGTATTTGACCCCTCTGCAAAACATGACTTAGTATTTGGTTGCAAAACCCTTGTTGGCAATCACAGAGGTCAGACGTTTCTTGTAGTTGGCCACAAGGTTTGCACAAATCTCAGGAGGGATTTTGTCCCACTCCTCTTTGCAGATCTTCTCCAAGTCATTAAGGTTTCGAGGCTGACGTTTGGCAACTCAAACCTTCAGCTCCCTCCACAGATTTTCTATGGGATTAAGGTCTGGAGACTGGCTAGGCCACTCCAGGACCTTAATGTGCTTCTTCTTGAGCCACTACTTTGTTGCCTTGGCCGTGTGTTTTGGGTCATTGTCATGCTGGAATACCCATCCACGACCCATTTTCAATGCACTGGCTGAGGGAAGGAGGTTCTCACCCAAGATTTGACGGTACATGGCCCCGTCCATCGTCCCTTTGATGCGGTGAAGTTGTCCTGTCCCCTTAGCAGAAAAACACCCCATAGCATAATGTTTCCACCTCCATGTTTGACGGTGGGGATGGTGTTCTTGGGGTCATAGGCAGCATTCCTCCTCCTCCAAACACGGCAAGTTGAGTTGACGCCAAAGAGCTCCATTTTGGTCTCATCTGACCACAACACTTTTACCCAGTTCTCCTCTGAATCATTCAGATGTTAATTGGCAAACTTCAGACGGGCCTGTATATGTGCTTTCTTGAGCAGGGGGAACTTGCGGGCGCTGCAGGATTTCAGTCCTTCACGGCGTAGTGTGTTACCAATTGTTTTCTTGGTGACGATGGTCCCAGCTGCCTTGAGATCATTGACAAGATCCTCCCGTGTAGTTCTGGGCTGATTCCTCACTGTTCTCATGATCATTGCAACTCCACGAGGTGAGATCTTGCATGGAGCCCCAGGCCGAGGGAGATTGACAGTTCTTTTGTGTTTCTTCCATTTGCGAATAATCGCACCAACTGTTGTCACCTTCTCACCAAGCTGCTTGGCGATGGTCTTGTAGCCCATTCCAGCCTTGTGTAGGTCTACAATCTTGTCCCTGACATCCTTGGAGAGCTCTTTGGTCTTGGCCATGGTGGAGAGTTTGGAATCTGATTGATTGATTGCTTCTGTGGACAGGTGTCTTTTATACAGGTAACAAACTGAGATTAGGAGCACTCCCTTTAAGAGTGTGCTCCTAATCTCAGCTCGTTACCTGTATAAAAGACACCTGGGAGCCAGAAATCTTTCTGATTGAGAGGGGGTCAAATACTTATTTCCCTCATTAAAATGCAAATCAATTGATAACTTTTTTGTCATGAGTTTTTCTGGATTTTTGTGTTGTTATTCTGTCTCTCACTGTTCAAATAAACCTACCATTAAAATTATAGACTGATCATTTCTTTGTCAGTGGGCAAACGTACAAAATCAGCAGGGGATCAAATACTTTTTCCCCTCACTGTATATAGATAGATAAGGAACAATTAGTTAGTTAAAGGCTGATATATCAATACCATACAATACTAGGCTGATATCTGGCCACTACACTACATTACTAGAGTACCATGTCCTGACTCCTGCCTGGCCCTCAACAACACCACACCACAAAGCATTCTGGTCCGTCCATCTGTTGTCATGGCAACAGTAAAAATGCATTCAGCGGAAACCGGTTAGTAAATCAGCACGCATCAAAAGAAAAAGAAAAAAACTCGCCCTCTCCCTCTCTCTCTCTCTTTATCTCTCTCCCTCTCTCTTTCTATTTCTCTGTCTCTCTCAGATCCAACATCACATGTGGCCTTTACAGGGGAGAGAGAGGAACATGTAGAGCAGGGGGTCAAGCTCATTCCATGGAGGGCCGAGTGTCTGCTGGTTGTTGGTTTTTCCTTTCAATTAAGACCTGGACAACCAGGTGAGGGGAGTTCCTTACTAATTAGTGACCTTAATTCATAAATCAAGTACAAGGGTGGAGCGAAAACCTGCAGACACCCGGCCCTCCGTGGAATGAGTTTGACATGTGTGAGGTAACGGAAGGAGGCGGATATGTCAGCTGAAGGTTGCTCACAGCCCTAACGCTCTCTTCTATTTCCTTTGACCTTTATAACTGAATATCTAGCGGCTCAAAACATTCAAGTCAACAGCCAGTCTGGTCACACAGATGCAATATACATTAATTCACATCACTCTTCTAAAACCAACTAGTCTAGTGTTGTGAGATGTTTGACTTCTGTCATACATCTATAAATTCCTCATCCAGTACGCTCTCACTAATATTACTCACTACTATTACTCACTAATATTACTCACTACTATTACTCACTAATATTACACACTACTATTACACACTACTATTACTCACTACTATTACTCACTAATATTACTCACTAATATTACTCACTACTATTACTCACTAATATTACACACTAATATTACACACTACTATTACTCACTAATATTACTCACTACTATTACTCACTAATATTACACACTAATATTACTCACTACTATTACTCACTACTATTACTCACTAATAGTACTCACTACTATTACTCACTAATATTACTCACTAATATTACTCACTACTATTACTCACTAATATTACACACTAATATTACACACTAATATTACACACTACTATTACTCACTAATATTACACACTAATATTACACACTAATATTACTCACTACTATTACTCACTAATATTACTCACTACTATTACTCACTAATATTACACACTAATATTACTCACTACTATTACTCACTAATATTACTCACTAATATTACTCACTACTATTACTCACTAATATTACACACTAATATTACTCACTGCTATTACTCACTACTATTACTCACTAATATTACACACTACTATTACACACTAATATTACACACTACTATTACACACTAATATTACACACTACTATTACTCACTACTATTACTCACTAATATTACTCACTACTATTACTCACTACTATTACTCACTAATATTACACACTACTATTACTCACTACTATTACTCACTAATATTACTCACTACTATTACTCACTACTATTACTCACTAATATTACTCACTAATATTACTCACTAATATTACTCACTAATATTACACACTAATATTACTCACTACTATTACACACTACTATTACTCACTAATATTACTCACTACTATTACTCACTAATATTACACACTACTATTACTCACTACTATTACTCACTACTATTACTCACTAATATTACTCACTAATATTACTCACTACTATTACACACTACTATTACTCACTACTATTACTCACTACTATTACTCACTACTATTACTCACTAATATTACTCACTACTGTTACTCACTACTATTACACACTAATATTACACACTAATATTACTCACTACTATTACTCACTAATATTGCTCACTACTATTACTCACTACTATTACGCACTAATATTACTCACTACTATTACTCACTAATATTACACACTACTATTACTCACTACTATTACTCACTAATATTACTCACTAATATTACTCACTAATATTACTCACTACTATTACTCACTACTATTACTCACTACTATTACACACTAATATTACTCACTACTATTACTCACTACTATTACTCACTACTGTTACTCACTACTATTACTCACTAATATTACACACTAATATTACTCACTACTATTACTCACTACTATTACTCACTGATATTACTCACTACTATTACACACTAATATTACTCACTACTATTACTCACTAATATTACTCACTAATATTACACACTAATATTACTCACTACTATTACTCACTACTATTACTCACTACTATTACACACTAATATTACACACTAATATTACACACTAATATTACTCACTAATATTACTCACTAATATTACACACTACTATTACACACTACTATTACACACTAATATTACTCACTAATATTACTCACTAATATTACACACTACTATTACACACTAATATTACACACTAATATTACTCACTACTATTACTCACTAATATTACACACTACTATTACACACTAATATTACACACTACTATTACACACTAATATTACACACTACTATTACACACTAATATTACACACTACTATTACACTAATATTACTCACTACTATTACTCACTAATATTACACACTACTATTACACACTAATATTACACACTAATATTACTCACTAATATTACTCACTACTATTACACACTAATATTACACACTAATATTACACACTAATATTACACACTACTATTACACACTAATATTACTCACTACTATTACACACTACTATTACACACTAATATTACACACTAATATTACTCACTAATATTACTCACTAATATTACACACTAATATTACACACTAATATTACTCACTACTATTACTCACTAATATTACACACTACTATTACACACTAATATTACACACTAATATTACTCACTACTATTACTCACTACTATTACTCACTAATATTACACACTACTATTACACACTAATATTACACACTACTATTACTCACTACTATTACTCACTACTATTACTCACTAATATTACTCACTAATATTACTCACTAATATTACACACTACTATTACTCACTACTATTACACACTAATATTACACACTAATATTACACACAGAGAATGTGCCGGTTAAAGTCATGCAGTCCACTTTTGCTAAGTCAGCGACAGTGTGCAGACTACAGTCGTGGTTAGCTAACAGACAGGCAGAGTAGAGTCCCATTGGAAGTGATTAGGGAGGAAAGAGGACTGGATATGGAGCCAAGCAGGTTTCTACTTCTTTCTCTAGTTCAGCTTCAACAGAATACAAGTCACTTCATGGGTGAGGAGGCAGCCAGCTTCAACAGAATACAAGTCACCTCATGGGTGAGGAGGCAGCCAGCTTCAACAGAATACAAGTCACCTCATGGGTGAGGAGGCAGCCAGCTTCAACAGAATACAAGTCACTTCATGGGTGAGGAGGCAGCCAGCTTCAACAGAATACAAGTCATTTCATGGGTGAGGAGGCAGCCAGCTTCAACAGAATACAAGTCACTTCATGGGTGAGGAGGCAGCCAGCTTCAACAGAATACAAGTCACTTCATGGGTGAGGAGGCAGCCAGCTTCAACAAAATACAAGTCATTTCATGGGTGAGGAGGCAGCCAGCTTCAACAGAATACAAGTCATTTCATGTGTGAGGAGGCAGCCAGCTTCAACATAATACAAATCAGTTCATGGGTGAGGAGGCAGTCAGCTTCAACAGAATACAAGTCATTTCATGGGTGAGGAGGCAGCCAGCTTCAACAGAATACAAGTCATTTCATGGGTGAGGAGGCAGCCAGCTTCAACAGAATACAAGTAATTTCATGGGTGAGGAGGCAGCCAGCTTCAACAGAATACAAGTCACTTCATGGGTGAGGAGGCAGCCAGCTTCAACAGAATACAAGTCACTTCATGGGTGAGGAGGCAGCCAGCTTCAACAGAATACAAGTCACTTCATGGGTGAGGAGGCAGCCAGCTTCAACAAAATACAAGTCATTTCATGGGTGTGGAGGCAGCCAGCTTCAACAGAATACAAGTCATTTCATGTGTGAGGAGGCAGCCAGCTTCAACATAATACAAATCAGTTCATGGGTGAGGAGGCAGTCAGCTTCAACAGAATACAAGTCATTTCATGGGTGAGGAGGCAGCCAGCTTCAACAGAATACAAGTCATTTCATGGGTGAGGAGGCAGCCAGCTTCAACAGAATACAAGTCATTTCATGGGTGAGGAGGCAGCCAGCTTCAACAGAATACAAGTCACTTCATGGGTGAGGAGGCAGCCAGCTTCAACAGAATACAAGTCACTTCATGGGTGAGGAGGCAGCCAGCAAATAATGTGCTACTTACTCAAATATATACACACTATGGCTTCTGTGTGTTATTAAAATATGTGGATCTATCAGGTATGGCCGTTAGAATCACATGAATATTTGGATGCATTATTTATATCTATCAGTCTCTAGATAAGGAGGCTGGGTTGGTTGGACCAAACTCTGCTCTGACACGTTGGTCTGGCATGGTGCTATTGATATCTGTAGCCAGCTGACCTTGGAGAGAGACAATGAAATAAGGAGTGACTGTTACACTCCCCTAGGACATTATAAAACCTCAGCTGGCAAATGAAGCATGTTGTAGACTGTCTTATACCCCGGGGTCCTGTGCCCTCCCTAACCCTCATACACATTCATTAAGCAGTATTATACCCCTGTACCATCCTACAGACTGTGTTGAACCCCAGGCCCCTGTACCATCCTACAGACTGTGTTGAACCCCAGGCCCCTGTACCATCCTACAGACTGTGTTGAATCCCAGGCCCCTGTACCATCCTACAGACTGTGTTGTAGCCCAGGCCCCTGTACCATCCTACAGACTGTGTTGTAGCCCAGGCCCCTGTACCATCCTACAGACTGTGTTGAACCCCAGGCCCCTGTACCATCCTACAGACTGTGTTGAATCCCAGGCCCCTGTACCATCCTACAGACTGTGTTGAATCCCAGGCCCCTGTACCATCCTACAGACTGTGTTGAATCCCAGGCCCCTGTACCATCCTACAGACTGTGTTGTAGCCCAGGCCCCTGTACCATCCTACAGACTGTGTTGAAGCCCAGGCCCCTGTACCATCCTACAGACTGTGTTGAACCCCAGGCCCCTGTACCATCCTACAGACTGTGTTGAACCCCAGGCCCCTGTACCATCCTACAGACTGTGTTGAAGCCCAGGCCCCTGTACCATCCTACAGACTGTGTTGAACCCCAGGCCCCTGTACCATCCTACAGACTGTATTGTAGCCCAGGCCCCTGTACCATCCTACACAATCATTAACATTGTATATATAGAGTTAGTGTAAATGCTCACCTAAATATAGCCTTGGTGCTGTCACAGCCACATTTGAAGCCCTCAGCTCTGAAATGAGAGACAAAGGACAATTATCAGACACATTAACACACAGGGTTAGCTCTATAGTGGAGGAGAGCCACGTCAGGGACAGACCAGGGTTAGCTCTATAGTGGAGGAGCGCCACGTCAGGGACAGACCAGGGTTAGCTCTATAGTGGAGGAGCGCCACGTCAGGGACAGACCAGGGTTAGCTCTATAGTGGAGGAGAGCCACGTCAGGGACAGACCAGGGTTAGCTCTATAGTGGAGGAGAGCCACGTCAGGGACAGACCAGGGTTAGCTCTATAGTGGAGGAGAGCCACGTCAGGGACAGACCAGGGTTAGCTCTATAGTGGAGGAGAGCCACGTCAGGGACAGACCAGGGTTAGCTCTATAGTGGAGGAGAGCCACGTCAGGGACAGACCAGGGTTAGCTCTATAGTGGAGGAGAGCCACGTCAGGGACAGACCAGGGTTAGCTCTATAGTGGAGGAGCGCCACGTCAGGGACAGACCAGGGTTAGCTCTATAGTGGAGGAGCGCCACGTCAGGGACAGACCAGGGTTAGCTCTATAGTGGAGGAGCACCACGTCAGGGACAGACCAGGGTTAGCTCTATAGTGGAGGAGAGCCACGTCAGGGACAGACCAGGGTTAGCTCTATAGTGGAGGAGCGCCACGTCAGGGACAGACCAGGGTTAGCTCTATAGTGGAGGAGAGCCACGTCAGGGACAGACCAGGGTTAGCTCTATAGTGGAGGAGAGCCACGTCAGGGACAGACCAGGGTTAGCTCTATAGTGGAGGAGCGCCACGTCAGGGACAGACCAGGGTTAGCGCTATAGTGGAGGAGCGCCACGTCAGGGACAGACCAGGGTTAGCTCTATAGTGGAGGAGAGCCACGTCAGGGGACAGACCAGGGTTAGCTCTATAGTGGAGGAGAGCCACGTCAGGGACAGACCAGGGTTAGCTCTATAGTGGAGGAGCGCCACGTCAGGGACAGACCAGGGTTAGCTCTATAGTGGAGGAGAGCAAATGGATCCTGAAAGGAAGGGACCAACATAGGCCAAAGGCCGGCAGATGGCGATATTGAGTCGTTTCCATCTTACCGTCCAAACGCATTGTATGCAGCTGGCAATACACTGGTGTCCCCCGTGGACCGGTTCGTACCTAAAACATTATCCATTCAGGCTGCAAAGGCGTCGATTTCTTCCTTAACTAGATTTAATGGCGAGAAGGTGGAAAATAACTGGTAAAATGTGCGTACTTTCTTTACGAAACACCATTTTCCAACACCATGCTAAAGTGGCTAATACCTAGGAACGCTAGTCCCGGATGTTGCGTATTGCTTTCAGCCAATCAGGATGCAGCAGTCAGCCAGTTTACCCCTGGCTGAACGCAGGGCGTAACATTAGGAAGTTGTATTAGCCACTTTAGCATGGTGTTGGAAAATGGTGTTTCGTAAATAAAGTACGCATATTTTCCCAGTTATTTTCCACCTTCTCGCCATTAAATCTAGTTAAGGAGGAAATTGACGCCTTTGCAGCCTGAATGAATCATGTTTTAGGTACGAACTGGTCCACGGGGGGACACCAGTATATTGCCAGCTGCATACGATGCGTTTGGACGGTAAGATGGAACCATCAATACCAGATCAATATCGCCACCTGCCGGCCCACTGGGCTAGGATCAACACAGAGTATTACAGCGCCACGCTGCGCCGGTCTGGCTACCTGAAGCAGACCCTGGAGTTGGTCATGCGGAGGTCGACCACCTGCAGACTCTCGTCTCTGGAGCAGCTGAGGAGCTGGCGGTGGTCAGTAGAGATGTCCAGAGACGTTACCTTCCCCTGGAGAGGAACCTCCTGGGTACAGCTGGCAGCCCTGGGGGGAGGGGAAGGGAGGGAGGGGAGAGAGGGGAGAGAGGGGAGAGAGGGGAGAGAGGCAGTGAGTCACAGCTCAACATGGTCTAGTAGAGTTGTACCGTAGCAGGTCGCTAACTGTAATACAATAGTGAAAAGAATTATCAACATCATAGACCTGTAAACTACAGAGTTATTAAATGTTTGAATTATTAAAGAGTAGCAGGTTCTACTGAGGGAGAAACAGAAATCCCCCTGCATGTCTTGGAACACCTTACAAAATAATTTTAAACTGGAAGAACTTGTCCCGATTGGTGTTTTTAAATCTCTGATGAAGGATTTTGAGGCTGATTCCCTGACCTGTCAATGTCTTTAATTTGCTGTTTTTGATATTGTTATACTCTTGTGAATTCATGAATGGTTTTTACTAGATTACTTGTAGTTTTTCATGTTGTCTGTCTGTAATTTTTTGTAATGACTTGGTGCTGCCTATCTTGGCCAGGACGCTCTTGAAAAAGAGATTTTAAATCTCAATGAGCCCTTCCTGGTTAAATAAAGGTTAAATAAAAAAAAATAAAAAAAATGTCGTTTATAGGGTTATTAGGGTGTAAGGTTAGGGTTATACCCTGCAGGTCTGTTATTAGGGCGTAAGGTTAGGGTTATACCCTGCAGGTCTGTTATTAGGGTGTAAGGTTAGGGTTATACCCTGCAGGTCTGTTATTAGGGTGTAAGGTTAGGGTTATACCCTGCAGGTCTGTTATTAGGGTGTAAGGTTAGGGTTATACCCTGCAGGTCTGTTATTAGGGCGTAAGGTTAGGGTTATACCCTGCAGGTCTGTTATTAGGGTGTAAGGTTAGGGTTATACCCTGCAGGTCTGTTATTAGGGTGTAAGGTTAGGGTTATACCCTGCAGGTCTGTTATTAG